>NC_138311.1:9870000-10470000 GCF_965601325.2 Salmo salar
AGGCCTGTTCTGACTAGAGATGTGCAATGTCTTCATACTTGATCTGAGGAAACAATGGGGAAGTTCTTGGGCTCTGGTCTAAGAGAGAAGTTTGTCCGGCTCAGTAAAGCCTCAAAAATAAATTGTCCACAACAGTGAAATGGGTTACTTCTTATGTGAATTTATGAGGAGGCGGAACACACCTCAATTCAAACTGTTGTTAGAAAGTCTAACTTGTTAGAAAACAATTTTAAATTGACGAGTTATAGATAATTAGCAGGCTTTGAGTGCAGCGTGGGTTAACTGTCCTGCGTAACAATCACATTTTGGAACAGTGAGTGCACTCACACATAAAAAGGTTAATAATGTCATTACAAACCCTTTATAAACCTTTTACAAATGGAATCTTGTTGTAAAGTGTTACCAAAAAGTATTATTTGTGTTTACATTCAACTGGTAAAAGTTGATTGTGATATGATTAAGGGGGGGAAAAATCCCCTATGAGGATGTGGTGCCTGGCCTTAAAACTAAACCAATGCCTCCTTGTCTTCTGTAACCTGTTATTACAGTTTACATGTACTTTGTTATTCTAGTAGGAGAGTGTATAGAAGTGTAGTAGTCTCAGTGAAGTTATCTCTGTTGAAATGTGTCATCTAACTGCTCCACAGTCTGAAGTAATAAGGTTGATATAGGTAGTTAATTAGACCAATTATTTAACTAAATTTAACTTTGACTATTTTTAACTGCTTCGCTTAAGTAAAACGTTTTAAACATCTTCCAATACCACAAAAATACTTTAACCTGTTATGGCTAGGGGGCAGTATTTTCACGGCTGGATAAAAAACGTACCCGATTTAATCTGGTTACTACTCCTGCCCAGTAACTAGAATATGCATATAATTATTGGCTTTGGATAGAAAACACTCCAAAGTTTCTAAAACTGTTTGAATGGTGTCTGTGAGTATAACAGAACTCATATGGCAGGAAAAAACCTGAGAAGATTCTGAACAGGAAGTGGCCTGTCTGACAAGTTGTTGTTCATCTTGGCTCTTTTTATTGAAGACTGAGGATCTTTGCTGTAACGTGACACTTCCTACGGCTCCCATAGGCTCTCAGAGCCCGGGAAAAAGCTGAATGATATCGAGGCATCCCCAGGCTGAAACACATTATCGCGTTTGGATAGTGGCTGGTCAGAGTACTCTGAGACTCAAGATCGTGCATGAGGGCACGAGATGTTTTTATTTTCTCTCTCTTTGTACGTATACACGCTTTCCCGGTCGGAATATTATCGTTTTTTTACGAGAAAAATTGCATAAAAATTGATTTTAAACAGCGGTTGACATGCTTCGAAGTACGGTAATGGAATATTTAGACATTTTTTGTCACGAAATGCGCCATGCTCGTCACCCTTATTTACCCTTTCGGATAGTGCTCTTGAACGCACGAACAAAACGCCGCTATTTGGATATAACAATGGATTATTTGGGACCAAACCAACATTTGTTATTGAAGTAGAAGTCCTGGGAGTGCATTCTGACGAAGAACAGCAAAGGTAATAACATTTTTCTGATAGTAAATCTGACTTTGGTGAGTGCTAAACTTGCAGGGTGTCTAAATAGCTAGCCCTGTGATGCCGGGCTATCTACTTAGAATATTGCAAAATGTGCTTTCACCGAAAAGCTATTTTAAAATCGGACATATCGAGTGCATAGAGGAGTTCTGTATCTATAATTCTTAAAATAATTGTTATGTTTTTTGTGAACGTTTATCGTGAGTAATTTAGTAAATTCACCGGCAGTGTTCGGTCGGAATGCTAGTCACATGCTAGTCACATGCTAATGTAAAAAGCTGTTTTTTGATATAAATATGAACTTGATTGAACAAAACATGCATGCATTGTATAACAAAATGTCCTAGGGTTGTCATCTGATGAAGATCATCAAAGGTTAGTGCTGCATTTAGCTGTGGTTTGGGTTTATGTGACATTATATGCTAGCTTGAAAAATGGGTGTCTGATTATTTCTGGCTGGGTACTCTGCTGACATAATCTAATGTTTTGCTTTCGTTGTAAAGCCTTTTTGAAATCGGACAGTGTGGTTAGATTAACCTCTATGGGACCGGCGGGACGAATTCGTCCCACCTACGTAACATCCACTGCCAGCCTGTGGCGCGATTTTCAAAATCTTCAAAATCCTATTACTTCAATTTCTCAAACATATGACTATTTTACAGCCATTTAAAGATAAGACTCTCGTTAATCTAACCACACTGTCCGATTTCAAAAAGGCTTTACAACGAAAGCAAAACATTAGATTATGTCAGCAGAGTACCAAGCCAGAAATAATCAGACACCCATTTTTCAAGCCAGCATATAATGTCACCAAAACCCAGAAGACAGCTAAATGCAGCACTCACCTTTGATGATCTTCATCAGATGACAACCCTAGGACATTATGTTATACAATACATGCATGTTTTGTTCAATCAAGTTCATATTTATATCAAAAACCAGCTTTTTACATTAGCATGTGACGTTCAGAACTAGCATACCCCCCGCAAACTTACGGGGAATTCGCTAACATTTTACTAAATTACTCACGATAAACGTTCACAAAAAGCATAACAATTATTTTAAGAATTATAGATACAGACCTCCTCTATGCACTCGATATGTCCGATTTTAAAATAGCTTTTTGGTGAAAGCACATTTTGCAATATTCTAAGTATATAGCCCAGGCATCACGGGCTCGCTATTTAGACACCCGGCAAGTTTAGCACTCACCATAATCATATTTACTATTATAAAAATGTCATTACCTTTTGTTGTCTTCGTCAGAATGCACACCCAGGACGTCTACTTCAATAACAAATGTTGGTTTGGTCCAAAATAATCCATCGTTATATCCGAATAGCGGCGTTTTGTTCGTGCGTTCCAGACACTATCCGAAATAGTAAAGAAGTGTCGCGCGCTTGGCGCAATTCCTGACAATAAAATTCAAAGTATTCCATTGCCGTACGTCGAAGCATGTCAACCGCTGTTTAAAATCAATTTTTACGTCATTTTTCTCGTAGAAAAGCGATAAAATTCCGACAGGGAATCTCCTTTTCGGCAAACAGAGGAAAAAATCCCAAAGGCGGGGGCGGTCGGGGTCACGCGCATAAGCTAGTGTCTCTTGATGGGCCACTTGAGAAAGGCGATAATGTGTTTCAGCCTGGGGCTGGAATGACGACATTCTCTTTTTTCCCGGGCTATGAGAGCCTATGGACGACGTGGGAAGTGTCACGTTAGAGCAGAGATCCTTAGTAAATGATAGAGATGGCAAAGAAGTTCCAGAAATGGTCAGACAGGCCACTTCCTGTAAAGGAATCTCTCAGGTTTTGACCTGCCATTTGAGTTCTGTTATACTCACAGACACCATTCAAACAGTTTTAGAAAATTTAGGGTGTTTTCTATCCATATGTAATAAGTATATGCATATTCTAGTTACTGAGTAGGAGTGGTAACCAGATTAAATCGGGTATGTTTTTTATCCAGCCGTGTCAATGCTGCCCCCTAGCCCTAACAGGTTAACGAGAGTCTTGTCTTTAAAATGGTGTAAAATAGTCATATGTTTGAAAAATTGAAGTTTTTGCATTTTTGAGGCATTTGAATATCGCGCCATGGGATTACACTGGCTGTTGAGTAGCGCAAGCGTCCCACCTAGGCCATAGAGGTTAACCTCTCTAGGGAACGTAACAGCCAGTGGAATCCTGTGGCGCGTTATTCAAATACCTTAGAAATGCTATTACTTCAATTTCTCAAACATATGACTATTTTACACCATTTTAAAGACAAGACTCTCGTTAATGTAACCACACTGTCCGAGGAGTATATCGTAAAAGTAGCCACATAGCCATTTTCCGACCAACCACATGCATCACAAATAACCAAAAAACAGCTAAATGCAGCACTAACCTTTGACAATCTTCATCAGATGACACACCTAGGACATCATGTTACACAATACATGCATTCTTTTGTTCGATAAAGTTCATATTTATATATAAAAACAGCATTTTACATCGGTGCGTAACGTTGACTAACTATTTTCCCTCAAATGCATCCGATGAAACAGAGCTACAATTTACTAAATTACTATTCGAAAACATTTTTAAAATGTAATATTGTCATTCTAAGATTTATAGATGAATATCTCTTGAAAGCACCGGTAATACCAGATTTAAAATTAACTTTACTGGGTAATCATACTTTGCGATGAAAGGGGATGCGATACTCTGAAAAATAGGCTAACGTTACATGTCAGCGCCATGTTGGAACAATCGCATATCACATCTAGTCTTGTATACTATTGTCAATAATCCCTTACCTTTGGTTGTCTTCATCAGAAAGCACTTCCAGGAATCCCAGGTCCACAACAAATTTATTTTCGTTCGAAAAAGTTCATCCATTATGTTCCATTAGCTTGTTCTTGTTAGCGCGTCTGAAGGCTGATCCAAATCCTCCGTCGGCCACGGGACAGCCATTTCGACAAAAAGCATTTTTTTCCCATTTAGGTTCGTTCAAACATGTCAAACGTTGTATAACATAAATCTTCAGGGCCTGTTTCAACAAGAGAGCCAATAAGATTCGAGGGGGACGATTGCATTGTGTTTCAAAACGTTTCGAAAGGGGAGGGTAACCAGGGGTGCCGGCGTCATAATGGTGATGGCCCTCTCCGTGTGACCACGTTCCACAGCGTCTCATTCATTCAATTTTAACAGTAGAAGGCTCAAACCAATTTGTGAAGACTGGGGACATCTAGTGGAAGCAATAGGAAGTGCTCAATGAACCGTAGCTCACGGTGTGATTAATAGGCAACGTGATGAAGTTGAGTTCGCAATTCAGAATTCCACTTCCTGTTTCCATCTGTCTCGGGGTTTTGACTGCCATATGAGTTCTGTTATACTCACAGACCCCATTCAAACAGTTTTAGAAACTTTAGGGTGTTTTCTATCCACAAGTATTAATTATATGCATATCCTAGCTTCTGAGTTTGAGTAGGAGGCCGTTTAAAATGGGCACGAATTTTTTTCAAAAATCGCTTTAGCGGCCCCTATCCTAAGGGAACACCAAGAGGTTATTAAGAACAAATTCTTATTTACAATGACGGCCTACACAGGCCAAACCTCGACGACGCTGGGCCAATTGTGCGCCGCCCTATGGGACTCCCTGTCACGGCCATCGTATAAAGTGGACCAAAATGCAGCGGGAGTCTGTATACTCATCTTTTTTATTAGCAGAAAGAAGGAAAACCAAAACAAAACACACGTATACAAAAACAACGACGACAAACAGTCCTGTAAGGCATACAGCTATACACGAAACAACTACCCACAAAATCCCATAGAAACCACACCCCTCTTAAATAGGACCTTCAATTAGAAGCAACTGCTTCCAATTGAAGGTCAACCCCATTAACTAAAAATAGAAATAGAAAGACTAGAACGAACATAGAAATATACTAACATAGAACATTAGCCACAAACCCCGAAACACATAAAACAAACACCCCTCTTACATAAGAACATAGCCCAACAAACCCTGAAACACTCTAAACAAACACCCCCTGCCACGTCCTGACCAAACTACAATAACAAATAACCCCTTTACTGGTCAGCACGTGACACTCCCAATCATGGCCGGTTGTGATACAAACTGGATTCAAACCAGGGTGTCTGTAGTGACTCCTCTTGAGCTGAAATGCAGTGCCTTAGACCGCTGCACCACTTGCGAGGTCATTTACATAAATATTCAGACTCAGTACTTTGTTGAAGCACCTTTGGAAAGGATCACAGCCTCCAAGTCTTCTTGGGTATGACACTACAAGCATGGAACACCTGTATTTGGGGAGTTTCTCCCATTCTTCAGGTCTCTCCAAATATGTTTGAAGTCCGGGCTCTAGCTGGGCAACTCAAGGACATTCCACAGACTTGTCCCAAAGCCACTGCTGCGTTGTCTTGGCTGTGTGCTTAGGGTCATTTTCCTGTTGGAAGGGTAACCTTCGCCCCCAGTCTGAGGTCCTGAGCACTCTGGAGCAGGTTTTCATTAAAGATCTTTCTGTACGTTCATCTTTGCCTCGATCCAGACTAGTCTCCCAGTCCCTGCTGCTGAAAAACATCCCTACAGCATGATGCTGCCACCACCATGCTTCACCGTAGGGATGGTGTAAGTTTTCCTCCAAACGTGATGCTTGGCATTCAGGCCAAAGAGTTCAATCTTGGTTTCATCAGACCAGAGAATCTTGTTTCTCAAGGTCTTAGTCTTTACGTGCCTTTTGGCAAACTCCAAGCAGTCTGTCATGTGCCTTTTACTGCAGGAGTGTCTTCTGTCTGGCCACTCTATCATAAAGGCTTGATTGCTGGAGTGCTGCAGAGATGGTTGTCCTTCTGGAAGTTTCTCCCATCTCCACAGACGAACTCTAGAGCTCTGTCAGAGTGACCATTGGGTCAACTCCCTGACCAAGGCACTTCTCCCACAATTGATAAGGTTGGCTGGGTGGCGAGCTCTAGGAAGAGTCTTGGTGGTTCCAAACTTCTTCCATTTAAGAATCCTTGAGATGTTTCTACAACTTGGCTTGGTTTTTGCTCTGTCATGCACTGTCAACTGTGGAACCTTATATAGACAGGTGTGTGTCTTTCCAAATCATGTCCAATCAATTGAATTTACCACCTGTGGACTCCAATCAAGTTGTAGAAACATCTCAAGGATGATTAATAGAAACAGGATGCACCTCAATGTCGAGTCTCATAGCAAAGTGTCTGAATACTTCTTTAAATAAGATATTTCTGTTTTTATTTTTAATACATTTGCAAACATTTCTAAAAACCTGTTTTTTGCTTCTTCATTATGGGGTATTATGTGTAGATTACTGAGATGTTTTAAATGTATTTAATACATTTTTTGAATAAGACTAAATATGGAAACAGTCAAGGGGTCAGAATACTTTCCGAAGGCACTGTATTTGCAGACATAGGACATGCTTCATGTGTACTTGCTTTCATCTGTACATTCCATTGTTTGCCTCATGCTAATGTTTTGCCCTCTGATGTGGGGGCACAGCCTGGGATGGCCATGTCACGGATTAAAGGGGTACAGTCAGGAGGAGCTGCCATTCCCCTGCAAGCCACATCCCTGTGTCAGAAATCATCTGCTGACATCGCCGAGGCCCAAGGTGGAGACTTAGTGATGGGTCACGGCAGGTTACAGATGACCTCAATTTGTTACAACACACCCACCCCCTCGTGACAAGGTCTCTGGCAGCGTATGATTCTGTCCATGTGAGTGAAACATTATTCAGCTCCAAAGGAATACATGCAGAGGCTGTGCTTAGATCACTACAGAAATACATTGTTTTGTGATGGTAATGTGTATCTGTTCAAGGCTGCAAAATGATACATAAAATGATAAATGGGTAATACATATGCCCATCGTTGCAATAAGCTCTGTAAGTTGTCAGACTTGAATAGAGAAACCCTGACTTAATTTCAGTGTGAGTTCATAGAATAAAACCTTTACACACCTGAAGTAAGGTATTTTCACAGGTGTGTAAGAAAATCAAAAACTGAAGTAGAATAGGTGAAGGGTCTCTCACATCCTGTGTGTACCTGCAAATAACCCCTTGTCTGATGAAGAGTCATCTTGGAACCCAGAACCAGGGCTCGAATTTAGGGGGGGATGTGAGGAGATGCCATACTTTTTGTTTAAGAGAAGGGCAAAAAGCACCCCCTATCTTATGGTTACTTCATTGATATCCACTATAGCGGCTGGGACATAATGTTTTGAGGGTAAATTTGAACGTAAATGCTTTTTTTGGCAGAAATACCATCCGGAACATGTGATTTTTCATGTGCCTTAAAAACAAACTTGTATGCCATCTGTAAATATGAAGAAAAAAAATAAAAATAATTACGAGCCTAGTTGGTTTAGCCACGGAAAGACAGGAACCTTCCAGCTAGCCATGATTGGCTGAGGCAATGGATGGGCTGGACATGCCGAGAGATGAGTTTGGATTGGTCTGTCATGTAGCACGCTTCTGTCTGTAACATGAGCTGCATAGTTTGTGTAGGTCATCTTTTCTAAAGCGGAATTTTTGCAAGATATCATGAAGAACTGCACAAGTGTTTCTAAGGCGCTCCACTTTGGAAGACCAAGTTTTGAAATCAGAGGAATACCCAGTGGAAGCAGAGTATGATAGCTAGGTAGATGTGGAAAATTTGAGTGTTTGATTGCAAATGCAGATGGAGTCGAAAAGAGAACACAGAAGGCTGTTGTATAAAACACATGTCTGGATTACATCTTTAAACTTAGGGCAACCATGGCATCAGTGACAGAGGGGGAGAAGCATTCTCCGTGTATACGGTAAGAGAGTCTAGCTAGCTACATTTTCAGATATTATCCGTTTTTAATTTTGTTAGAAAGTTAGTGTACTGTTAGCTAGCTGGCTGGCTCGCTAGCTGACATTACGTGTATGATCTGTGACACTGTGTAGTAATGTTATTCGTATCTCAGAGCCATTTGCATTGTTAGTTATAGCCTATTGTTAGCTAGCTAACATTGAACCAAGCTAGTTGGTTAGCTTTAGCTACCTGTAGACTCATGCAGGGTAGTAGTGTTATGAGTTGGGATTATGGTTAATTTTTTAGATAGCTAGCTGTTTAACTAGCTACATGTCTGAACAAAAGACTCCAAATCAAATCAAATTTAATTATATAGCCCTTCTTACATCAGCTGATATCACAAAGTGCTGTACAGAAACCCAGCCTAAAACCCCAAACAGCAAGCAATGCAGGTGTAGAAGCACGGTGGCTAGGAAAAACTCCCTAGAAAGGCCAAAACCTAGGAAGAAACCTAGAGAGGAACCAGGCTATGAGGGGTGGCCAGTCCTCTTCTGGCTGTGCCGGATGGAGATTATAACAGCACATGGCCTAGATGTTCAAATGTTCATAAATTACCAGCATTGTCAAATAATAATAATAATCATAGTTGTCGTCGAGGGTGCAACAAGTCAGTAACACAAGAGTAAGTGTCAGTTGGCTTTTTCATAGCCGATCTTTGAGAGTATCTCTACCACTCCTGCTGTCTCTAGAGAGTTGAAAACAGCAGGTCTGGGACAGGTAGCACGTCCGGTGAATAGGTCAGGGTTCCAGCAGGTCTGGGACAACAGGTCTGGGACAGGTAGCACGTCCGGTGAACAGGTCAGGGTTCCATAGCTGCAGGCAGAACAGTTGGACCTGGAGCAGCAACACGGCCAGGTGAACTGGGGACAGCAAGGAGTCATCAAGCCAGGTAGTCCTGAGGCATGGTCCTAGGGCTCAGGTCCTCTGAGAGAGAGAAAGAAAGAAAGAGAAAGAGAATTAGAGAGAGCATATTTAAATTGAAGGTCAGTCAATGCAGAACATTTCAAGAACTTTTAAAGTTTCTTCAAGTGCAGTCGCAAAAACCATCAAGAGCTATGACGAAACTGGCTCTCATAACGACCGCCACAGGAAAGGAAGACCCAGAGTTACCTCTGCTGCAGAGGATAAGTTCATTAGAGTTAACTGCACCTCCTTCCAGAGTTAACCATCATTCTGGGAATGTGAAAGACCTGTAGGCAACTCTTCGAGGACAATGAAAGTTGACTAGCAAAATATTCTGCATATACAGTTTGCTACAAGAGGTTCTGAATATCTTTCCTATTTCGAGGTTGCTCCTTTATTCAGGCACCTTGGTTAGAAGGTGAGGTAGCTAGTGACAGTATGCCTTTTTCCTCTTCACCATATCCCTGGAAGTGCTCGGATTAGGGTCTCCTGTATTAATTCCATTCTAACTTTGTCACCTCAACGGCAGCTGCTTTCTTTACTGTTGCCTTGATGGAGGATGACTGTTGCTGTGTTGCTGGGGGGGGGCACTTCTTAATCAGCCTTGGGGGATTGTCACAAATCCTTTCGTCTCCCAGGTAGGTGACGTCCATTTTAATAAGAGGCTCCGAAGCCAGTTACACAAAGGGGGAAGTGCACCATAAATAATGCATAGCAATGACCGTCAGCTGTGTGTCAAAGCCTTAACAAGGCCCGATGTCTGAGCGCTGTTACTGAATGCGACTGGGCATAACTAGAGAACCAACGAGCGGGCAAGGAGAGAGACAGCAGGCAGGAAGGCCAAACCTCACACACACGCTTACTCTAATGAGTAAGTGTGTGGTGGAATAATGGGCCTATACAGAAGTCATATCACACATAAACACATCCTATGTAACATAACATACCATAGCAGTTCAGTGTAAAAAAGAAAAGCTAAGTATAACCATATTGGGTTCTTTGGTTTGTCCCCATAGGGGAACCCCTTTTGGTGCTACCTAGAAACCTCTATAAATGGTTTTACCAATAACCCTTTTCTTATCTAAACGTTTCTTCCTAGAACACTCTATGAATGGTTCCTCCAGCTTTATTAGGATTTAAAATTAAAATCTTCATGACTATACATTACATATATCTTTTTACTGACTAGAGAGTTATGATTCGTTTTTCTGAGTACATTTTAATTGTTTGTTTGACCTGCCGCAATGAATTCTACAGAATTATTAATCCACGCTCCTCTGACTTACCGGCTCCAGAGACGTGCTCAGACCTCCAACTGTCTATCATGTGTGTCTATCATGTGTGCGCATACCTAGATTATGCTGCAGGTAGCATAGAGAAGAAAAACACATGTTTAGAACTGATAATTCATTGCGTGGTGCAAGAATTAATGCAATTAATAGATTTTTGACTTATCAATTGGCATAGCTTTGTAGAACCAAAACATTGACTACACAGCCTCATAATGTAATCTGATTACAAAAGAATTAACTGTAGCTAATCAGTTACATTACCAACAAATATATTGTAATAGGATTAAAGATACTTTTACTTCTTGGATTACTTTTACATTCAGAAAGAATGTTTGTGGAAAAAATACATTATGACACCTTTCTGTTTTCTTAATGACATTCAATTCAGCATTGAAAAAAAGCCCAAGTTTAAGTCAGAGACCACTATGGTGACACAACGAAAGCATTTGATGGATACTTTTTGTCTTCTTCTAACGCCTCTTAATGGTAAAGTAATCCAAAAGTAACTGACAGTAATCAGATTGCGTTACTGAGTTTGGGTAATCCAAAATTACATTACTGATTAGCATTTTGGACAAGTAACTAGTAACTATTAAGGATTACAATTAGAATGTAACCTACCCAACCCTGACTATAGATATTGTATGTCAAAACTGCCATGTGAACTGAGAACTCATGATTTTGTATAGGCTGTCTCTCCTAAATTGATTTATGTTTTTATATCCCACTCCCTTACACACACACATACACCAGTCAATACAATGTATTTATAAAGCCCTTTGTACATCAGCAGATGTGCTTATACAGAAACCCATCCTAAAACCCCAAAGAGCAGATGTAGAAGCAGATGTAGAAGCACGGTGGCTAGGAAAAACTCTCTAGAACGGGAGCAACCTAGGATGAAACCTAGAGAGGAACCAGGTTCTGAGGGGTGGCCAGTCCTATTCTGGCTGTGTCCACCACACACTCACACACAATTCTCCACTAAGAACTGCATTTAACCCAAGTGACTGCTTATTGGGAGTGGGGACTGCCAGCCATGGACCTGCATGGCAGCCGCCAGACAAGCAAACAGACAGCCTCGTTCATTCACATTCATCTCAACCCTACATGACCTCGCATTCACTTTTCTGACAGAAATTTCAGACAGGCAACCAATGGCCCTATTCCTCGACTTCTGCTGAAGAAATCACTGCCATAACTAATGCCTGGGTAGTAATGTTTGTTTTCTTGACATCTCGGTTATTACTGCGAGCGGGAACCCCTCTCTAGCGGCCCAGGTAACGACCGGGATGCGTCACTCAATGACATTACAGCCATATTGATGCCCGCCATTATCACAATTCCTTTCTACAGTGGCCTTAATAAAAGAAAACGGGAGGCAATAAAGGCCACTTACAAAGATGCATGCCCAAGATTTCAATAATTCTATATTCAGCCATTTTAAGCGCTAATGATAAAAGCGCTCTTTCCCAAAATGCTTTAAAATAATTTCCCCCCCCTAAAAAAATGCATTGGATGCTCGGCCTCATAAATGGGCTTGATTTTAAGTGCTGCCCTTATATATTACCCTTGTCTTGAGCATAGAATAAACCCAGTGACTCTGAAAAGCTTTTTGCCCTCTGCTGAATTTTCAAACACTATGGACAAAAATAGATCACAAGCTCTGGCTAATTTGGTGTATTTTAATTCAACGCTGCAGGGACTTTTGTCAGAATAAACAAGTTATAGACAAATGTGAGGGTGAAATAATTTGATTTTTTATTCATTTATTTTCAATTGTTTTCCCTCCAATGGCGGTGAAAGCCCATGGCTTAACAACATAATTGCAGGACCACAAGGGCAAATGTGGGTAACTTCTGCCAAAATTGATTTATTTCCTGTAACGACTCATAAAAATCAAATAACTCAACAAAACGTCTCCAGTTATTGGTTTATGACCTTAGCATGGACTTAAGATTTAACTTGACACCCTATATAGTACCACAGTATGAGTCATAATATTAAATCTAGCTGTCAAACAAGGAAATTGTTCCAATCGTTTTTCCACCGTACATTTCCCCCATAGGGGATTTTAGAAACACTTAAAATAAGGGCTGTGTTTCGTGTAGACTTACCCTTGCGTGATATTTTGATAACTGTGTAAATCTCTCAAGGACAAGGTGACTTTTATCAATATATTCACCTGTATTTATCCCCCCAAAATGAAATGCTAATTAGCTGCTAATGTGATATGAATCTCTGGATTAACTATCTAAACGTTAGCTAAATTAATAATGAATAAATTGGCTAACTTTCTTTAAATTGACAATTCTGTGAACTGTCTTGTACAAGTTTTAAATTTACACAATACCTGTTAGCAAAGGTGTCAGCTAGAGATGACCTGCAGGAGCTTGCAGGGATTTGTAGTCTTGCATGATGTCTGCTTTGATACTAATTAGCATTTTCAAATCTGAGAGCCGAATATATTGATAAAAGTCAGCTTGTCCGAGATAGATATACATGGTTAACAAAATGTCGCACCAGGGTAAGCGTATAAAAAACACAGCCCTTATTTTAAGTGTTTCTAAAAATTACCTGTGGAAAAAAATGATGATGTTTTTTCCATTGGATGCATCTCAATCCACTTCATCCACCTAAGTCGCACTTTCGCATCAGCAGTGAAAGGTGACAGAGCTGGAGCGGTGTTTGGCAAACCATGAGACATCCTGAAAATCGGTCTTCTCACAAAATCGTCTGTTGCAGCCGAACAGTTTGGTATACAAAATATTGACCTATGACCCCTTTATCGAAAGATGAGACTCACAAACAAGATGGTGTTTTGCTCTATGACCTCTACAAGTATCAGGAGACTCGTTTGAAGTCGGTACAGCTGATCTGCCAACTTCTGTCTGTAGCCTCCAAACCATTTGGGCTACACACTGCAAAGGTGAGAACATATAAATGTTGGTTGTTTTGCTCTGGGACACCCACAGGCCTCACAAGACTCATCTGAAGGTCTCCCGGTACCAATTGAAAAAAATGAATGGAAGTATATATGGAGATTGTGTAATGCCAAAAATATGGGGTCTATACATATTATATATCTCTCAGATATAGGAGAGACACTTCAGAACATGTATATTATTTATCTCTCAGATATAGGAGAGACACTTCAGAACAAACTTCCTTTGATATTATTTTGGGACTATCTGTTGTTCCATGTAGGGATTCTGTTATTCCAATTGTTTGTATGAGCTAATAGCAGTAAGAGAAAAAAAATGTTTCATAAAATATTTGTTTTATACAGTATGGATTCTGGGAGGAGGGGTTGGATGGATGGAGACATGGTTCTGGTTGTGGGAATAGGATGGGAGGTTGGGGGGAGGCCCACTTCTCTTTTGTTTTCTTTTCCTGTTTATACTAAATGTATTATTACTTAAACTTTGAAATAAGTTCAAAATGATCAATACTTTGTAGTTATGTACCTTTTTAAATGTTTTTCTTTTCTTTTCTCTTCTCTTCTTTTTTTCTTCTTCTTCTGAGTGGCAACCCACAGGTACAATGTATGAAATAATGAATAGAAAATATATGGAATATGAAATAATAATACTTTTAATTTTGTAACTGTAACCTCCCAATGCAAAAAAAACGGAGGATCTATTTTCAAACAGCTGAAATAGCTTGACTGGGTCATTGTGTTTGATTTAGCACCATTGTGACACTATTACTGGCTGCATTGGCGGTCTGGTCAGCTGGGAGGAGTCATCAAACATACCTGGTAATGAGCGAGAAGGGAAAACGGGGTCTCTAGGCAGTGGTTTGCAATGCATTGTGGGGGGCCCAGTCATGGCGGAGATTGAGGTGAGGCATTAATCAAAGAGAAGCAGAGGCTGTTACTGAATGCGAATGGGCATAACTAGAGAACCAACGAGCGGGCAATATGAGAGGCAGCAGGCAAGCAGGCCAGACGTCACACACGCACACACACACACACACACCCACACTCCAATGAGTAAGTGTGTGGTGGAATAATGGGACAATACATAAGACATATCACACAAAATCACTTCCTTTGTCACATAACGTACCATACCAGTTCAGTGCCAAGTAGAACAACATTTTTTTTTTTGGTTTGTCCCCATAGAGGAATCTTTTTTGACGCTAGGTAGAATCCTTTGTTATATCCTAACACAGTGGTGATAGAAATCTCCTGGTTTACAGGCCACATCATGTTATGATGGCTTGCAAAGTGATATGTAATTCCTATTGGAATCCAGTAGTGATGTGCAGAACACAAACAATTATTTCTTTGTGAACAACTCTTTTTACTAACTTGAGAGTCATAATTCGTTTTTCTGAGTGACTCGTTCATTTTAGTCATTAGTTTGACCTGCTGGCCGCAATGAATTATACATCCTGAATAATATATATGCCTCCGACTCACCGGCTCCGGAGACGTGATCTGACCACCAACTAATTGTCTATCATGTGCATTGTAATCTGTTTTCTTAATATGCTGTAAGACTGTTTGCATTCTGTCATATCTAATTAATGTCATATGCCTGTTTGTCTGATACTGATGTGTTGATGGCGCTGTCTTGGTCCAGGTCTCTCTTGACTAACTTGGTTTAAAAAAAAGGTTAAATGAAAAATTCCTTATCAAGCTTTGATTATTTGAATTAGCTGTGTAGTGCTAGGGGGAAAAAATGTGCACCCCTTGGGGTCCCCAGGACCAAGTTTGGGAAACACTGCCCTAGTCCTGGTGCTCAAACCCTCCACCAGGTGGTCGTAGTCGGTACTTTATGACAGATTATACCTCCAGCTTGACTTGATATGCCCTCTCCTAATCTTTGAATCTTATTTCTGTTTTCTCCTCATTGCCATGGAACACCTATGACTCCCATTACAGTTACTGTGATCACGCAGCCTTGCATCTCCTTAAAAGAAATGTAGCACAGCGATATGAATTAAACATATGGTCACACACAGAGTTAGCTGCAAGAGTTTGTCTGCTTTCTAAACCATGTACTGTCCATATTTACAAAGATAGACAGGCCCAATTCTGCCATTTTGATACATAGACATATCTTAGCAATTGCTGAGCACTCTGCACATGATATCACATTGCAATGCTACAAATTAGGTATCCGATTCTTTGATGCCTGATGTGTTAAAATAAATAAAAAATGTGGGAGGGTGAGGGGAGAGATGTGTGGCTCCTGTAAATGTTATATAAAGCGAAGGATAGACAATCCACCAGATTACCTGACTAAAACGTGGTTGTAGAATGATTCTCTCTCTTAACACATAGCCATACTGGGTTCCTGCCCATATATGTTCCCTTTAAATCATTGCCATAGACACGGGTCAGTATTATAAATAGAAGGAGCTGAATCATTGGCTGCCATAAAAGCACTCTGTTGTTAGCTCTGGCTAATCTGTTTCCTGTAATTTAATATTTTCATAAGCGTAAATGGCAAATTATGAAATATAGCAGGGACAGAAGAGGCGAAGCCGTTTGCAGTCCTGGGCAGTCGATTTGTTGCCTAATGAAACCATTAACCTTACCATACCAAACTTGATACAGACAAAATAATGGGAGAATTAGGGAACAAATCGTGGAGCTATGAGCAACATTTTAATATAATGCTAAGACTTTGTACATATTGATTTTTGTATGCAAGAAAAAAATATGGGCATAGAAAAAAGTATTATGCAGGATAATATCCAATAATCAGATTATTTTCTTTTGGTAAGATGCAAATTGTTTCTATGACTGGCCTCGGTTGTTGTAAAAGAAACAATAGTGTGTACGGTTTTTGTTGTTGTTTTCGACTTCAGATAGCTCGATCACAAGCTTCCTCATGGGTTACTTAAGTTGCAGTTTCAAGGCACAGTTCATTTTAAACTCATTTGTAGATACGCAATGAAAATGACTGAAATCAAAGTTACACAGTCATCATTTTACAATGCAGCTTGAGTGTAGCACTACAAGACAACAGTAATATTAGTTACTGTGTTTTGCTGTGTGTTTCAGTTCAGTACAATAACCATATTCTATGTGTTGTCGTTGTTACTCACAATGCATGGTTGATCACTAAACTCATTTTATTTAAGAGGTGCTAATGAACGCAAGACACAGAGGGTTCTTCTCCGAAGTGTCCCTGTTCCCAAGAACTCCAAGGAAACCTGCCTAAATGACCATTGCCCTGTAGCCCTTACATCTGTAATTACAAATTGCTTTGAAAGGCTGGTCATGACACAAATCAACACCATCATCCCAGGCACCCTGGACCCACTCCAATTTGCATACAATCTCAATTGCACTTCACACTGCCTTCTCCCACCTGGACAAGAAGGGAAATAACTATGTGAGAATGCTGTTCATAAACTACAGCTCAGCGTTCAACACAATATTCCCCTCCAAGCTCCTCATGAAGCTAGTGACCCTGAGAATGAATACCTCCCTCTGCAAATGGACCCTGGACTTCCTGACGGGCCGGCCCCAGGTGGTGAGGGTAGGCAACAACACCTCCCTTACACTGACCCTTAACACGGGGGCCCCTCATGGGTGTGTGCTTAGTCCCCTCCTGTACTTCCTGTTCATCCACAACTGCATGCCCTTGCATGACTCCAACACCATCATCAAGTTTACTGACGACACAATGGTGGTAGGCCTGATTACCGATGGCGATGAGACAGCCTACAGGGAGGAGGTCAGAGACCTGGCAGTGTAGTGCCAGGACAGCAACCTCTCCTTCAACACCACTAATACCAAGGAGTTGATCGTGGACTACAAGAGAAAGAGGGGAGAGCACACTCCCATCCACGTCAATGGGGCTGTAGTGGAGCGGGTCGAGAGCTTCAAGTTCCTTAGCGTCCACATCACTAAGGACTTCATGTGAAAGAATTAGAAATGTCCCTGTTGAGTTGTCACTTTCTCCAAAATTATTAGTTTGTCATGTTATGCATTTGTTAAGAGTGACATTTACTGCCATAATGTGGTACTGCAGTTCTGTGGTTATATCCTGTTCTTCGCACCCTCCAGATTAGTTAATTTTATCATTCTCTCATTCATCTACACACAATACTCCATAATTACAAAGTGAAAACATGTTTAGAAATATTTGCTCATTTATTGAAAATATAATACAGAAATATATAATTTACATAAGTATTCTCATTCATGAGTCAATACATGTTAGAATCACCTTTGGCACCGATTACAGCTGTGAGTCTTCCTGGGTGAGCTTTGCACACCTGGATTGTACATATTTGCACATTATAATTTTTTTATCAAGTTGGTTGTTGATCATTGCTAGTCTTGCCATAGATTTTCAAGACGATTTTAAGTCAAAACTGTAACTAGGCCACTCAGGAACATTCAATGTCATCTGGGTAAGCAACTCCAGTGTGTATATGGCCTTGTGTTTTAGGTTATTGTCCTGCTGAAAGGTGAATTTTTCTCCCAGTGTCTATTGGAAAGCCAGGTTTTCCTATAGAATTTTGCCTGTGCTTACCTCTATTCCGTTTCCTTTTACCCTAAAAAAAACCTCCCTAGTCCTTGCCGATGACATGCAGCATACTGTACCCATATAATGATGCAGCCACCATCATGCTTGAAAATATGAAGGATGATACTTAGTGATGTATTGTGTTGGATTTGCCCTAAACATAACGCTTTGTATTCAGAACATGAAATGTATTTATTTTAAACATTGTTTGCAGATTTACTTTTGTGCCTCATTGCAAAGAGGATGCAAGTTTTGTAATATTTGTATTCTGTACAGGCTTCCTTCTTTTTCCCTCTGTCATTTAGGTTAGTATTGTAAAGTAACCACAATGTTGTTGATCCATCCTCAGTTTTCTCCTATCACAGCCATTAAACTCTGTAACTGTTTTAAAGTCACCATTGGCCTCGTGGTGAAATCCCTGAGTGGTTTCCTTCCTCTACAGCAACCGAGTTAGGAAGGACGCCAGTGTCTTTGTAGTGAATGGCTGTATTGATACACCATCCAAAGTGTAATTAATAACTCAAAGGGACATTCAGTGTCTCCTTTTTTTAACCCATCTACCAATAGGTGCCCTTCTTTACGAGGCGTTGGAAAACATCCATGTTTTTTTTATCTGTGTTTGAAATTCATTGGTCGCCTGACGGATCTTATAAATAATTGTATTTTAACACTATTATTGCACACAGAGTGAGTCCATGCAATTTATTAAGTGACTTGTTATGCAAATTTGTACTTATTTAGGCTTGCCATAACAAAGCGGTGAATACTTATTGACTCGACATTTTAGCTTCTAATTTTTTTATTAATGTGTAAAGATTTCGAAAAACATCATTCCACTTTGACATTGTGGGTTATTGTGTGTAGGCCAGTGACATAAAATCTCCATTTAATTAATTTTAAATTCAGGCTTTAACACAACAAAATGTGGAAAAAGTCAAAGGGTATGAATACACCCTGAAGGCAATGTATGTATTGTGCACCAAGCTGTCCCCTGTATTTGAATATTTCCTTGATAAATACCTTGTTCTAAGTTGCAAAACTCATATGTATTATAATAGTTGTCCGTGTTAGCATGTATTGTGATATTTTTGTGGACTTCTGTTAACCTGTTTGGGATAGGGGGCAGTATTTTCACGGCCGGGAATAAAAAACGTACCCGATTTAATCTGGTTACTACTCCCGGCCAGAAACGAGAATATGGAATATTATCGCTATTTTACGAGAAAAATAGCATAAAAATTGATTTTAAACAGCGGTTGACATGCTTCTAAGTACGGTAATGGAATATTTTGAATTTTTTTGTCACGAAATGCGCTCGCGCGTCACCCTTCGGATAGTGACCTGAACGCACAAACAAAACAGAACTATTTGAATATAACTATGGATTATTTGGAACCAAAACAACATTTGTTGTTGAAGTAGAAGTCCTGGGAGTGCTCAATCAAGTTCATATTTATATCAAAAACCAGCTTTTTACATTAGCATGTGACGTTCAGAACTAGCATACCCCCCGCAAACTTCCGGTGAATTTACTAAATTACTCACGATAAACGTTCACAAAAAACATAACAATTATAGATACAGAACTGCTTTATGCACTCGCTATATCCGATTTTAAAATAGCTTTTCGGGGAAAAGCACATTTTGCAATATTCTGAGTCGACAGCCCGGCATCACAGGGCTAGCTATTTAGACACCCACCAAATTTAGCCCTCACCAAAGTCAGATTTACTATAAGAAAAATATTACCTTTGCTGTTCTTCGTCAGAATGCACTCCCAGGACTTCTACTTCAATAACAAATGTTGGTTTGGTTCAAAATAATCCATAGTTATATCCAAATAGCGGCGTTTTGTTTGTGCGTTCAAGACACTATCCGAAAGGGTAAAGAAGGGTGACGCGTTTCGTGACAAAACATTTCAAAATATCCCATTACCGTACTTCGAAGCATGTCAACCGCTGTTTAAAATAAATTTTTATGCCATTTTTCTTGTAAAAAAGCGATAATATTCCGACCGGGAAACCGTGTTTTAGTACAAAGCGAGAGAAAATAAAAACATGGGGTCGCCTCGTGCACGCGCTTCAGTCTCATTGTCCTCTGGTATACCACTTACCAAAGGCGCTAATGTTTTTCAGCCAGGGTCTGCAAAGACGTCATTCAGCTTTTTCCCGGGTTCTGAGAGCCTATGGGAGCCGTAGGAAGTGTCACGTTACAGCAAAGATCCTACGTTTTAAATAAAAAGAGTCAAGAAGCCCAAGGAATGGTCAGAGAGGCACTTCCTGTACAGAATCTTCTCAGGTTTTTGCCTGCCATATGAGTTATGTTATACTCACAGACACCATTTAAACAGTTTTAGAAACTTTAGGGTGGTTTCTATCCAAAGCCAATAATTATATGCATATTCTAGTTTCTGGGCAGTAGTAATAACCAGATTAAATCGGGTACGTTTTTTATCCGGCCGTGCAAATACTGCCCCCTACCCTCAACAGGTTAAATCGGGTATGTGTTTTATCCGGCCGTGAAAATACTGCCCCTTGGCCCCAACAGGTTAAAGAAGGATTTTTAAGACTTGTGACATGAATTGTGTGCCATTCAGAAGGTGAATGGGCAAGACAAAATATTTAAGTGCTTTTGAACGGGGTATAGCAGTAAGTGCCAGGCACACCGGTTTGTGTCAAGAACTGCAATGCTCCTGGGTTTTTCATGCTCAACAGTTTCCTGTGTGTATCAAGAATGGTCCACCACCCACAGGACATCCAGCAAACTTGACACAACAGTGGGAAAGATTGGAGTCAATATGGGCCAGCATCCCTGTCGAATGCTTTCAACACCTTGTCCATGCCACACGAATTTGGGCAAAAAAGCAGAAGTGGGAGTTTATTTTATCGTTGCTGGAGATCCTTTACAGAACTTCACTTGCCAAGATACAGTATTACACCAATACACTGTATGTGTGTGTGTCTTCTTTTGAGAAATAGAGCCCTCCTGTTTTCTGTCACAGTCCGTTTGGCCGTCGTTACATTAACATGGTCCACACACACCGCGTAGTCGTGAAGAGGACACACCAGTGCCTCTTCCCCCTTAGGAGGCTGAAAAGATTTGGCATGGGCCCTAAGTTCTTCAGCTGCACCATCGAGAGCATCTTGACTGACTCTATGCACTCTCACAAGACTATATATACTCCACACACACACACACACACACACACACACACACACACACACACACACACACACACACAAAGCCCACACACATTCACTAGCACTACTTACGGACACACCCATAACACACACACACACACACGCATACCGACACAACAAACATATGCATACTGACACAACACAAACACACCACAAGGCGCTACAGAGGGTGCTGAGTACGGCCGCTCTTGATGGTGTTCCCTGCCATCCAGGACCTCTATACAATGGGTGTCAGAGGAAGGCCCCAAAAAATTGTCAAAGACTCCAGCCACTAAAGCCATTGACTGTTCTCTCTGCTACCATATGGCAAGTGGTACCAGTGCACCAAGTCTGGAACCAACAGGACCATGAACAGCTTCTACTTCAAAGACTTAAGACTGCTAAACAAGACTGCTAAATAGCTAATCAAATGGCTACCCAGACTATTTGGGCTCCCGAGTGGCGCAGCGGTCTAAGGCACTGCATCTCAGTGCTAGAGGCATCCCTACAGACCCTGGTTCAATTCCAGGCTGTATCACAACCGGCCGTGATTGGGTGTCCCATAGGGCGGTGCACAATTGGCCAAGCGGTGTTAGGGTTTGGCCCGGGTAGATCGTCATTGTAAATAAGAATTTGTTCTTAAATTACTTGCCAATTAAAAAAAAAATATTCTGCAATGACCCATTTTTGCACAAGCTCACTTTACCGTTACCTATAAAAGTACCCCTGCACATCGACTCGTACTGGTACTCCCTGTAAATAACCCCGTTATTTTTATTCGCTATTGTTATTCGTTATTCCTCATGTTTATATTTTTTTATTAAATGTTTTATCGTTATCTCTGCATTGTTGGAAAAGGACTGTTAGTATGCATTGTTAGTCTACACCTCTTCTTTATGAAGCAAGTGACATATAATTACATTTTATTTGACACACACACACACTTTTACACTCAGCAAATGCTGCTGCTACTCTGTTCTTTATTTTACATTTATTATCTGTTTTGATGCCTAGTCACTTTACCCTTCATGTACATATCTACCGCAAATACCTCATACCGCTGCATAATGATCTGTTACTTGTACTCTCTTTATAGAGCTCCACTCTTGTGTATTTTATTTCCGCGTGTGTTACTATTTTTTTACTATCACAATTTTTAAATCTGCACCGTTGGAAAGCGCTCGTAAGCAAGCATTTCACTGTAAAGTCTACACCCGTTGTATTCGACGCATGTGAACAAATAACATTTTACTACATTTTTCATTTAGAATCACAACACCCTACTTCCTGCTAGCTGGACTCATCCAGAGGTCACATGACCCACTCTCTCTCAGCCTCTCTCTCTCCCCCTCGCTCCACCAAAGAGTTTGACTAAATTACTTTTGTTTGTCTCTTCCTCCTCGTTTTCTCCAGCTTAATACATCATTCATTAGATTATGGAAAGCCATTAGTGTCAAGATTGGGAACTTGCAAATACATTGTGGCTCCTCGCTTAGCATATAACTCAGACTTTTTTTCATCTGCAGGGCTAAATATCGATGACAGGCCCTTGTTGTGGTTGATGGACGAGGTTCATAATTAGATGGAGCTTTTGCTTTGGACTATTAATGAGGTTTGTGAATAAAAACCACCCCGACCCCTCCACCCTACCCGGCCCCTCTGACAATGTTCTGTGGTCTCATCTGCCAAGCAAGCTACCTGTGCAGCTCGAGTGATGGCTCTGCGGGGACAATGAATAATCATTCAGGATGGTCCCCAATTCTCTTTGAAAATAAGAATTTGGGCTTTTTCCTTTCCTCCAGTGTGCTTGTTGTTGGGCGGTTTTCTCCACTTCTTTCAAAGATGTTCCTGCATCTTTAAGTTCTGCCTCAACAGACCTTCTGCAGCTGTTCCTGGATCTTCCCAGTTTCCTTTTCCCTTGTTGGTTCCAGGTTAAAGCTTGTCTGGTCGTGTTGGTGGGTGGTTTCGTGTTGGTGGGTGGTTTCCTCAAGGTATAGTCATTTCCTCGTTGTATTTAGTGTTACTTTAATTTAGGATTCAAGCCTTGATACATTTTATCTTAAGACCATGTCCGATTTTAACTGTCTTAAGCCACAATTGTGTCATTGCAGACAAAATCTCCACGTCGTGGGAAAATTCTTAGGTTGTAAACGATTGTCGAATGTCTTGGCTTGAGTGCGAAATCCTCATGTTCTTTCCATGACAGACTGACCAGGTGAATCCAGGTGAAAGCTATGATCCCTTATTGATGTCACATGCTAAATCAATTTCAATCAGTGTAGATGAGGAGACAGGTTAAATAAGGAGTTTTAAGCCTTCAGACAATTCAAATAAAATATTATTGGTCACATACACATGGTTAGCAAATGTTATTGTGAGTGTAGCGAAATGCTTGTGCTTCTAGTTCCGACAGTGTGTCACGTCCTGACCAGCAGATGGAGCTATTGTATTAGTTTTGGGGTCAGGACGTGGCAGTTTTTGTTTGTGAATGATTGTGTTGTTGATTGGGACTTCCAATTGAAGGCAGGTGTGTTGAGTTGCCTTTGATTGGAAGTCCTATATAGGTGTGTGTGTTTTTCTTTGGGGTTGTGGGTGGTTGTTTTTGCACTGCGTTTAATATCCTGCAGAACTGTTGCTGTTGTCACCTTTATTGTTTGTTAAGTGGATGCTTTACTCCTTTTTTGGAAATTAAATATGAGTATTCACATACCTGCTGCGCCTTGGTCTTCTCTCCATGACAACAGTTGTTACAGAACCACCCACCAAAGGACCAAGCAGCAGAAGAGGAGGAAGCCACGGGAGGAAAAAATTGAGGAATGGACCTGGCAGGACGAAAGACAATTCTGGGAGGACAAGTTAACCTCTATGGGCTAGGTGGGACGCAGGCGTCCCCCCCGTGGTGCACTCCATCAACAGCAGGTGCATTTCAAGAGCGGCAAATTTGAATCCAAATAAATGTCAAAATTCAAATGTTTCAAACATACAACTATTTTACACCCTTTGAAAGATAAACATCTCCTTAATCTAACCACGTTTTACGATTTCAAAAAGGTTTTACGGCGAAAGCATAAATTTAGAGTATGTTAGGACAGTACATTTACAAGAGTTGTGTGTAATGTTTTGTCAAGTCAAAGACAGGGTCACCAAAACCATAAAACCAGCTAAAATGATGCACTAACCTTTTACAATCTCCATCAGATGACACTCCTAGGACATTATGTTAGACAATGCATGCATTTTTAGTTCTATCAAGTTCATATTTATATCCAAAAACAGCGTTTTACTATGGCATTGATGTTGAGGAAATCGTTTCCCTCCAATAACCGGCAGTCAAGTCAGCGTCACAAATTAAATAATTAAAATTAGAAAACATTGGTAAAATATTATATTGTAATTTAAAGAATTATAGATTTACATCTCTTGAACGCAATCAACTTGCCAGATTTAAAAATAACCTTACTGGGAAATCACACTTTGCAATAATCTGAGCACTGCGCCCAGAAAAATACGCGTTGCGATACAGACTAGTCGTCATGTTGGGGAGATCTAAAATCGAAAATACTATGTAAATAATCCATTACCTTTGATTCTCTTCATCAGATGTCACTTCCAGGTATCACAGGTCCATAACGAATGTAGTTTTGTTCAAAAAAGCTCATCATTTATGTCCAAAAATCTCCGTCTTGTTAGCACATGATCTAAGCCCGCCGGACTTCACTTCATGAACGAGGGGAAAAAATATATTTACGTTCGTTCAAACATGTCAAACGTTGTATAGCATAAATCATTAGGGCCTTTTTTAACCAGAACATGAATAATATTCAAGGTGGACGAATGCATACTCTTTTATAACGTATTGGAACGAGGGTACCCAACATGAACTCGCGCGCCAGGTGTCTAATGGGCCATCATCGTTCCATGGCTCTTGTTCGGTCAGATCTCCCTCCAGAAGACTCAAAACACTTTGTAAAGGCTGGTGACATCTAGTGGAAGCAATAGGAAGTGCCAAAATATTCCTCAGCCCCTGTGTTTTTCAATGGCATAGGTTTAAAGGTAATACAACACATCAGGTATCCACTTCCTGCCAGAAAATGTCTCAGGGTTTTGCCTGCCAAATGAGTTCTGTTATACTCACAGACACCATTCAAACAGTTTTAGAAACTTTAGAGTGTTTTCTATCCATATATAATAAGTATATGCATATTCTAGTTACTGGGTAGGATTAGTAACCAGATTAAATCGGGTACATTTTTTTTATCCAGCCGTGCAAATACTGCCCCCTAGCCCTAACAGGTTAAGGGAGCTAAGGGAACCCGAGAGGCAGCCCCAAGATTTTTTTTTTTTGGGGGGGCACACGGGTAGTTTGGCCAGGCCAGGGAAGAGCCGTAAGCCAGCTACCCGTGACTACAGGGAGGTGCGTATGAGGTGGAGGGCGCCATGTTATGTTGAGGTACGCACCATCTCGCCTATACGGATGCACAGCCCAGTCCGCCCAGTACCAGCGCCCCGCAGGTGCCAGGGCAAGGTGAGCATCGAGCCGGAAGGGGTGATGCCAACCCTGCACTCAAGACCGCCAGTGCGCCCTTTCGGTCCGGTGTTTCCCGCTAGACGCACTAGCATGGAGGTGCGTGTCTCCAGGCTGGCACGTCCAGTACCAGCCCCACGCATCAGGAGTCTAGTGCGTCAGCCCAGCCTCGCCAGTCAAGAGTCACCAGAGCTGCCCGCCAGTCGTAAGTCACCAGAGCTGCCCGCCAGTCGTAAGTGACCAGAGCTGCCCGCCAGTCGTAAGTGACCAGAGCTGCCCGCCAGTCGTAAGTCACCAGAGCTGCCCGCCAGTCGTAAGTCACCAGAGCTGCCCGCCAGTCGTATGTCACCAGAGCTGCCCGCCAGTCGTAAGTCACCAGAGCTGCCCGCCAGTCGTAAGTCACCAGAGCTGCCCGCCAGTCGTAAGTCACCAGAGCTGCCCGCCAGTCAACAGCCACCAGAGCTGCCCGCCAGTCAACAGCCACCAGAGCTGCCCGCCAGTCAACAGTCACCAGAGCTGCCCGCCAGTCAACAGTCACCAGAGCTGCCCGCCAGTCAACAGTCACCAGAGCTGCCCGCCAGTCAACAGTCACCAGGGCTGCCCGCCAGTCAACAGTATCCCTCCTGCCCTCCGGCCCAGCCCGAGTGGCCCTCCTGCCCTCCGGCCCAGCCCGAGTGGCCCTCCGGTCCTCCGGCCCAGCCCGAGCGGCCCTCCTGCCCTCCGGCCCAGCCCGAGTGGCCTTCCTGCCCTCCGACCCAGCCCAAGTGGCCCTCTTGTCCTCCGGCCCAGCCCGAATGGCCCTCCAGTCCTCCGGCCCAGCCCGAGTGGTCCGTCTGCCAGGGTCAGCCCGAGTGGCCCGTCTGCCCAGTGCAGCTATCGGCGCCACCAAAGTGGGCGACGCCGAAGGTGGAGCGAGGTCCACGTCCTGCACCTGAGCCACCTCCATGATAGGTGGGTTGGGGGGGAGGGTGTAGCACAGTGCCGTCGGTGACGGCAGCCACCCTCCCTTCCCTCCCTTATTGTTTAGGTGTTAGTGTTTATGGGTTTTTTGTTGGTGTTTTCTGTTGGTAGGTGCATTCCAGGGTCTGCACCTTGAGGGAGGGGTACTGTCACGTCCTGACCAGCAGATGGAGCTATTGTATTAGTTTTGGGGTCAGGACGTGGCAGTTTTTGTATGTGAATGATTGTGTTGTTGATTGGGACTTCCAATTGAAGGCAGGTGTGTTGAGTTGCCTTTGATTGGAAGTCCTATATAGGTGTGTGTGTTTTTCTTTGGGGTTGTGGGTGGTTGTTTTTGCACTGCGTTTAATATCCTGCAGAACTGTTGCTGTTGTCACCTTTATTGTTTGTTAAGTGGATGCTTTACTCCTTTTTTGGAAATTAAATATGAGTATTCACATACCTGCTGCGCCTTGGTCTTCTCTCCATGACAACAGTTGTTACACAGTGCAGCACTATCTAACAAGTAATATCTGACAATTCCACAATAAATACTTAATACACATAAATCTAAGTAAAGGAATGGAATAATAATATATAAATACATGGATAAGCAATGTCAGAGTGCATAGGCTAAGATGCAATATATAGTATAGAATACAATATATACATATGAGATGAGTAATACAAGATATGTAAACATTATTAAAGTGGCATTATTAAAACCTGTTTGGGCTAGGGGGCAGTATTGAGAATTTTTGAAAAAATATGTGCCCATTTTTAACTGCCTCCTACACCAACTCAGAAGCTAGAATATGCATATTATTGTTCAGGTTTGGATAGAAAACACCCTAAAGTTTCTAAAACTGTTTGAATGGTGTCTGTGAGTATAACAGAACTCCTATGGCAGGCAAATACCTGACAAGGTTTCATGCAGGAAGTGGCCTGTCTGACAAGGAGTCGTGCGTCTTGCATCTGTTTATTGAAGAGTAAGGATCTTAGCTGTAACGTGACAATTCCCAGGGCTCCAATAGGCTCTCAGAACCCGGGAAAAACCTGAACGATGACGAGGCAGCCTCTGGCTGAAACAGATTATCGCCTTATCCAAGTGGCCGATCAGAGGACCATTGAATGAGGTGCGTGCACGATTCGCCCCCGTGGAGAAATTTCATTCGGCTGTTTAGCTTATTGCAGATTCCCGGTCGGAATATTATCGCTTTTCTACAAGAAAAATGGCATAAAAATTGGTTTTAAACAGCGGTTGACATGCTTCGAAGTACGGTAATGGAATATTTAGACATTTTTTGTTACGCCATGTGCGCGACCGTTATTTACCATTCGTATAGTGTCTAGAACGCACGAACAAAACAGAGGATATTTGGATATAACGATGGATTATTTGGGACCAAACCTACATTTGTTATTGAAGTAGAAGTCCTGGGAGTGCATTCTGACGAAGAACAGGAAAGGTAAGAACATTTTTCTTATAGGAAATAGGATTTTGGTGAAGGCTAATCTTGCCGGGTGTCTAAATAGCTAGCCGTGATGGCTGGGCTATGTACTTAGAATATTGCAAAATGTGATTCATCCGAAAAGCTATTTTAAAATCGGACATATCGAGTGCATAGAGGAGTAATGTATCTATAATTCTTAAAATAATTGTTATGCTTTTTGTGAACGTTTATCGTGAGTAATTTAGCAAACTGTTAGTAAATTCCCCGGAAGTTTGCGGGGGGTATGCTTTTTCTGAACGTCACATGCTAATGTAAAAAGCTGTTTTTTGATATAAATATGAACTTGATTGAACAGACATGCATGTATTGTATAACATAATGTCCTAGGTGTGTCATCTGATGAAGATCATAAAAGGTTAGTGCTGCATTTAGCTGTGGTTTGGGTTTTTGTGACATTATATGCTAGCTTGAAAAATGGGTGTCTGAGTATTTCAGGCTGGGCACTCTCCTGACATAATCTAATGTTTTGCTTTCGTTGTAAAGCCTTTTTGAAATCGGACAGTGTGGTTAGATTAAGGAGAGTCTTGTCTTTAAATAGCTGTAAAATAGTCATATGTTTGAGAAATTGAAGTAATAGTATTTCAAACGATTCAAAAATCGCGCCACTGAATTCAGGTGGCTGTTACGTAGGTGGGACGAATTCGTCCCGCCTTGCCCATAGAGGTTAAAGTGAATAGTCTGTATGTAGGCAGCAGCCTCTCTGTGCTAGTGATGGCTGTTTAACAGTCTGCTGGCCTTGAGATAGAAGCTGTTTTTCAGTCTCTCGGTCCCAGCTTTGATGCACCTGTAATGACCTCGCCTTCTGGATGGTAGTGGGGTGAACAGGCAGTGGCTCGGTTGGTTGTTGTCCTTGATGATCTTTTTGGCCTTCCTGTGACATCAGGTGCTGTAGGTGTACTGGAGGGCAGGTAGTTTGGTCAATGCAAAAAATGTATGTGCCTTTGAACGGGTTACGTTATTAGGTGACAGGTGGACAGGTTTGTGTCAAGAACTGCAACACCGTTGGGTTTTCCATGCTCAACAGTGTACCGTGTGTATCTAGAATGATCCACCACTCAAAGGACATCCAGCCAACCTGACAACTGTGGGAAGCATTGGAATCAACATGGGCCAGCATTGCTGTAGAACGCTTTCGACACCTTGTAGAGTCAATCCCCCGACGAATTGAAGCTGTTCTGATGGCAAGGGAGGGGGCAACTCAATATTAGGAAGGTGTTCCTTATGTTTATGTTTGGTATACTCAGTGTATATAGAGTATATTTATTTATTGTTAACACAGGCATCACACCTAACAAATACTTTTTTTTACACATTTAACCTCATATCCCAAGGATAATGCCTTACATAACGGCTGGGAAGAAAACACTTAAATTTGCTCAAACATTGGCTCAGCTTAACCCATAACCATTGGCTCAATTTACCCCAAGGCAATCATTTTCACTTATGCTTGGTTTAGGACCTCATAGAGATCCCAAATGATGTATAGAACAATCTGAAAATTATCTACACTTCCGGTCAAAAGTATTAGAACACCTACTCATTCAAGGGTTTTTCTTTATTTTTACTATTTTCTACATTGTAGAATAATAGTGAAGATATCGAAACTATGAAATAACACATATGGAATCATGTGGTAACCAAAAAAAGTGTAAAAGTTTATTTTAGATGTTAGATTCTTCAAATAGCCACCCTTTGCCTTGATGCCAGCTTTGCACACACTTGGCTCATCTCACTACCAGCCGCATGAGGTAGTCACCTGGAATGCATTTAAATTAACAGGTGTGCCTTCTTAAAAGTTAATTTGTGGAATGTCTTTCCCTCAATGCGTTTGAGCCAATCAGTTGTGTTGTGACAAGGTAGGGGGGTATACAGAAGATAGCCCTATTCTGTAAAAGACCAAGTCCATATTATGGCAAGAACAGCTCAAAAAAGCAAAGATAAACATCAGTCCATCATTACTTTAAGACATGATGGTCAGTCAATATGTGCATTTTCAATAACTTTTAAAGTTTCTTCAAGTGCAGTCGCAAAATCGTCAAGCGTTTTGATGAAACTGGCTCTCATGAGGACCGCCACAGGAACGGAAGACCCCGAGTTACCTCTGCTGCAGGGGATACATTCATTAGAGTTACCAGCCTCAGAAATTGCAGCCCAAATAAATGCTTCACAGAGTTCAAGTAACAGACATCTCAACATCAACTGTTCAGAGGAGACTGTGTGAAGCAAGCCTTCATGGTTGAATTGCTGCAAAGAAACTACTGCTAAAGGACACAAATAAGATGAAGAGACTTGCTTGACCCAAGAAACACAGGAATGGACATTAGACCGGTGGAAATTTGTCCTTTGGTCTGGAGTTCAAGTTGGAGATTTTTGGTTCCAACCGCTGTGTCTTTGTCAAACGCGGTGTGGGTGAACAGATGATCTCAGCATGTGTATTTCCCACCGTAAAGCATGGAGGAGGAGGTGTTATGGTGTGGGGGTCTTTGCTGGTGACACTGTCTGTGATTTATTTAGACCTCAAAAGGCACACTTAACCAACATGGCTACAACAGCATTCTGCAGTGATACGCCATCCCATCTGGTTGGGGTTTAGTGGAACTATCATTTGTTTTTCAACATGACAATGAGCCAGGCTGTGTAAGGGCTATTTTACCAAGAAGGAGAGTGAAGGAGTGCTGCATCAGATGACCTGGCCTCCACAATGCCCCGACCTCAACCAAATTGAGTTGGTTTGGGATGAATCGGACCGTGGAGTGAAGAAAAAGCAGCCAAGTGCTCAGTGTATGTGGGAACTCTTTCAAGACTGTTGGAAAAGCATTCCAGGTGAAGCAGGTTGAGAGAATGCGAAGAGTGTGCAAAGCTGTCATCAAGGCAAAGGGTGGCTATTTTGAAGAATCTCACATATAAAATATATGTTGATTTGTTTAACACGTTTTGGGCTACTACATGATTTCACGCATGTTATTTCATAGTGTATTACTCTACAATGTAGAAAATAGTAAATATAAAGAAAAACCCTTGAATGAGTAGATGTTCTAAATCTTTTGACCGGTAGTGTATATAAACTCAGCAAAAAAAGAAACGTCCCTTTTTCAGGACTCGGTCTTTCAAAGATAATTCGTAAAAATCAAAATAACTTCACAGATGTTCATTGTAAAGGGTTTAAACACTGTTTCCCATGCTTGCTCAATGAACCATAAACAATTAATGAACATGCACCTGTGAAACGGTCGTTGAGACACTAACAGCTTACAGACGGTAGGCAATTAAGGTCACAGTTATGAAAACTTAGGACACTAAAGAGGCCTTTCTCCTGACTCTGAAAAACACCAAAAGAAAGATTCCCAGGGTCCCTGCCCAACTGTGTGAACGTGCCTTTGGCAGTCTGCAAGGAGGCATGAGGACTGCAGATGTGGGCAGGGCAATAAATTGCAATGTCCGTATTGTTAGACGCCTAAGACGGTGCTAAAGGGATAGAGGACGGACAGCTCATCGTCCTCGCAGCGGCAGACCATGTGTAACAACACCTGCCCAGAATAGATACATCCAAACATCACACCTACGGGCAGGTGCAGGATGGCAACAACAACTGCCCGAGTTACACCAGGAACGCACAATCCCTCCATCAGTGCTCAGACTGTCCACAATAGGCTGAGAGAGGCTGGAATGGGGGCTGGACTGGGCCTGTTGTAAAGCACGTCCTAACAGACATCACTGGCAACAACGTCGCCTATGGGCACAAACCCACCATCGCTGGACCAGACAGGACTGGCAAAAAGTGCTCTTCACTGACGAGTCGTGGTTTTGTCTCACCAGGGGTGATGGTCGGATTCGTGTTTATTGTCGAAGAAATGAGCATTACGCCACGGCCTGTACTCTGGAGCGGGATCGATTTGGAGGTGGAGGGTCTGTCATGGTCTGGGGTGGTGTGTCACAGCATCATCGGACTGAGCTTGTTGTCATTGAAGGCAATCTCAACGCTGTGCATTACATGGAAGACATCCTCCTCCCTCATGTGGTACTTTTCCTGCAGGCTCATCCTAACATGACCCTCCAGCATGACAATGCCACCAGCCATACTGCTCGTTCTGTACGTGATTTCCTGTAAGACAGGAATGTCAGTGTTCTGCCATGGCCAGCAAGAGCCCGGATCTCAATCCCATTGAGCACGTATGGGATCTGTTGGATCGGAGGGTGAGGGCTAGATCCATTACCCCCAGAAATGTCCAGGAACTTGCAGGTGCCTTGGTGGAAGAGTGGGGTAACATCTCACAGCAAGAACTGGCAAATCTGGTGCAGTCCATGAGGACTTAATGCAGCACTTAATGCAGCTGGTGGCCACACCAGATACTGACTGTTACTTTTGATTTTGACCCCCCTTTTTAGGGGCACATTATTCAATTTCTGTTAGTCACATGTCTGTGGAACTTGTTCAGTTTATGTCTCAGTTGTTGAATCTTGTTATGTTCATACAAATATTTAGACATTTGTTAAGTTTGCTGAAAATAAACGCAGTTGACAGTGAGTGGACATTCTTTTTTTGCTGAGTTTACTTTGGTTTAAATACAAGTATCATGAAACCTAACACACATTTATTTGATTTGGTGAAAATAAATTTTTTGGGACCTAATTTGCTTACCACTTTTTCCATATGGTTTCTTCCTTCAGACTCCATGAAATGATGACCCTTATTAATGTTGTGTATTGTTTTCTGGAAACAAGGGTGGATCAACTTTTCCCATTGGCTAAACATACCCCACTCTCCCCTACAGTGGGGGAATAAAGTATTTGATCCCCTGCTGATTTTGTACGTTTGCCCACTGATAAAGAAATGATCAGTCTATAGTTTTAATGGTAGGTTTATTTGAACAGTGAGACAGAATAAAAACTAAAATATACAGAAAAACGCATGTCAAAAATGTTATAAATTGATTTGCATATTAATAAGGGAAATAAGTATTTGACCCCTTCTCAATCAGAAAGATTTCTGGCTCCCAAGGGTCTTTTATACAGGTAACGAGCTGAGATTAGGAGCACACTCTTAAAGGGAGTGCTCCTAACCACAGCTTGTTACCTGTAAAAAAGACACCTGTCCACAGAAGCAATCAATCAATCAGATTCCAAACTCTCCACCATGGCCAAGACCAAAGAGCTCTCCAAGGATGTCAGGGACAAGATTGTAGACCTACACAAGGCTGGAATGGGCTACAAGACCATCGCCAAGCAACTTGGTGAGAAGGTGACAACATTTGGTGCGATTATTCGCAAATGGAAGAAACACAAAAGAACTGTCAATATCCCTCGGCCTGAGGCTCCATGCAAGATCTCACCTCGTGGGGTTGCAATGATCATGAGAACGGTGAGGAATCAGCCCAGAACTACACGGGAGGATCTTGTCAATGATCTCAAGGCAGCTGGGACCATAGTCACCAAGAAAACAATTGGTAACACACTACGCCGTGAAGGACTGAAATCCTGCAGCGCCTGCAAGGTCCCCCTGCTCAAGAATACATATACATGCCCGTCTAAAGTTTGCCAATGAACATCTGAATGATTCAGAGGACAACTGGTGAAAGTGTTGTGGTCAGATGAGACCAAAATGGAGCTCTTTGGCATCAACTCAACTCGCCGTGTTTGGAGGAGGTGGAATGCTGCCTATGACCCCAAGAACACCATCTCCACCGTCAAACATGGAGGTGGAAACATTATGCTTTGGGGGTGTTTTTCTGCTAAGGGGACAGGACAACTTCACCGCATCATTTGACGGGGCCATGTACTGTCAAATCTTGGGTGAGAACATCCTTCCCTCAGCCAGGGCATTGAAAATGGGTCGTGGGTGGGTATTCCAGCATGACAATGACCCAAAACACACGGCCAAGGCAACAAAGGAGTGGCTCAAGAAGAAGCACATTAAGGTCCGGGAGTGGCCTAGCCAGTCTCCAGACCTTAATCCCATAGAAAATCTGTGGAGGGAGCTGAAGGTTTGAGTTGCCAAACGTCAGCCTCGAAACCTTAATGACTTGGAGAAGATCTGCAAAGAGGAGTGGGACAAAATCCCTCCTGAGATGTGTGCAAACCTGGTGGCCAACTACAAGAAACGTCTGACCTCTGTGATTGCCAACAAAGGTTTTGCCACCAAGTACTAAGTCATGTTTTGCAGAGGGGTCAAATACTTATTTCCCTCATTAATATGCAAATCATTTTATAACATTTTTGACATGCGTTTTTCTGGATTGTTTTGTTGTTATTCTGTCTCTCACTGTTCAAATAAACCTACCATTAAAATTATAGACTGATCATTTCTTTGTAAGTGGGCAAGCGTACAAAATCAGCAGGGGATCAAATACTTTTTTCCCTCACTGTATGTCCTGTACCGCTCATGCAGCATTGAATTGTTGGTCAAATGCAGCAACATTTTCTTCCAGCTGGATGCACTATTGCCTACACACACCACCAAGCCTACAGCTGATAATCAAGATGAGCTGGACAAAGAGGAAGAGGAGACAGAAGAACATGCATCACCAACATCCTCTCTGCATAGATCATCACCCCCCTGCCTCACGCCCATTAACTCCTGAGATGACCGCAGAAGCTGCTTCTGATCTATCATCTACAAGCAGGTCAGAGGAAAGGGCACATCTCCACACAACTTTTCAGAGAAGCAATCCAAAACCAAAGGGCAAAAAGGGATAATGACAATAAGCTAGAGCAGGAGAAAGTTGCCATTTTAAATCAATCAACTGATAATGTGCTCTGTTACAATGCAGATAGCGAGGAAATATGTGGCAAACAGATGGCCAGTGAGATACGTCTAATAAAGGATCCAGCATTGAAGATGCAACTTCGACAAGACATAACAACCATGCTGTATGATAAACAGGAACGTTGCATGTCTGTGCCTGCCATGCATATGGCATATCCTCCCAATGCACAGGCCCTATAAAGAGCGCACACCAACACCTTTCTTTCATCCTCAGTCTTTCAATCGGCCTCCTCCTCCGCCTATGACCTTCAATAGCTTGTGCAATGAGCCTTAAAATCCAGAGGGGGACTGTTACTTAGGGAACTGATGTGTTCTTGTTTTGGGTGCTGACCACTCAGTGGACTCAGAGCAAGTTCATTTGCTGGACTGTCAACTGGCAGTAGTTAATGTGACAGAAGAACCCTTAATTATTTTCTAAATTGAGAATCCTGAATGCCTACATAGTTATGTTGGCAGGCCAAATATGTTATTTTTGTAAAATGTGAAACCAAATGTCACTTTATTTTTATAACATTTTTCTATAACAAATGTTCAATTTTTATATCTATGGAAGAAGTCCATACTGTGAATGTTTACAGCTGTTAAGCAATTTTGCACTCCGCTGGGGGGACGTACGGCAGAGAGGCCTGCATTATGGAATGTGCTTCCACTTTTGTCAGGGGTCAGAATGGTGATGTGTTTTCCATCCATAATGCCGAGTCAGTGAGGGAACTGCCATTGGTCTTGGAAACCTTTTGCCACTTCTCTCCTCTCCGCCTTTGTTGTAGGTGTCTAGAAAGAAGACTCTCCCAGTTAGGGGGAGTGATGAGCTCTACAGCAGTCTCACAACTCAATCGCTGGTTGAAAACTGTTTTCTGCCCCTCCCAAAAGATAGAATTTGTAGATAATTGACCCTCTTTCTGGGACTCACCCACAAACAGGACCAAGCCTGGCCTGTTGAGGAGTGACGGACTCCATCCTAGCTGGAGGGGTGCTCTCATCTTATCTACGAACATAGACAGGGCTCTAACTCCTCTAGCTCCACAATGAAATAGGGTGCAGGCCAGGCAGCAGGCTGTTAGCCAGCCTGCCAGCTTAGTGGAGTCTGCCACTAGCACAGTCAGCGTAGTCAGCTCAGCTTTCCCCATTGAGACCGTGTCTGTGCCTCGATCTAGGTTGGGCAAAATTAAAAATGGCGGTGTTCGCTTTAGCAATCTCACTAGTATAAAGACCTCCTCCATTCCTGCCATTATTGAAAGAGATTGTGATACCTCACATCTCAAAATTGGGTTACTTAATGTTAGATCCCTCACTTCCAAGGCAGTTATAGTCAATGAACTAATCACTGATAATAATCTTGATGTGATTGGCCTGACTGAAACATGGCTTAAGCCTGATGAATTTACTGTGTTAAATGAGGCCTCACCCCCTGGTTACACTAGTGACCATACCCCCCGTGCATCCGGCAAAGGCGGAGGTGTTGCTAACATTTACGATAGCAAATTTCAATTTACAAAAAAAAAAACAATGACGTTTTCGTCTTTTGAGCTTCTAGTCATGAAATCTATGCAGCCTACTCACTCACTTTTTATAGCTACTGTTTACAGGCCTCCTGGGCCATATGCAGTGTTCCTCACTGAGTTCCCTGAATTCCTATCGGATCTTGTAGTCATAGCAGATAATATTCTAATTTTTGGTGACTTTAACATTCACATGGAAAAGTCCACAGACCCACTCCAAAAGGCTTTCGGAGCCATCATCGACTCAGTGGGTTTTGTCCAACATGTCTCTGGACCTACTCTCTGCCACAGTCATACTCTGGACCTAGTTTTGCCCCATGGAATAAATGTTGTGGATCTAAATGTTTTTCCTCATAATCCTGGACTATCGGACCACCATTTTATTATGTTTGCAATTGCAACAATTAATCTGCTCAGACCCCAACCAAGGAGCATTAAAAGTCGTGCTATAAATTCTCAGACAACCCAAAGATTCCTTGATGCCCTTCCAGACTGCCTCTGCCTACCCAAGGACGTCAGAGGACAAAAATCAGTTAACCACCTAACCGAGGAACTCAATTTAACCTTGCGCAATACCCTAGATGCAGTTGCACCCCTAAAAACTAAAAACATCTGTCATAAGAAACTAGCTCCCTGGTATACAGAAAATACACGAGCTCTGAAGCAAGCTTCCAGAAAATTGGAACGGAAATGGCGCCACACCAAACTGGAAATCTTCCGACTAGCTTGGAAAGACAGTACCGTGCAGTATCGAAGAGCCCTCACTGCTGCTCGATCATCCTATTTTTCCAACTTAATTGAGGAAAATAAGAACAATCCGAAATTTATTTTTGATACTGTCGCAAAGCTAACTAAAAAGCAGCCTTCGCAAATGGAGGATGGCTTTCACTTCAGCAGTAATACATTTATGAACTTCTTTGAGGAAAAGATCATGATCATTAGAAAGCAAATTACAGACTCCTCTTTAAATCTGGGTATTCCTCCAAAGCTCCATTGTCCTGAGTCTACACAACTCTGCCAGGACCTAGGATCAAGGGAGATACTAAAGTGTTTTAGTACTATATCTCTTGACGCAATGATGAAAATAATCATGGCCTCCAAACCCTCAAGCTGCATACTGGACCCTATTCCAACGAAACTACTGAAAGAGCTGCTTCCTGTGCTTGGCCCTCCTATGTTGAACATAATAAACGGCTCTCTATCCACCGGATGTGTACCAAGCTCACTAAAAGTGGCAGTAATAAAGCCTCTCTTGAAAAAGCCGAATCTTGATCCAGAAATTATAAAAAACTATCGGCCTATATCGAATCTTCCATTCCTCTCAAAAATTTTAGAAAAAGCTGTTGCACAGCAACTCACTGCCTTCCTGAAGACAAACAATGTATACGAAACGCTTCAGTCTGGTTTTAGACCCCATCATAGCACTGAGACTGCACTTGTGAAGGTGGTAAATGACCTTTTAATGACGTCAGACCGAGGCTCTGCATCTGTCCTCGTGCTCCTAGATCTTAGTGCCGCTTTTGATACCATCGATCACCACATTCTTTTGGAGAGATTGGAAACCCAAATTGGTCTACATGGACAAGTTCTGGCCTGGTTTAGATCTTATCTGTCGGAAAGATATCAGTTTGTCTCTGTGAATGGTTTGTCCTCTGACAAATCAATTGTAAATTTTGGTGTTCCTCAAGGTTCCGTTTTAGGACCACTATTGTTTTCACTATATATTTTACCTCTTGGGGATGTCATTCGAAAACATAATGTTAAATTTCACTGCTATGCGGACGACACACAGCTGTACATTTCAATGAAACATGGTGAAGCCCCAAAATTGCCCTCGCTAGAAGGCTGTGTTTCAGACATAAAGAAGTGGATGGCTGCAAACTTTCTACTTTTAAACTCGGACAAAACAGAGATGCTTGTTATAGGTCCCAAGAAACAAAGAGATCTTCTGTTGAATCTGACAATTAATCTGGATGGTTGTACAGTCGTCTCAAATAAAACTGTGAAGGACCTCGGCGTTACTCTGGACCCTGATCTCTCTTTTGAAGAACATATCAAGACTGTTTCAAGGACAGCTTTTTTCCATCTACGTAACATTGCAAAAATCAGAAATTTTCTGTCCAAAAATGACGCAGAAAAATTAATCCATGCTTTTGTTACTTCTAGGCTGGACTACTGCAATGCTCTACTTTCCGGCTACCCGGATAAAGCACTAAATAAACTTCAGTTAGTGCTAAATACGGCTGCTAGAATCCTGACTGGAACCAAAAAATGTGATCATATTACTCCAGTGCTAGCCTCCCTACACTGGCTTCCTGTTATGGCAAGGGCTGATTTCAAGGTTTTACTGCTAACCTACAAAGCATTACATGGGCTTGCTCCTACCTATCTTTCCGATTTGGTCCTGCCGTACATACCTACACGTACGCTACGGTCACAAGACGCAGGCCTCCTAATTGTCCCTAGAATTTCTAAGCAAACGGCTGGAGGTAGGGCTTTCTCCTATAGAGCTCCATTTTTATGGAATGGTCTGCCTACCAATGTGAGAGACGCAGACTCAGTCTCAACCTTTAAGTCTTTACTGAAGACTTATCTCTTCAGTAGGTCCTATGATTAAGTATAGTCTGGCCCAGGAGTGTGAAGGTGAACGGAAAGGCTGGAGCAACGAACCGCCCTTGGTGTCTCTGCCTTGCCGGTTCCCCTCTTTCCACTGGGATTCTCTGCCTCTAACCCTTTTACAGGGGCTGAGTCACTGGCCTACTGGTGTTCTTCCATGCCGTCCATGGGAGGGGTGCGTCACTTGAGTGGGTTGAGTCACTGACGTGGTCTTCCTGTCTGGGTTGGCGCCCCCCCCTTGGGTTGTGCCATGGCGGAGATCGTTGTGGGCTATACTCGGCTTTGTCTTAGGACGGTAAGTTGGTGGTTGGAGACATCCCTCTAGTGGTGTGGGGGCTGTGCTTTGGCAAAGTGGGTGGGGTTATATCCTGCCTGTTTGGCCCTGTCCGGGGGTATCATCGGATGGGGCCACAGTGTCTTCTGATCCCTCCTGTCTCAGCCTCCAGTATTTATGCTGCACCTGAGCCCTAAGACCATGCCTCAGGACTACCTGGTATGATGACTCCTTGCTGTCCCCAGTCCACCTGGCCGTGCTGCTGCTCCAGTTTCAACTGTTCTGCCTGCGGCTATGGAACCCTGACCTGTTCACCGGACGTGCTTGTTGCACCCTCGACAACTACTATGATTATTATTATTTGACCATGCTGGTCATTTATGAACATTTTAACATTTTAACATCTTGACCATGTTCTGTTATAATATCCACCCTGCACAGCCAGAAGAGGACTGGCCACCCCTCATAGCCTGGTTCCTCTCTAGGTTTCTTCCTAGGTTTTTGGCCTTTCTAGGGAGTTTTTCCTAGGGAGTTTTTCCTAGCCACCGTGCTTCTTTCACATGCTTTGCTTGCTGTTTGGGGTTTTAGGCTGGGTTTCTGTACAGCACTTTGAGAATATCAGCTGATGTACGAAGGGCTATATAAAAATAAATTTGATTTGATTTGAATGTGTCAAATGTGCTTCATAGTCTCTCTCTCTTTCTCCCTTTACATATACACACCAGTGGAGGCTGCTGAGGGGAGGACAGCTCATCATAATGGCTGGAATAGAGTGAACGGAATGGTGTCAAACACATGGTTTTCATGCGATTGATCCCCAATCTTTGTACCCTGTTTTATGCTGCTACCATGTTGTGCTGCTGCCATGTTGTGTTGCTACCATGTTGTTGTGTTGCTACCATGCTATGTTGTTGTCTTAGGTCTCTCTTTATGTGTGTAGTCTCTCTTGTCGTGATGTGCGTTTTGTCCTATATTTTATTTTATTTTTATTTTTAATCCCAGCCCCCGCCCCCGCAGGAGGCCTTTTGCCTTTTGGTAGGCCGTCATTGTAAATAAGAATTAGTTCTTAAACTGACTTGCTTTTTTAAAATAAAGGTACAAAAAATGTATAAACATTCCATTCACTCTATTCCAGCCATTACACTCCATTCCAGCCATTATTATGAGCCATTCTCCCCTCAGCAGCCTCCACATCCTATAGTAATTTTCGAGTTTCGAGTATGATTGTATGCAAACTTTTTGTGCAAACTTAACTTTCATCAATGGCTTAATTGGTTTGGTTTCCTTTCTCTTTGTCAGTACTCGTTCTAAGCGTAATGGATGTGACCATTAGGGATCAATGATCACTGACTCACTAGTCAGCATCACTGCATAACGAGATCATGATAAAATGTCCATGCCCTTCCTACTGCTTCATACTGTTTTATCCTCTATGGGCTAGGCGGGACGAATTCGTCCCACCTACGTAACAGCCACCTGAATTCAGTGGCGCGATTTTTGAATCGTTTGAAATACTATTACTTCAATTTCTCAAACATATGACTATTTTACAGCTATTTAAAGACAAGACTCTCCTTAATCTAACCACACTGTCCGATTTCAAAAAGGCTTTACAACGAAAGCAAAACATTAGATTATGTCAGGAGAGTGCCCAGCCTGAAATAATCAGACACCCATTTTTCAAGCTAGCATATAATGTCACAAAAACCCAAACCACAGCTAAATGCAGCACTAACCTTTTATGATCTTCATCAGATGACACACCTAGGACATTATGTTATACAATACATGCATGTCTGTTCAATCAAGTTCATATTTATATCAAAAAACAGCTTTTTACATTAGCATGTGACGTTCAGAAAAAGCATACCCCCCGCAAACTTCCGGGGAATTTACTAACAGTTTGCTAAATTACTCACGATAAACGTTCACAAAAAGCATAACAATTATTTTAAGAATTATAGATACATTACTCCTCTATGCACTCGATATGTCCGATTTTAAAATAGCTTTTCGGATGAAGCACATTTTGCAATATTCTAAGTACATAGCCCAGCCATCACGGCTAGCTATTTAGACACCCGGCAAGATTAGCCTTCACCATAATAACATTTCCTATAAGAAAAATGTTCTTACCTTTCCTGTTCTTCGTCAGAATGCACGCCCAGGACTTCTACTTCAATAACAAATGTAGGTTTGGTCCCAAATAATCCATAGTTATATCCAAATAGCGTCGTTTTGTTCGTGCGTTCTAGACACTATACGAATGGTAATCCACGGTCGTGCACATGGCGCATGGCGTGACAAAAAATGTCTAAATATTCCATTACCGTACTTCGAAGCATGTCAACCGCTGTTTAAAACCAATTTTTATGCCATTTATCTCGTAGAAAAGCGATAATATTCCGACCGGGAATCTGCAATAAACTAAACAGCCGAATTAAAATACTCCACGGGGGCTAATCGCGCACGCGCCTCATTCCATTGTCACCTAATGGGACACTTGGATAAGGTGATAATCTGTTTCAGCCTGAGGCTGCCTCGTCAACCTTCATGATTTTCCCGGGTCCTGAGAGCCTATTGGAGCCCTGGGAATTGTCACGTTACAGCTAAGATCCTTACTCTTCAATAAACAGATGCAAGACGCACGACTCCTTGTCAAACAGGCCACTTCCTGCATGAAACCTTGTCAGGTTTTTGCCTGCCATAGGAGTTCTGTTATACTCACAGACATCATTCAAACAGTTTTAGAAACTTTAGGGTGTTTTCTATCCAAACCTGAACAATAATATGCATATTCTAGCTTCTGAGTTGGTGTAGGAGGCAGTTAAAAATGGGCACATATTTTTTCCAAAATTCTCAATACTGCCCCCTAGCCCAAACAGGTTATGTTAGTAAACAAGCTACTGGGCAATCTATAACTGTGTGTGTGATTTATTTAGGGTGTACTCACATTCTCATATGAACTGCAATCATGGGTTGTTCTGCTAACTGGAGCATTATACATGATCACATGGCATAATATACAGAACCAGTTAAAAGTTTGGACACACCTACTCACCTGGTTTTTCTTTATTTTTACTATTTTCTCCATTGTAGAATAATAGTAAAGACATCAAAACTATGAAATAACACACATGGAATCATGTACTAACTGAAAAAGTGTTAAACAAATCAAAATATATTTGAGATTTTTCAAAGTAGCCACTCTTTGCCTTGATGACAGCTTTGCACACTCTTGGCATTCTCTCAACCAGCTTCATCAATGCTTTTCCAACATTTTTGAGGCAGTTCCCACATATGCTGAGCACTTGTTGGCTGCTTTTTCTTCACTCTGCGGTCCGACTCATCCCAAACCATCTCAATTGGGTTGAGGTTGGGGAATTGTGGAGGCCAGTTCATCTGATGCAGCACTCCATCACTCTCCTTCTTGGTAAAATAGTCCTTACACAGCCTGGAGCTGTGTTGGGTCATTGTCATGTTGAAAAACAAATGATAGTTCCACTAAGCCCAAACCAGATGGGATGGCATATTTCTGCAGAATGCTGTGGTTGTCGTGTTGGTTAAGTGTGCCTTTTGAGGTCTAAATAAATCACAGATAGTGTCACCAGCAAAGCACCGACACACCATAACACCACCACCTCCATGCTTTATGGTGCGAAATACACATGTGGAGATCATCCGTTCACCCACATCACGTCTGACAAAGACACGTCGGTAGGAACCAAAAATCTCCAATTTGGACTCCAGACCAAAGGACAAATTTCCACTGGTCTAAAGTCCATTGCTGTATTTCTTTGTTCAAGCAATTCTCTTCATCTTATTGGTTTCCTTTAGTTTTGGTTTCTTTGCAGCAATTCGACCATGAAGGCCTGATTCACACAGTCTCCTCTGAGCAGTTGATGTTGAGATGTGTCTGTTATTTTAACTTTGTGAAGCATTTATTTGGGCTGCAATTTCTGAGGCTGGTAACTCTAATGAACTTTGGGAACTCTGGGTCTTCCATTCCTGTGGCGGTCCTCATAAGAGCCAGTTTCGTCTTAGGGTGATTATGCAACTTCGGGCACTTTGGCCTTGCAAACTTTCAGAAATTCAAACATAATTTTACCAGTATTGTACTTGTCTTTGATTTGTCTAGAAACTATATCTGATAATGGCTGTGATCGTACTATTCAGGAATTTATATATTTTTGTCATTTTTCCCAGACAGCCATTCACAAATGTCATTTCCATCATGTCATTAAACATCAATTTTATTTGAAAATGAAATATCATACAATTGATTTCTAATGGATTTCTAAAACATTTGTACATGAACTTGTATTGAATATTATTTAACCTCTGGGCAGGCTCCGTCCCGTATGCGGGACGGACATCCAGCAAAAAATCCTATCGCCATTAGCATAACGAAATTTAATATTTTTTTCAAATATAGGACTATGTTATATCGTTTTATAGATACACCTCTCCTGAATCGAACCACGTTGTCCGATTTCAAAAGGCTTTACAGCAAAAGCAAAACATTAGATTATGTTAGAGGAGTATATCGTAAAAGTAGCCACATAGCCATTTTCCGACCAACCACATGTATCACAAATAACCAAAAAACAGCTAAATGCAGCACTAACCTTTCACAATCTTCATCAGATGACACTCCTTGTACATCATGTTACACAATACATGCATTCTTTTGTTCGATAAAGTTCATATTTATATATAAAAACAGCATCTTACATCGGCGCGCGACGTTGACTAACTATTTTCCCTCAAATGCATCTGGTGAAACAGCGCTACAATTTACTAAATTACTATTCGAAAACATTTTAAAATGTAATATTGTCATTCTAAGATTTATAGATGAATATCTCTTGAAAGCACCTGTAATGCCAGATTTAGAAATAACCGTACTGTGTAATCACACTTTGCGATAAAAGGGGATGCGATACTCAGAAAAATAGGCAACCGTTACAGGTCAGCGCCATTTTGGAACAATCGCATATCAAATCTACTCTTGTATACTATTGTCAATAATCCCTTACCTTTGATTATCTTCATCAGAAGGCACTTCCAGGAATCCCAGGTCCACAACAAATGTATTTTCGTTCGAAAAAGTTAATCCTTTACGTCCCAATAGCTTGTTCTTGTTAGCACATTCTGAAGCCTGCTCCAAAAGTTCCGTCGGCCGCGGGACTCCTCTTTCAATAAAATGCATTTTTTTTTATTTAGGTTCGTTCAAACATGTCAAACGTTGTATAACATAAATCTTTAGGGCCTTTTTCAACCAGAGCTCCAATAAGATTCAAGGGGGACGATTGCATTGTCTTTCTAAACGTTTCGAAAGGGGAGGGTAGCCAGGGACGCCGGCGTCATAATGGTGATGGCCCTCCTCATGTGACCACTTTCCACAGCCTCTCATTCTGTCAGTTTTCACAGTAGGAGACTCAAACCACTTTGTAAAGACTGGGGACATCTAGTGGAAGCAACAGGAAGTGCTCAATGAACCATTGCTCACGGTGTGATTTATAGGCAAAGTGATGAAGTTGAGTCCGCAATTCAGAATTCCACATCCTGTTACAATCGGTCTCGGGGTTTTGACTGCCATATGAGTTCTGTTATACTCACAGACACCATTCAAACAGTTTTAGAAACTTTAGGGTGTTTTCTATCCACAAGTATTAATTATATGCATATCCCAGCTTCTGAGTTTGAGTAGGAGGCCGTTTAAAATGGGCACAATTTTTTTTCAAAAATCGCTGGCGCTATCCTAGGCGACCGTCAAGAGCTTAAAGTGATTTTTAAGGTGTTCCGAATATTAATAATTCAACATACTCACAGACACCATTAAAACAGTTTTAGAAACTTTGGAGTGTTTTCTATGCAAAGCTACTAATTATATGCATATTCTAGTTTCTGGGCAGGAGTAATAACCAGATTAAATCGGGTACGTTTTTTATCCGGCCGTGGAAATACTGCCCCCTATCCCAAAGAATTAAAAAAAATTGTGTTTTGCCTCATAGCGCATACATCACGAGTGAAGAATGGGCCCAGTATTCCTTATACAACGAGGATAATGTATCATGAAGTGGCGTTTCAGTAACAGATTTCTATCAGGAAACAAATACTTGAAAAACCTATGATGTCCAGCAATTAAGTGCTTCGGATAGATAGTCATGCCCTCTGTTAGTATAGGAGAAAACACAATATTTACAATTCATAGTAGTAACAGAAGCAGCTGCCAGTATTTATCATCTTTCTGTACCAGATCACCAAATATCAATGGCAAATTACGGAGAAGACACCAAGACTGAATAACATTTAGACCAAAATCATTGCTCCCATCATCCAATTTGACTGCAGGTGGACGATTACTCCTCTGTGTAGCCATAGTTAAATTAATTAACTCTACCGTACACATCTTTAGCAGTCACAAAGTTGGCTTGTATATACTGTAACACAAGTTTTACCTCAAATTGTGCAACTACTTCTAAAATGTCATGCATTATATCAAGAGAAACATTTTTGTAGTATTGAAGAACTGCAGAGAGTTCAATAAGCAAGCATGCTTCACACCATACACATGAGGTAGTGTTGGGTTTGACTGAATAGTTTGACAATGGTCTGAGTGTATGTGTTTTGTTCGTAAAGCCACTCTTGGGTCATCCTCAGAGAACACAGTTTGAAAATCCACTTTTTCAATGAGGCAAAAATGGCAACAATAACGAGCACTAAATGATTCCACAAAACCAAACAGGTAATGTATACGAAGATTATCTCCAGTTACTTGGACAACAGTGCCATGTATACGACCACTGAAGAAGGGAACTTCAATACCCTCAGTCTCAAGCACTTTCAAATCACTTACTATTGGCTCAAGAATGGAATCAAATCCATAAGTTTTAAGGTCCTGGGTATGAAAGAGTGCACATAAGTGATTATTTACCAAAATTGAATTCAACTTTGGGGGAGAATTTCTCAAAGTAAAATATATACCTCCCAACCTGTGAATACCCTTCTTTGATCCCAATGGATTAGCAGTCTCAAAGTTGTCATAAAAGAGTTGAATTTGCAATGCATTTTTCTCTTTAGAAAAGAGGAGATGTCTCTTCATATATAGTCCATCTTCCAAATCAAAGTAAACTCCATCTTTAAAATTGTGCCCTGAGTTAACCTCTATGGGCTAGGTGGGACGCCCACCTACTCAACAGCCAGTGTAATCCCGTGGCGCGTTATTCAAATTCCTCAAAAATGCAAAAACTTCAATTTTTCAAACATATGACTATTTTACACCATTTTAAACATGCCACTTGTGTTTGGGTTCTTAAAAATTGACTGCATGCCCTTGAATTGGAATGTAATAAAATGTATCAGTTATGACTATTTGATCATAAGTTCCAGTAGTTTTGTTCCTTCTATTGTCAAATCTAACACCAAGGACTTTCTCAACTGGTTGAACTGTTCACCATTTTTTTATGAAATAAGCACTTTCTTTTGATACCGAATTCAAGGTTGTGAAAGGATTTTCAATATCTTGAAAACAATGTTGTTTTTTTCTGACAGTTTGTGTCTTTTGAAGATATATATCGCTTTAGCTTGACCCTGTATCTCTTAAACTGCTTCTTCCATGGAAGATACAAAACTATTTACAGTCGTCTAACCTACACCTGCAGACTGCAGTTGTGCAATAGCAGATGCACGCATATCAAGAGTGTTCTTCTTAGATATTGATACAACATGGTTACAACTACAATTTGAAGGAAAATCTGCATTTTTTGGCTGATTATCAACGGCTGTATTCGCATCCAAGTTAGCGTTTAACAAAATTTGAAATGCTTCCTAAAGCCTGAAAATGCACTACATACACGACAACAATCTGCTTGACCACATTTTAGTCTAAGAGTTCTACCAGGGCACATTCCATGCATCAACTTGAGATGCCTCACAAGCAAGTTGGTACTTCCATGACTAACATGGCAAACAAAACACATCATCATAACTTAATCGGCATTAGTGCAGGAGTCTTGCCCTGAGCTCAGTAACCCTCGGAGTCTCCTTAACCTGCCCAATGTCTATGTTGTACACAGTTGTTTGTATGAAGATGTACATGTTGCACAGCATTGTATTGTAAGCAGTACCAAAAACAAAGTGAGTCTTCAAAAGCTCATCGAAGGCACCAAGAGCACTCGTTGACTTGCATGGCAAGGCTTGCTTATCCAGGATGATGAAGTAAGCATCATTAGTTCATCATAATGGCAGCAGCACTGTCCAATAATAAGAATGCCAATACAAACCTTTTGGAATATCACAAGATGCTGTTCAGCTTGGGATGCAGACATCTTGCCTGGTCTTTTCAAATGGAGCAGGAGAAGGATGGAGGAAAGGTCATCGTCCCATCCTAAACAAAGACGAGATCCTGATTAAAATGGTAAATTCCATCATCAGTGACATTAACATTTCAGAGTTATTTGAAATATAAATTATGATCATCTAACCGTCAGCCATCATGTCAGCTCCCTCATCAACTGCAGATTCTGCCATCTGGATCAGCTCCTGAAGTTCAGCTCCCCTGAGTGGCCTTGCTTAGGGTCTTGCTCAGCATGATGATCTTTTGCTTGAATGTAGTTGCCCACCTCTCCAAAAACTTGGCTGATGTTCCCTCTCCAAACTGCAGCACAAAACCCTGTTCAATCTGAAACAAATAAGACAAAGAACAAAACATTTGTTTCGTGCAAGTCAATTTCTTTCTCACAAAACATTCCACTTTAACCTCCAAAACCGAGTTTGAGTAAATCACCAGTATACACATTAATTTAACTTCTTTGATGGAAGTGTTGTTTTTGTTTACATTTACTGGCCAACCTGAATTGGCATCTAGAGATTAAATGCAATTTATACAATTTAAACTGTTCTTTAACAAAAGTCTTACCAAGCCCTTCATATCCAGAAAGTGTGGAAATTCAGTTAGTTTACATTTACTCGGTCGTGGGTCATCTTCCTGTACTCAAAGGTCAATTTCATCTTCTGTTTGACTGTTTCTTCATCAGAAACATAAGATAAATGGCCTCTCTGCACTGGTCTTCACTCAGGGTAACCAAAGTGGATGGACTGGACTCCATCTCAGCAGTTGGCCCTCCAGAGTATAGTTGAGTGGGCTGTTTCTCAGATGAAGCTAAATTCCTCTGAACAGTTTTGATTCTATACGAGAGCTACCCTTCTCCACTATTAGGGTCATAATAATGTTCCTTAAGAAAATGAACATGGTTACTAATCTTATAAGAAAAAACAAATAGCCAAGTCCCATTTGCTCAAATTAAACACAGATGCCCTTTATCAGTTGTAATTTATAATTACATATCCATTTGCGGTGTAGGGATCCTTCAGGTATGGGAACAAGGAGACGATGCCTTGTGCAAACGTTTCTCTCACACTGCGCGGTGGTGATGTCCTGACAAGAATATAATGTTATGTTTAGGCGGCAATCAGAATCTCCACAAGCAGCTTTGGTCCCCATTCAGCTAAATATCAGGAGTGATTTTTGAAGCAGTATCATGCCCATCGAGTTTGATACAAGAGAAATCTTCTACCAATAGCAGTGGATGGTCAGTAGTAGCCTAACCAATTATGTGACTGAGATACTGATACAGAAGTTGTTTTTAACATTCAGCAGATATGGGTGCAAGTAATGCTCAACAATTTTCATTATGAATCTTTCCTGTAAACTTACCCGTGTGTCTCTGTCATCGTCAAAACAAGAATGTTGATCATATTTTGGAGTATTCCTTGATGACAACCTCTCCACCAGTCCTTTTCTTCAGTATGCTCTCTATTAGCTGTAAAAAAAAACAGCAGTGAGAAATCTATTTGATGGCAAGTGAATTGAAGAATGAATTACAAATGTACATTTTTTTGCTTCATCATCTTTGACGCTTTTGTGAGGGGCTTCCATCCTCGCTCAAAAGGATTGTATCATCTGACTCATAGCAGAGACAGGACTCATCAGGGAAGATTCTTAAATACACAAAGATGGCAATACATGCATGTCAAATATATGGTTATATTGAAAGTGATGCCACAAGTAACCAAGACTTTAAAACCAGCACATACCTTTAGCATCATTGTTCTGTGTGAGCTTGAAAACACCAAGATCTGTCTGTTTTCACCACCTCCTCAAACCCATCCCCATCAACTTCAGTTCCAGACCCACTTCAGCTGCCTATGATAAACTAGTAAGTGGGATCTCAAATTTCAGGTAAGCTGTGATGACAAACATTAAAACAAAAACCTACAATTAGAATTGCAATCGTAATGGTAGGAGTAATCAGAGTGACTTGTAAATGTATGAAAACAATACATTTACTTCCAATCACAAATTAAAGGTGTACCTCCAATCAAAAGGTTTTCAAGTGTCAGGTTAATGATCTTGACATATTTTTGTTCGCCATTTGAATTTCACCCTGATCATCATGACTAGGTCTGAAAGCAGTTAATTGTACAAGATAAGACCAAAACGGATGAAAAAGCATTACATTTGTATTTCAATCATGACACATTATAAGGATGACTACAAACATTTTCACCAATACTCCTTTACTTAGCAATGCTAATTTCAAGTATATTATGAAATATTGGATCATGACCACAACTTCTTTTTTGTTGTTATTCTGTCTCTCACTGTTCAAATAAACCAACCATTAAAATTATAGACTAATCATTTCTTTGTCAGTGGGCAAACGTACAAAATCAGCAGGGGATCAAATACTTTTTCCCCCTCACTGTATACAGGGGGTACCAGTGCAGAGTCAATGTGCGGGGGCAAAGGTTAGTCAAGCTAATTGAGGTAATATGTACATGTAGGTAAAGTTAAAGTGATTATGCAAAGATAATAACAGAGAGCAGCAGCAGCGTAATGGGGAGGGGGGACGACGACGATGACACACACAATGCAAATAGTCTGGATAGCCATTTGATTTGCTGTTCAGGAGTCTTATGGCTTGGGGGTAGAAGCTGTTGAGAAGCCTTTTGGACGTAGACTTGGCACTCCGGTACTGCTTGCTGTGCAGTAGAACAGAGAACAGTCTATGACTAGGGCGGCTGCAGTCTTTGACAATTTTTAGGGCCTTCCTCCAACATCACCTGGTATAGGATCTGAGGACCCATGCCAAATATTTTCAGTCTCCTGAGGGGGAATAGGTTTTGTTGTGTCCTCTTCATGACTGTCTTAGTGTGTTTGGACCATTATGGTTTTGTTGGTGATGTGGACACCAAGGAACTTGAAGCTCTCAACCTATTCCACTACAGCCCCGTCAATGAGAATGGGGGCATGCTCGGTCCTCCTTTTCCTGTAGTCCACAATCATCTCCTTTGTCTTGATCACGTTGAGGGAGAGGTTGTTATCCTGGCACCACACGGCCAGGTCACATCGTTGTCGGTGATCAGGCGTACCCTTGTTGTGTCGTCTGCAAACTTAATGAATGTGTTGGAGTCGTGCTTGGCCATGCAGTCATGGGTGAACAGGGAGTACAGGAGGGGACTGAGCATGCACCCCTGAGGGGCCCCGTGTTGAGGATCAGCATGGCAGATGTGTTGTTGCCTACCATCACCACCTGGGGCTGCCCATCAGGAAGTCCAGGATCCAGTTTCAGAGGGAAGTGTTTAGTCCCAGGATACTTAGCTTAATACATCTAGACGTTCCGCTAGCGGAACACCACTCCAATATCCAATGATAGGGCGTGGAGCGAAATACAAACTCCTCGAAAATCCGAAAACTTCAATTTTTCAAACATATGACTATTTTACACCATTTTAAAGACAAGACTCTCCTTTATCTAACCACACTGTCCGATTTCAAAAAGGCTTTACAACGAAAGCAAAACATTAGATTATGTCAGCAGAGTACCCAGCCAGAAATAATCAGACACCCATTTTTCAAGCTAGCATATAATGTCACAAAAACCAAAACCACAGCTAAATGCAGCACTAACCTTTGATGATCTTCATCAGATGACACTCCTAGGACATTATGTTATACAATACATGCATGTTTTGTTCAATCAAGTACATATTTATATCAAAAAACAGCTTTTTACATTAGCATGTGACGTTCAGAACTAGCATTCCCACCGAACACTTCCGGTGAATTTACTAAATTACTCACAATAAACGTTCACAAAAAACATAACAATTATTTTAAGAATTATAGATACAGAACTCCTTTATGCAATCGCGGTGTCCGATTTTAAAATAGCTTTTCGGTGAAAGCACATTTTGCAATATTCTGAGTAGATAGCTCGCCATCACGGGCTAGCTAATTTGACACCCACCAAGTTTGGTACTCACCAAACTCAGATTTACTATAAGAAAAATTGGATTACCTTTGCTGTTCTTCGTCAGAATGCACTCCCAGGACTTCTACTTCAACAACAAATGTTGGTTTGGTTCCAAATAATCCATCTTTATATCCAAATAGCGGCGTTTTGTTCGTGCATTCAAGACACTATCCGAAGGGTAACGAAGGGTGACGCGCGGACGCGTATCGTGACAAAAGAATTCAAAATATTCCATTACCGTACTTCGAAGCATGTCAAACGCTGTTTAAAATCAATTTTTATGCAATTTTTCTCATAAAATAGCGATAATATTCCGACCGGGAGTCGTTGTTTTCGTTCAAAGACTGAAAAAGTAAAATAGACTCTTCATGTGCACGCGCAAGTTAAGCTTGTAAGTGAGACTTGCAAAGTTGCTCCGATGTGTGTCTGAGAGGGTGTCGCATTAAATCTGTGTGAGGAAAGGAGATATGTCTTATAAGTTCCTTGAGTAAATGTGGGCATATGAGGTATTTATTAGTTCCACCCTTGTCACGTCCTGACCAGTAAAGGGGGTTATTTGTTATTATAGTTTGGTCAGGGCGTGGCAGGGGATGTTTGTTTTATGTGTTTCGGGGTTTTTGGTTTATGTTCTGTTTTAGTATATTTCTAGGTTTGTTCTAGTGTGTCTAGTTCTATGTTTAAGTTTCTTGGGTTCACCTTCAATTGGAGGCAGCTGTTCCTCGTTGCCTCTAATTGAAGGTTCTATTTAGTAGGGGTGTTTTTTCCTGTGTTTTGGGGGTGGTTGTTTCCTGTTTTGTGTATGTTGCACCTGATGGGACTGTTTTCAGTCATTTGTTGTTGGTTGTTGATTTAGAGTTTAATAAAGTAAATATGAGCACTTTACACACCGCGTCTTGGTCCCCTCGTTACAACCCTGTGTCACAGGAGGACTGGTATTTTATTAACTCCTTGCACTTCCTGCATGTCCGTGACATTGTGATTTTTTATCACTTTAAAATGTATGCCTAACAAAAACCATTGATTTCAAATGAAAATATCCCTTAGTTTTTTATGTGACCAATTTCTCCAAAAACTCTGTTAAATATCTCCTTCGAATTAAGATTCAAAAATGTCTGCAGAAAGAAGGGGGTGTCAGCTATGACATGAAACAACACTATTTTGGTTTTTGAACTACAGTAGGTGAAGTGGATTTACATCCGGTAACAGAATTACGGTAACAGAATTACATTTACATTACATTTACATTTACATTTAAGTCATTTAGCAGACGCTCTTATCCAGAGCGACTTACAAATTGGTGCATTCACCTTATGATATCCAGTGGAACAACCACTTTACAATAGTGCATCTAAATCTTTTAAGGGGGTTAGAAGGATTACTTTATCCTATCCTAGGTATTCCTTAAAGAGGTGGGGTTTCAGGTGTCTCCGGAAGGTGGTGATTGACTCCGCTGTCCTGGCGTCGTGAGGGAGCTTGTTCCACCATTGGGGTGCCAGAGCAGCGAACAGTTTTGACTGGGCTGAGCGGGAACTGTGCTTCCTCAGAGGTAGGGGGGCCAGAAGGCCAGAGGTGGATGAACGCAGTGCCCTTGTTTGGGTGTAGGGCCTGATCAGAGCCTGAAGGTATAGAGGTGCCGTTCCCTTCACAGCTCCGTAGGCAATCACCATGGTCTTGTAGCGGATGCGAGCTTCAACTGGAAGCCAGTGGAGAGAGCGGAGGAGCGGGGTGACGTGAGAATTTAGAATTACATCATGGGTCCCTGAGCTGTACTATACAGAAATGAATATTATGGATATGAATATCATTCTCTTCATGGTGATGCATCCTAAATAGGTACACAAAGGTAGAAATATATAATATCCTTCTTTTGCATATTTGGGTATTATTCTACACACTGGCTATTATTGTAATGAGCTCCGCCCCCAAACAAGACCGCATTTGGTTGGTCCGGACAAGACCAAATCTGAGAGTGGCAGAGTGAAGGAGAGTGTGTTGTTCTCAATTTGTATTAATGATTTGGGAAATGGGATGCAACCAGCAAAGTTACATCTATATGCAGATAATACAGTAATATATTCATGTGCTCCTTCTCTGGTTCAGGCTGTTGAAGAGCTCCAGACTGCTTTTCAGTCACTGCAGGCCTCCCTTTATGGTTTCAAAATTAATTAATTTTACAGGAGCTCGAACTCCGCCAGAGAAGGTTAGCATTGTCACATCTGGTGGCTTATCCATTGAAAAAGTGTCATCCTACAAATACCTAGGTATATGGTTGTATGACAAGTTGTCCTTTAAAGTTCATATGGATAGTATTGTGAGGAAGCTTAAATTGAAATTGGGTTTTTATTTTCGTAATAAGGCTTGCTTCCCGCTTATGGCTAGAAAGAAGCTTGTGCAGGCTACTTTTCAAACTGTAATTGATTATGGTGACATGTTGTATATACATGCAACCTCCTCCATCTTACAGAGTCTGGACTCTGTATATCATGCATCCTTGCGCTTTATTACAAATGCCAAGTCAATCACCCACCATTGCACCTTGTACCAAATGATAGGTTAGACCTTAATTTATGTGCGCAGAAAGCTACATTTGTATGTATTCATCTACAAAGCCCTTTTGGGTAAACACCTCTGTAGTCTGGTCTCCTTCACCACCAGCAGTTACCATACCCGGTCTGCTAGGTGGTTGCTACTTAAAATCCCCAGGACATTCACAGTATTAGGCAAGACTGCCTTCTCTTCTTGTGCACCAAAGGCATGGAATAGTCTACAATCCATGCTTCATCTAGATTTGTTAGTACCAATGAATGAATTTAAAATATTGATGGGAGACTTTGTTACAGAGGAGTGTAAATGCTTTTTTTAGGCTGGATCACGTTGTTGTATTGTATTGTTGTACGTTTTAATTCTGTAATGTATTGATGGTTGCTGCCTTCTTGGTCAGGTCTTCCTTGAAAAAGAGACTCTGGGTCTCAATGGGCTTTTCCTGGTTATATAAAGGTTAAATAATAAAATAATGTTTTACAGTCTTGCTTTGACCACCAGACGCCAGAAAGAGAGAAAAAAACTTATGAGCTGAACATAACAGTATGCCAGTGGAAGGGAGGACAGTAGCAGGTGACCCAACTGTGGTTTGTGACTACTCAAATTTCCAGTTGTAGCCAATTCAATTGCAGTAATTTCTTTGAAACATTTTTGGTAATTCCTTTACATATTTTCCGGAAGCCACTGTCCAATGCACCAATAAGCAGCGAAAAACGAAGGAAAACATCAAGGCCAACTGTATACTTTCCAGTGCATATGTGGCACACTGTGTATGTCCGTGTGTGCGCACATCACAATCAAATCAAATCAATTGTATTTGTCACATACGGCGAATACAACCTTACCGTGAAATGCTTACTTACACACTCTTTAACCAACAATGCAATTTTAAGAAAATATAGTTAAGAAATGATTTACTAAATATACTTCGCGGCCCGGACTCTTCGGCGGCAGCCCGCAGCCCGGAGTCTTCAGCAGTGGTTGGCGTTCCAAAGCCTCCGGCGATGATCCACGGTCTGGTTCTTCCGGACACACAGAAGCGGGGGGATCAGTGGGCGGTGGGGGTGCTACGCCCTGAACCAGAGCCGCCGCCAAGTACAGATGCCCACCCGGACCCTCCCCTATAGGTTCAGGTTTGCGGCCGGGAGTCCGCACCTTTGGGGCGGGGGGGTACTGTCACGCTCTGACCTAAGAGAGCTGTTTTTTCTCTGTTTAGGTAGGTCAGGGTGTGATAGGGGGAGGGCATTCTATGTTGGTATTTCTATGTTTTGGCTGGGTATGGTTTCCAATCAGAGGCAGCTGTCTATCGTTGTCTCTGATTGGAAGCCATACTTAGGCAGCCTTTTTCCCCCTTGGTTTTCGTGGGTAGTTGTTTTCTGTTTTGTTGTATTTACTTGATAGAACTGTTGGCTGTCATTTTGTTTATTTTGTCTAGTGTTCGTTTTCATTAAAAAATAACGATGAGCACTCAACACGCTGCGCCTTGGTCTCCTCTATATGACGCCCGTTACAGTAACACAACAAAAATAATAATGGGGCTATATAAAGGGGTTACCGGTACCGAGTCAATGTGTGGGGGTACAGGTTAGTCGAGGTAATTTGTACATGTAGGTAGGGGTAAAGTGACTATGCATAGATCATTTACTAGATTATTTGTAGTTTTTCATGTTGTTTGTCAGTAATTTTTGTAATGACTTGGTGCTGCCTATCTTGGCCAGGACGCTCTTAAAAAATAGATTTTAAATCATAATGAGCCCTTCCTGGTTAAATAAAGGTTTAATAAAAAATACAAAATAAACAGCGAGTAGCAGCAGTGTAAAAACAAAGGGGGGTGGGGTGTCAATGCAAATAGTCCGGGTGGCCACGTGTGCGTTTGAATGCGAGTGTGTATGCATGTGTACACGCGTACAAGCACCCGTGCGGCATCAGTCTCAGGCAAATAGGCATTGGATGTAACAGCGTTGCCCCTCAGTGTCATTCAAACTTACTTTTGTGTTGGTTTATTTTGACTTTATTTTTTACTTTTATCTTTGACGATTATTCTGTTCCCCGCCCAGCAACTCCACTCCCACTTGTCTCCAGTTCCACATCCCAACCTTCAGCTCCCCTCAGCCCATCCCAATGATCTCTGTTGTTCACCCTTTTCAGATTTATATGCACCACAGATCTTTCAAATATGTTTTGATGTTTAACACACAATTTGAATCTAGCTTATGGAATAGAATCCAAAGATAGCGAGTTGAAGATAAATCATTTTACTGAGAGTTTTAGTATATTAGTAATTGACTTTCTCTCCAGATTGAGATCTCCCAACAATGCTATTCCTAGGGTACATTTTAGATGAATTTTATGCTTTGTCAGCCATTCCTGAACCTGAGACCAAAAACAGGCTAACTGAGGGCAATACCAGAACAAATGGTCTACTCATTCTGTATCCTCACAACAAAATCTGCTATGCTGCAATGATTGTATGCCCCAAATATTCAACCTTTTGTTGGTGGCAAGAATTCTGTACAATAATTTTAGCTGAAAAGCACGAAGTATTGAATCTTGCGTCGTTTTATATATCAACTCATACACCCTGTGCCATGGAATCGGTACATCTAACATCTCTTCCCAGCTATTTTGTAATCTGTAAAACACAGCTGTCAACATCCTGGTCCTCAAATGAAACTGGTGTACTTTCATATTTATGCTATTTTTGTTCCTCCACCAGTTTTGATTCTTTAAAGTATATTGGGCAGACATACCAGTTCCATACCTCCTCCCGCTGCTTCATACCTCCTCCATTTTTGGGGTAATGCTGTCAGTTAGTTGTAATCTTGGATTGAGCAGACCTTCTGATAACGCCATGAAAGGCATAACTGTACCATTCTAATTTACAATATAATTTAAAAACAAAATACCCTTTTCAAACAGATTTTCCATAAATACAGGTATTTTATCAACCAGCACATTTGAGTACAACTATAATATTTGTTGTAATATTTGTTCTATCTTTTAAGGGGGATGACATTGAAATTGTAACCAGCTTGTTTGAAAAAGATAGATACTTTGAACATGGTTTCATTTTCCATTAATCGAAAATGAAATATGACAATCTGCACAAAGGCAAAAAGGACATTTTTAAACAATGGATGAGCTTTTCTTAGTCATCTACTTGAGAACCATTTTGGGTTCATGTAAAACTTTTGTATAAATGAAGCTTTTAGAGAGAGGTTTAGGGATTTGAAATTCAATAATCTCAACCCACCCAGTTCATATTCATTATATAGATAGGCACGCTTTATCTTGTCCGGTTTAGCATCCCAGATAAAGCAAAATATTTTTTGCTCATATGATTTGAAAAGGAATCATCAGAATTAGGGGGCGCCATAAGTGAGTAAACTGAGATATGACTTAGGAGTTAATCAATGTAATTTCCCCATAAATAGACAGGCATTTACATCTCCATGTTTGCAGGATCTTGTCTATTTTTACCAGTTTTCTATTGAAATTCATTGTGGAGAGCTCATTTATACATTTTGTGATATGAATACCAAGTATGTACATGTTCCTTTTTGGCGAAGTCCAATCCAAGGCTACTGTCTTTTTCCACACACACGAATACATGCACGCACCCGTGCACACACACGCACACACTGTTCGTTCCAGATGGTTGACGATCACTCAAGGGCAAACTTTTCCTCTCTTTCTTCTCCCCTACTCACTATGTCCTTACCTTTTCACTGCTCTCTTCAGCTATCTTGTCTCTAACAAATTCCCAGGCTGTAAGTGGCCCGTCACTCAGTAATTACACAGGCTCAACTTGACCTTTGGAGGAATATCTCTGGGTTATCTCCTCCACTTCTTGTTTTGGACTTTTATTAATGGACTCAAGCTGAAAGCCTTTTCCTCCAATCCAAATGTCAACTGACATCATGAAACACTTAATGCAGCACTTTTATCCAGCCAAATGTCCTTGCAGGTGTACATACTGTGGTGAATATGTTATAGATGCTAGATGAGATATTAACTTCCCCTACAAATGAGTTGTCTGTTTTGGTGTGTAACCTTATGTTGCCGATGTGAAATAGGTAGCTAGTTAGCGGTACACTAGTTGTGTTCAATCGGTGACATCACACGATGTGAGACTTACAAATAGTTGTTTCCATTGCTCAGCAAGGGCCTTAGCTTTTGTGGCACAACTGGTAATGCTACTACATGGGTGTCACATGATGTGTTCCGAAGGTCCCTGGTTTGATCCCAGGATAGGGTAAGAAGAGGGATGGAAGAAACACTGTTACACTTACATCTTGTTATTTTGTTGTCATCCTCAATGTGAATTTTGTTTGTATTAGGTGTATGAATGGCAACTTCAGTTTTTTGTATTTCTCATTGACCTGCTTACGTGCTCATATTTGTGTGTGCCATCAGGACCACCAATATCTAGTCAGGTTGGGAAAATTCAGAGGGGCTGTCTTCACAAATCAGTCTGGATTTGGCCGTATCAGCTCAACAGATATTGATTGGCAGTGATCAGGGTTGCAAAGGTAAAGTATATTACTGGGATATGTCTAAGTTTACCAGTAAACTACCAGAATTTTTGTAACTTTCAAGGTTTTTTGGAATAACGACACCTTTTTGTACACTCAAAGTGTATAGAATAAGATTATTTAAAAATGTAAAATACAATGACATATCTGTAAAAGATTATCCTTAATATGAACCATCAACATAGTGAATACCATTGGTGTTTATTATGATGGTTTCAGCAAGAAATATCCTTTATATATATACACTGCTCAAAAAAATAAAGGGAACACTAAAATAACACATCCTAGATCTGAATGAATGAAATAATCTTATTAAATACTTTTTTTCTTTACATAGTTGAATGTGCTGACAACAAAATCACACAAAAATAATCAATGGAAATCCAATTTATCAACCCATGGAGGTCTGGATTTGGAGTCACACTCAAAATTAAAGTGGAAAACCACACTACAGGCTGATCCAACTTTGATGTAATGTCCTTAAAACAAGTCAAAATTAGGCTCAGTAGTGTGTGTGGCCTCCACGTGCCTGTATGACCTCCCTACAATGCCTGGGCATGCTCCTGATGAGGTGGCGGATGGTCTGAGGGATATTCTCCCAGACCTGGACTAAAGCATCCGCCAACTCCTGGACAGTCTGTGGCGCAACGTGGCGTTGGTGGATGGAGCGGGATATGATGTCCCAGATGTGCTCAATTGGATTTAGGTCTGGGGAACGGGCGGGCCAGTCCATAGCATCAATGCCTTCCTCTTGCAGGAACTGCTGACACACTCCAGCCACATGAGGTCTAGCATTGTCTTGCATTAGGAGGAACCCAGGGCCAACCGCACCAGCATATGGTCTCACAAGGGGTCTGAGGATCTCATCTCGGTACCTAATGGCAGTCAGGCTACCTCTGGCGAGCACATGGAGGGCTGTGCGGCCCCCCAAAGAAATGCCACCCCACACCATGACTGACCCACCGCCAAACCGGTCATGCTGGAGGATGTTGTAGGCAGCAGAACGTTCTCCACGGCGTCTCCAGACTCTGTCACGTCTGTCACATCTGCTCAGTGTGAACCTGCTTTCATCTGTGAAGAGCACAGGGCGCCAGTGGCGAATTTGCCAATCTTGGTGTTCTCTGGCAAATGCCAAACGTCCTGCACGGTGTTGGGCTGTAAGCACAACCCCCACCTGTGGACGTCGAGCCCTCATACCACCCTCATGGAGTCTGTTTCTGACCGTTTGAGCAGACACATGCACATTTGTGGCCTGCTGGAGGTCATTTTGCAGGGCTCTGGCAGTGCTCCTCCTGCTCCTCCTTGCACAAAGGCAGAGGTAGCGGTCCTGCTGCTGGGTTGTTGCCCTCCTACAGCCTCCTCCACATCTCCTGATGTACTGGCTTGTCTCCTGGTAGCGCCTCCATGCTCTGGACACTACGCTGACAGACACAGCAAACCTTCTTGCCACAGCTCGCATTGATGTGCCATCCTGGATGAGCTGCACTACCTGAGCCACTTGTGTGGGTTGTAGACTCCGTCTCATGCTACCACTAGAGTGAAAGCACCGCCAGCATTCAAAAGTGACCAAAACATCAGCCAGGAAGCATAGGAACTGAGAAGTGGTCTGTGGTCACCACCTGCAGAACCACTCCTTTATTGGGGGTGTCTTGCTAATTGCCTATAATTTCCACCTGTTGTCTATTCCATTTGCACAACATTATGTGACATTTATTGTCAATCGGTGTTGCTTTCTAAGTGAACAGTTTGATTTCACAGAAGTGTGATTGACTTGGAGTTACATTGTGTTGTTTAAGTGTTCCCTTTATTTTTTTGAGCAGTGTATATATTCAAAAATTACACACTTTTATTTATTTCAACATGTGTCTTTGTTGTAAATGTGTCTCAATATGTCTTTGTTTTTAATGTTTTGCCCCCAAACTGATGGCAGTTGTGAAAAAAGTAAATAGTTGGGAGAGTTGCCATTGTTGATTAGATGCTTTTTCTTTTATTAATTTGCCTGTTTTCTCTTGAACCGTATTGGCTATCCACCAAAAACTCATTGACAATGTCACGTCCTGACCAGTATAAGGGTTATTTGTTATTGTAATTTGGTCAGGACGTGGCAGAGGGTATTTTGTTTATGTGGTTCGGGGTGGTGATTTATTTAGTAGGGTGTTGGTTTAGTTAGTTCCGGGTTTTGGGGGTTATGTTCTAGGTTTGTATTTCTATGTGGTCTCTAGTCTTTTGTATATCTATGTCTAGTTTATGGGGGGTTGGACTCTCAATTGGAGGCAGGTGCTTTCTCGTTGCTTCTGATTGAGAGTCCTATATATGGGTAATTGTTTGGTTTGGTGTTGTGGGAGATTGTTTCTTGTTTTGCCTGTGTGAGCATGACAAGACTGTTTTGTTGTTCGTGCGTTCTTCGTTTTGTTATTTTGGTCTTCTCTTGATTTAAAAATAAATAACAAGATGAGCATCCACATTCCTGCTGCGTTTTGGTCCTCTATTCCCGACGACATCCGTGACAGACAATATGGACACACATATAAAAATATTATTCAAGTATAAATTACTAAAGTTACCATAGACTGCCATAGATTACCTATTATTTTTTTAAATTACAGAACATTCCGGTACTAGCTTTGCAGCCATAGTACTGATGCATAATGGAAAGGAAGTGGAAATGGTCCCTCTCTTTTTACTCAGCCTCAGGCAAACTCAAAAACACTTTTTTTATTCTGTCTTCCTCATTGAGGCTTGAGCAAAACCTCTGGTCTCTCCTGGTGTATCATAAGACACATGATTGGTGAACAAGATCAATTGACCTTGAATCTTTAATGCTATAAAAATGTAATCTTACATCTTTTGACCACTTCAACTTGTATCCATACATCTCCATGTGGTGTGGCATGTCCATGAGCTAGCTGCCTGTGTTGGAAGACATATTCCTTGTTTGTCGGGTCATCCCTGCTCCACGGTAGCAGGTACCACTGACAGATAAGGACGAGGCATTGCCTGCTTATTGAATAACGCTGCCATTGCTCGTGGCTAAGCATGCTTGTGATCATTCAAATTAAATTGATGGATCATGACGGAAGGTGGAAAAATGGATTTGGTGTGTCGGGAAATGGGGCCATCTGAAAAGGGATTTCCATAACAAATGTGACAGAAAACTCGTAAAATTATGATAATGATTGTAGCGTAATGAAATCTGTACATATCAAATTAGCTTTATATTGCTGTGCTGTGGGCCATATATGGCTTCTGAGGAGCCTGGTTGAAAGAAGACGAATTTAGTGTAAATTCAATCTGAGAATAAGGGTTTAATTGGAGAATTTTTTTTATAAGAGATGGATTTTTGATGCAAGTGAAATAGAAATCTTACCTAAAATCCTCATCACGTAGATTCATAATATGTGTATATACTGTATTTTTTGAAAATGTAATCTATCCTACTTTGATTTCAGTGTCTTCTGATCCCTCCTGTCTCAGCCTCCAGTATTTATGCTGCAGTAGTTTATGTGTCGGGGGGCTAGGGTCAGTCTGTTACATCTGGAGTATTTCTCTTGTCTTATCCGGTGTCCTGTGTGAATTTAAATATGCTCTCGCTAATTCTCTCTTTCTCTCTTTCTGTCTTTCTCTCGGAGGACCTGAGCCCCAGGACCATGCCACAGGACTACCTGGTTTGATGACTCCTTGCTGTCCCCAGTCCACCTGGCCGTGCTGCTGCTCCAGTTTCAACTGTTCTGCCTGCGGCTACTGTTCTGCCTGACCTGTTCACCGGACGTGCTTGTTGCACCCTCGACAACTACTATGATTATTATTATTTGACCATGCTGGTCATTTATGAACATTTTAACATCTTGACCATGTTCTGTTATAATATCCACCCTGCACAGCCAGAAGAGGACTGGCCACCCCTCATAGCCTGGTTCCTCTCTAGGTTTCTTCCTAGGTTTTTGGCCTTTCTAGGGAGTTTTTCCTAGGGAGTTTTTCCTAGCCACCGTGCTTCTTTCACATGCATTACTTGCTGTTTGGGGTTTTAGGCTGGGTTTCTGTACAGCACTTTGAGATATCAGCTGATGTACGAAGGGCTATATAAATACATTTGATTTGATTTGATTTGATTTGAATTAGTTCTTAAATCGGTATACTAAGAATATGATTTTCCAGACCTGTGAGTATTATACATAATATACACTCACAGGCAAGCTTATTAGGTATACACATCTAGTACGTTGTCGGACCTCCCTTTTTCTCCAGAACAACCTGAATTCTTCAGGTATGGATTCTACAAGTCAGAAACATTCCACAGAGATGTTGGTCCATTCTGACGCGATAGCATCATGCAGTTGCTGCAATATTGGACGGCGGTACACCACCACCACCAGCCTGTACAGTTGGCACCAGGCAGGATGGGACCAAGGTCTCATGCTGCCTATGCCAAATCCTGACTCTGCCATCAGCATGATGCAACAGAAACCAGGCAACGCTTTTCCAGTCCTCAATTGTCCAGTGTTGATGATCGCGTGCCCACTGGAGCCGCTTCTTCTTGTTTTTAGCTGATAGTTGTGGAACCCGGTGTGGTCGTCTGCTGCAAGAGCCTATCAGTGACAAGGATCGACGAGTTGTGCATTCTAAGATGCCGTTCTGCACACCACTGTTGTACTGCGCCATTACTTGTCTGTTTGTGGCACGCCTTTTAGCTTGCACAATTCTTGCCATTCTCCTTCGATCTCACTCACCAACGAGCTGTTTTCACCCATAGGACTGCCACTGACAGGATGTTTTTGTTTTGTTGCACCATTCTCAAGAAACTCTACAGAGTGTCGTGCGTGAAAAGCACAGGAGGCTGCCATTTCTGAGATACTGAATCCGGCGTGCCTGGCATCGACGATCATATCACCCTCAATGTCACTTAAGTCACTTGTTTTTCCCATTCTAACCTTCAATCGAACAGTAACTGAATGACTCAATGCCTGTCTACCTGCTTTATATAGCAAACCACAACCATGTGACTCATTAGCAATACATTTTTGTGAACGGGGTAGTGTACCTAATAAACTGTCTGGTGAGTGTATATGTGGCACATTAAATGCATTATTATGTGTTCAGTGAAAATGTATTGTTACATGGGTGTGTGTGTGTGTGTGTGTGTGTGTGTGTGTGTGTGTGTGTGTGTGTGTGTGTGTGTGTGTGTGTGTGTGTGTGTCAACACATGCTGCAGAAAGAGAGAGAGAGAAAGAAAGAAGATGGGGGCATGAAGAATGACAGGACAAATTCTTCCCGAGTGACAGGTCTTATAAAAAATTCTGTGTGATCTCCAGGGAAACCACAGCTTTGCAGGTGTCTTATAGAAAAATAAGTGCTGAAGAGAGAGAGAGAGAGCAGGAGAGAGAGGGAGGGGGCAGAGGAAGAGAGACTATTTTTGTGATTTGGCGCATGGCTTCTGCTTTCTTTGTGATAAATATGGCCTTATCTGTGTATCTAATTGGCATTTTTTTTCCTTTTTGTTTAACCTGTATTTAGCTAGGCAAATCAGTTAAGAACAAATTCTTATTTACAATGACGGCCTACTATACAATAATTACCCTCATTATTTGGTCTTTACAATTTAATCATCATTACACAGTAAGTAACTGATGATATGTTACACACTTTTTATTGTTTGATATTAATTCAAAGTATAGATGCTATGTAACTGAACAAAAATATAAACACAATATGAAAAGTGTTGGTCCCGTGTTTCATGAACTGAAATAAAAGATTCCAGAAATGTTCCATACACACAAAATCCTTATTTCTCTCAAAATGTGTGCACAAATTTGTTTACATTCCAGTTAGTGAGCATTTCGCCTTTGCCAAGATAATCCATCCACCTGACAGGTGTGGCATATCAAGAATCTGATTAAACAGCAAGATCCTTGCACAGGTGCACATTGTGCTGGACAATAAAAGGCCACTCTAAAATGTGCAGTTTTGTCACACAACACAATGCCACAGATATCTGAAGTTTTGAGGGAGCATGCAATTGGCATGCTGACTGCAGGAATGTCCAACAGAGCTGTTGCCAGATAATTGAATGTTAATTTCTCTACCATAAAGCCGCCTCCAACGTTGTTTTAGAGAATTTGGCAGTACAGCCAACCGGCCTCACAACCGCAGACCATGTGTAACCATTTACATTTACATTTGACATTTTAGTCATTTAGCAGACGCTCTTATCCAGAGCGACTTACAGTAGTGAATGCATACATTTCATTTCAGGCATTTAAAAAAAAGTTATATATATTTTGTACTGGCCCCCCATGGGAATCGAACCCACAACCCTGGCGTTGCACACACCATGCTGTCGTTGCAAACACCATGCTCTACCAACTGAGCCACCATGCCTGCCCAGGACCTCCAGGTGAAGAAGGAAGAAGTGAAGCCTTTGGCTTCTTCACCTGCGGGATCGTCTAAGGAGCGGGGGGTGCTGCTGAGGAGTATTTCTGTCTGTTATAAAGTACTTTTGTGGGGAAAAATGAATTCTGATTGGCTGGGCCTGGCTCCCCAGTGGGTGGGCCTATGCCCTCTAAGGCCCACCCATGGCTACCCAGTCATGTGAAATCCATAGATTTGGGCCTAATAAATGTATTTCAATTGACTGATTTTCTTCTATGAACTGTAACTCAGTAAAATATTTGAAATTGTTGCATGTTGTATTTATATTTTTGTTCAGTATAGTTACACAAGTATGAGAAAAAATACATCAACATAGATGCGGTATTTAGTGTGAAGTGTGGCCTCCACCACCAAAGTATTTCTTCCCACAGACTGGCACATCATGCACATGGCACATTTGGTACATGGGAGTACTTAGCTCCATGCTTAGAATACAAAATAATTGTATTTTTCCTGAGACTGTATTCCCTGCTAATTATGCTATCATCAAAAGTAAGTGGAGCATATTTCCGCGAGATCGGCTTTAAGCGTCACCTGATGAGATTTTGAATGGCTTTGAAATTATACCTATCAGTGGGGCGCCTTAGAACACACGCTATCTTCCCGTTAAAGATTCAAGAGAACTAGGAGTAGCAACAAGGCTGCTATTGACGGGGCCGACGTTCAATTTAACAAATGTCAGGGCTGTCAGGATTCAATACCCACCCCGCTTCACCACCATAGTATGTGAAAAATCTAAGATTCAGTGCAAAAATAATAGATGTTATTTTATTGCCTTCATTTGATCCTACAAAAAATATGCCTCTTGCTGCTTTTGGGAGAGAAAAAGGTTAAAACGCATCGGAAAGTGTGACCCTTGACTTTTTCCACGTTTTGTTAGGTTACCGCCTTATTCTAAAATATATATTTTTTTAAATTCCCCTCATCAAGCTACACATAATACCCCATACTGACAAGGCAAAAACTGTTAAAAAAAATTAACATTTAAATATCACATTTACATAAGTATTCAGACCCTTTACTCAGTACTTTGTTGAAGCACCTTTGGCAGCAATTACAGCCTTGAGTCTTCTTGGGTATGGTGCTACAAGTGTGGCACACCTGTATTTGGAGAGTTTCTCCTATTCTTCTCTGCAGATCCCCTCAAGCTCTGTCAGGTTGGATGGGGAGCGTTGCTGAACAGCTATTTTTAGGTCTCTCCAGAGATGTTCGATCGGGTTCAAGTCCGGACTCTGTCTGGGCCACTCAAGGACATTCAGAGACTTGTCCCGAAGAAACTCCTGCATTGTCTTAGCTGTGTGTTTAGCGTCATTGTCCTGTTGGAAGGTGAACCTTCACCCCAGTCTCAGTTCCGGAGCGCTCTGGAGCAGGTTTTCATCAAGGATCTCTCTGTACTTTGCTCTGTTCATCTTTGCCTCGATCCTGACTAGTCTCCCTACTGCTGAAAAACATCCCCAAAGCAGGATGCTGCCACCACCATGCTTCCCCATTGGGATGGTGCCAGGTTTCTTCCAAACGTGACGCTTGGCATTCAGGCCAAAGAGTTCAATCTTGGTTTCACCAGACCAGAGATTCTTGTTTCTCATGGTCTGAGAGTCTTTAGGTGCCTTTTGGCAAACTCGAAACGGGCTGTCATGTGCGTTTTACTAAGGACTGGCTTCTGTCTGGCCGCTCTACCGTAAATGCCTGATTGGTGGAGTGCTGCAGAGATGTTTGTCCTTCTGGAAGTTTCTCCCATCTCCACATAGGAACTCTAGAGCTCTGTCAGAATGACCATAGGGTTATTGGCCTCCTCCCTGACCAAGGTTCTTCTCCCCCGATTGCTCATTTTGGGCGGACGGCCATCTCTAGGAAGAGTCTTGGTGGTTCCAAACTTCTTCCATTTAAGAATGATGGACTAGACTCCAATCAAGTTGTAAAAACATCTCAAGGATGGTCAATGGAAACAGGATGCACCTGAGCTCAATTTCGAGTCTCAATGTAAAGGGTTTGTACATTTGTGTAAATAAGGTATTTCAGTTATATTTTATACATTTGCAAAAACATCTAGCAACCTGTTTTCACTTTGTCATTATGGGTTCTTGGGCGTAGATTGTTGAGAATTTAATTTTATTTTATCCATTTTAGAATAAGGCTGTAACGTAAAACAAAATGTAGAAAAAGTCTAGGGGTCTGAATGCTTTCCTGAGGCACTGTACCTGTCCTTGCATTTTATAGATCAAGGAATGAAGAGAATTCCAGAAATGCTGACTTTGCCTGCTTGTATGCATATCATGTTTCTCATAAAAAAGAAGATAAACAATGGTGGCCGTTTCCACACCATGAACATGGTTTTGTCTGTTGATTTGTGTTTTTCCACTGTGTGTCACTTCTCTGTGTAGCCCTGTTTGGTCACTAGCAGTGTTTTTGTATCTTGGTCACCTAGAGGGTTGGAAAGGCAACTTAGTGTTCCTTATATAGCCTCTACTATTTGTACTTGTTCATAAGAATTGTTGTTTCTTTATTATTTATTTTTAACGAGACATGGTTTTAGCTTTCTCTGAGGGAGGGGCTGAATCCATCTGCATTTGTTCCGACAGGGCTGTCACAAAGACCTACCACTAATCTGTCCTTTATTAGATCATCACGTAATTGTCCATAATCACATTGTTCACTGAGCTCATGCAAAGCAATGATGACCCTGTCCACTGATTCCCCACTTTCCTGAATGTGTTTATTAATTTGAGCTCTTTAAAAATCACATTCCATTTTGGTAGAAAGTGGCTGTTTAGTGCTGCTGTGACAGTGTCATATATCATTAGCTTGTTAGCTGTCAGATTTCTGGAGCGTACTATAACCTTGGCCTCTGCTTCCATTGAAAATAGCATTGTGTTCACTTGCCTGTCTTGCAGCTGCTTGTCCAAGCCAGATGCCTGTCTGAAACATTGGAAGCAGGTAAACCCTTGTGGCCATTCTTCCGGGTGAGTCAAGTTGAATTCAGATGGGGTAGATATTTGGAGTAATGCTTGTTATGCCATCTCGTTCATGTGAACTTGCGCTTGTTCTGCATTCTGATTATCATCTTGCTGTGGTTCCAAAGTGGTCTTTAGCTAGCTTCTGCAACTTGTTAGCGATCACTGTTCTAAATGTAGCTAGCTAGTTTGTTTGCTTTCTGGCTAGTTAGCTGAGGACATTAACAATGAAAATGCCGGTAAAACTTGTTCTCACGTCTGCTCTCATTCGAAACCATGACATAATAAAACTACTTCTTCTGCGTCTCTGAGATGCGAGCAGGGTGGTTGTTAACCACATGTTAACTTAGGAAGTAAGGGAACGCAGACACGAGAGTTAGTAGGAAACAAGAGTGAGTTTATCTAGCTTCAACACAGTATTTATCAACTCGGTCATCTTGCGCCTCCTTACGGAGGGGGACGTAACTACTCCCACAAAATATACACTGAAGTTGCTTACCAAGACTACACTGAATGGCCTAGTTACTGTTTTGACTTAAATCGGCTTGAAAATCTACGGCAAGACTTGAAAATGGATGTCTAACAATGATCAACAACCAACTTGACTGAGCTTGAAGAATTTAAAAAAGAATAATGTGCAAATATTGTACAATCCAGGTGTGCAAAGCTCTTAAAGACCTACCCAGAAAGACTCACAGCTGTAATCTCTGCCTAAGGTGATTCTAACATGCATTGACTCAGGGGGTTGAATACTTACCTAATCAAGATATATCAGTGTTTTATTTTTCATAACATTTTTACAATGTTGGAATAGTTCTTCCATTTTGACATTACAGAGTATTTTGTGTAGATTGTTGACCAAAAAAAATCACAGTTAAATCAATTTTAATCCCACTTTGTAACAATTTTTTGGGAAAAAGGTGTGAATACTTTCTGAAGGCATTGTATATGAATGTTATCTGATGTTAGCAAGTTACTGATTTCATTAACCTTATTTCTAAGGCTACATATAATAATATGGGCATATTTTTTGCCATTTCCTGGGTAGCTTATTAGAGATAGACATATGGAAAAGAATAAACAAAGAAAAAAAATAACATTATTCAGCTGTCCATCAATCAGTTGGTATGTGTAAGTGCGTGTGTGCTGCGGAGTTGACGCTACGAACCCACAAGCTTGGCTCTGTCATCACTTCCAGACTTTTGGGAGGTAGGGTGGACAATGTCATTGCAGACGTAAGCAATGTCCCCACGCACGCTGGCAGCTTTCATGGCTGGGATAAGTTCTTTCCTCTTTTGGTGCACAGCTTCAGGATAGTCCTTGTTGAGGAAGATGTACGTTAATCAAGTTCTTGGCTCTCCAGAACAGTTTGTCAGTTTTTGTCATGATGCTGCTATACTGCCCCCGACTTTAGTGATGGAAGCGGTGACTGAGGTCCCTGATGATCTTCTTGGCCTTCCTGAGACACCTGGTGTTGTAGGTGTCCTGGAGGGCAGGCAGTGTGCACCCAATGGTGCATTCAGCTGAGTGTACCACCCTCTGTAGAGCCTTTCGGTCAGCAGTGGTGGAGTTGCCTACCAGGCTGTTGTGCAGCCCGACAGTATGCTCTCAATGGTGCTCCTGTAGAACACAGCAAGGGCATTTGGGGACAGGCCAAATTGAAGAGTCACTGTCGTGCCTACATCACCACGGTGTCTGTGTGGTTTGACCATTTCAGCTCTCCTGAGATGTTAAAGCCCAGGAACATATCCGGCCGTGAAAATACTGCCCCTATCCAAAACAGGTTTTAACAAAGGACTGGGATGAAAGAAAACATCAGGAGGGAGAATACAGGTCAAGGGAATTGAAGACGACGACGTAGCTGATGTTTTTAATTAATTTTTTGCTGAGGCATGTACAGGCACCACACCTCTTGCCATCTTCCCCCTGCCCATGCCTACAAGGCAGGTTAAGCTGTACAGCACTGACCAGATAAAGCAAGCTCTGGCCAGACTCAACCCACGTAAAGCATGAGGGCCTGATGGCATTCGAGCCTGGCTTAAAAAAAGAGCATGCAGAAGATCTAGCCCCTGTCATCACACACATTGTTAACACCTCCTTCTGGCAGGGGACTGTTCTTGCTGCCTGGAAGATTACCAATGTGTGTCCCATACCTAAAGTGTCAAACCCATGTACAATGAGTGGAGGCCCATCTCTCTAACTTCATGCCTTCGAAAAATCCAAGAGAGTTTCATCATAAAAAACTCATGCCAACAGTTTTATCTGAGTGCACGCATCAGTATACACTCCTACCGCCTTTGTGAAAGCCACACACTCCTGACTGACAGCTACAGACGCCACCAAAACCAACAATGGTGAGAGTGTTACTTGCTGATATGTCCAAAGCCTTTGATCGAGTAGATCACGCAAAGCTCCTGCAACATCTGTCTGAACTGTGTCCAAGGTTACTTGCCTGGCTCCACAGCTACACCACTGGAAGAAGGCAGAGGGTGATGGCAAATGGCACATTTAGCCCTTGGTCAGAGGTCACCTCTGGTGTGCCACCCGAAAAGTTGTCTTCAGTGACACTCTGGACACTGGGTATACAGATGATGTAGAGCTGTCCCGAGCCATACCATTAACCAGCATCAAAGAGGACACTTCCATGGGCTTGGAGGCAAAGCAGCTGGAAGAGTGGGCCACATCCAACAACATGCTCCTGAATCGGAAAAAGTCCGTGAAAATTCAGAAATGTTTTTCTAGAGACCATACACAACCTGCACCACTCATCCTAGGAGGACAGGAAGTACCAGTGGTAACAACAACTAAGTATCTTGGTTTCATCTAACCTCAATGGTGACACACATGTAGAGCAGTCAGTGAGGGAGGCCTCAAAATGCTTGTACTTTTTGACTGTTCTTGACAGAAATGGCCTACCCACTGAAGATCTAGTCAAAGTCTATACTACACTGGTCAAGCCTTGTCTGGAATATGGTGAAGTGCTGTTAGTTGGATGCAGTAAAAAGCAGCAGGCCCAACTAGACAGGGTGCAGAGGAGGGCCTTGAGGATCATCTCCAGAGGTGGAGCAGTCCAACCACAGCCCCCTTCACTGCAGAGCAGGTGAGAGCAGGCTGCAGTGCACCTGGTGAAGAACAAGCACACTCATGACCATCCACTGAATGACCTGCTCCCTCCAAAAAGAGGTAACTGCAACACCAGGCGCCTGAGAAACAGCCACAAACTGTCCTGTATAACTGCCCATACCAACCGCCTGTAAAACGCCACTGCTATCAGACTGCATAATAACTCTAGCTCTTAAATGGTTTTCCCAAAAATTCACTTTTTTAAAATCACACTTTTAATATTTCAATTTCCATCAAGTGTTCTGTATTCTATTTATGTCACGTGTTATGTATTTTAAATGACTGTTTTACAATTATAAGAAATGTAAATTCTGCATTTCTTCAGTTTTATCTGTGAGCAAGAATAAATAAACTCAAACTAAATCTTGTTTCTCTACGGCCTCTGCTTTTCTTGTGACAGTTAGGCCTACAGAACATTTGCTGCAGCATAACCTATGCTACAATAATATAAAGACAGAATGCACATGTCATTTACCCATCTCCATCTGGCTTTCAGGGGTTACCTTATTTTTTCATTGTGAATAAAAAATATATATTGCGCCTGCAGAGTTTTAAAACAGCCTATCACTCGAATATCGTTCCTTTAAATCAGTGCACTATATCATTGCTTTAAATCAGTGCACGTGTGAGCACTCTCGCAGTCTCTCTCCATCAACTCCATTGAAATTGCATCCAAAATAGATAATCCTGTTCTAGATTGATATATAGCCCTATATATAGATGTCCTAGACTACCTCTTTCAGTTAATACATTCAATGCAGTATTAGCCTTATATTTAGCTAATTAATTATGGTTATGCATAATAAGCTTCTAACTTATAGCCTTTGTCTCCTGCGCAACACGCACACACTTGTGCTCCGCTGGCCTCTCCTTAAAAAACGATCCTTAGTTCTTGGAGTCCCATGCAGGAAAAGCTAGACTAGAATAGCTTGCTAGACATAATTATTTTTTTGCATTTCTTATACCAATAGACTATTTGAAGAGGTATGCAAGCTATTTTTTGCTGAATGTTAAATACAGCAGCCAATAGAACTCATGGGTAGTTTGAAAGAACAGGCTATAGCAGTTATTTATTCAGACCAATAACCAATGTTCCCTCAAAAAAAATTCAGTAGTGAGCAAATTTCAGGTCTGCTGAGCGCATGAACATTGTGAAAATTCTAAGAGTTTACTGTGAATAGTGAAGCTGTACCCGCTTTAAGTTACAGTTTTAACAGTAGGCTACTGTGGCTATTTGATCATAATGTAGGCCTACCAGTGGCCTACCATCAAAAACAATGGAGAAAATGCATCCCTTAACATGCTTACATGGAAATAGCTGTTCTATCATTCAGCCTACAGTAACAGCCAATGTGTGGTGTTGGCCTACATTCAATGAGACTTGAAAAAAACATGCAGGGCTTAAAATTAACCTATTTATCCACTTGTCCTTCAGACAAGGAGGTGACTAAAAATGTTGTTGTGTTGTTTGATACAAGAAACCACTTTACAAAATTTAATTCATTATTATTCCCTTAACACTACTGCAGAGAATTAGACAAATTATGCTACCTTCTGCCTATTGGCAACAGCTTATTCGTGACTGTCTCAAAGTACAACATTGCCCCTTTAAGACAAAAAAATCTCTTTACCTGACTTGCTTTTCAAAGAAGTCTAGAAATGTACACCTTTTGTGCTCTTGAAGGAAGCAATCACTCCCCTATTGCTGACTACAAAGTATCTATAACTGGGCTAATAACTACCTAACTAGCTAAGTATATTAGCAATATGTGCACATGTGGCTAAATGCAGCTCTCGCTTTGATCTCAAAACAAGCGCATCTACTCTTGACCGCTCATGCTGTAAACGCAGTCCAGTTGAAAGTAAATGGCACAGATCAATACATGGCAAAGGCCAATTTGCATATAAGCCTACTGCAGCTCTGATTGGTTATGCCGCACAGGTCTGTGTAGAGCATGTCAATGCAATAGAATCCTACTCCGATGTGTTCTGCCTACAACAAAATCTCTTGCATAGTTCGTTTTGTTTCGCTATCTTGCACTCAAAGTGGCTAATATTGGGTTGATTCGATCACAATTGCCAAAGGTAAAGGGAAACGTTGATAGTGTTAACTAACAGGGAAAACTAGAAAGTTGCGTGAAGTTCAATCTCGTGCTTCTCTCTGTGGGCTGATACTGTATTTCTTCTGTGCAGCAGTCCTGGGGAGCTGCAGGGCAGTCTCTGGGCCACTGCACACCTGTGCACACATGCACCTTAGAGGGAACATTGCCCATAACCATTCAATCTTTGTGAAGACAAGTAAAAGCCTTCTGCATCTAATTCTAGTCCTATATTATACATTAGAATGATGAAGATAAGAACAACAATACGTATTTAACTGTTGAAAGCGAGGAAGGAATGAAGCAACAATAGAGAAAGAGGAGGTAGGCTAAAGACGGTAGGGGAAATGTTATGAAAGGTATATATGCATCAGCCTACTAATTATACAAATAGGCCCTATTATATTATTTCATTTGCTAGCCTATACTTGTCACTTTGTAGGCTGCATGTTATGCACCAGAATTGCATGTTCTCACCTGCTTTATCATGGTTTGAATGATTCCAGTCCATATAATAAAATATAATACAATACAGTACAGTAATGCAGTTCACGCTCAAAAAGATTAGCCAACTGGAGATAGTTTCATTTATTTACCCAAGAGAGCATATACAGTGCATTCGAAAAGTATTCAGACCCCTTGACTTTTTCAAAATGTTGTTATGTTACAGCCTTATTCTAAAATGGAATAAATGACGAAGTAAAAACAGGTTTTTAGAAATGTTTGCAAACCAACTAAAAATAATAAATAGAAATATCACACTTACATAAATATTCAGATCGTTTACTTTGGAACTTTGTTGAAGCACCTTTGGCAATTACAGCCTCAAGTCTTTTTGGGTATGACGCTACAAGCTTCGCACACCTGTATTTGGAGAGTTTCTCCCATTCTTCTCTGCATATCCTCTCATGCTCTGTCAGGTTGGATGGGGAGCGTCGTTGCACAGTTATTATGAGGTCTCTCAAGAGATTTTCGATCGGGTTCAAGGACATTCAAAGACTTGTCCCGAAGCGTTGTCTTGACTGTGTGTTAGGGTCGTTGTCCTGTTGGAAGACTTCGCCCCCAGTCTGAGGTCCTGAGCGCACTGGAGCAGGTTTTCATCAAGGATCTCTCTGTACTTTTCTCCATTAACCTTTCCCTCGATCATGACTAGTTTCCCAGTCCTGCTGCTGAAAAACATCCCCACAGCATGATGCTACCATTTGCATGCTTCACCATACTGACGGTGCCAGGTTTCCTCCAGATGTGACGCTTGGCATTCAGGCCAAAGAGTTCTGTCTTGGTTTCATCAGACAAGATAATCTTGTTTCTTATGATCAGAGAGTCCTTTAGGTGACTTTTGGCAAACTCCAAGCGGGCAGTCATGTGCCTTTTACTGAAGAGTGGCTTCCGCCTGGCCACTCTACCATAAATGCCTGACTGGTTGTCCTTCTGGAAAGTAATCCCATCTCCACAGAGAAACTGTGGAGCTCTGTCAGAGTAACCATTGGGTTCTTGGTCACCTCCTTGACCTTGGCCCCTCGATTGCTCATTTTGTCTGGGCGGCCAGCTCTAGGAAGAGTCTTGGTGGTTCCAAACTTCTTCCATTTAAGAATGATGAAAGCCACTGTGTTCTTGCGGAAATGTGTTGGTACCCTTCCCCAGATCTATACCTTAACAGAATCCTGTCTACGGACAATTCCTTCAACCTCATGGCTTGGTTTTTTCTCTGACATGCACTGTCAACTCCTTATATAAACAGGTGTGTGCCTTTCCCAATCATGCCAATCAATTGAATTTACCACAGGTTGACTCCAATCAAGATGTAGAAACATCTCAAGGACGATCAATGGAAACAGGATGCACCTGAATTCAATTTGAGTCTCATAGCAAAGGGTCTGAATACTTATGTAAATAAGGTATTTCTGTTTGTAATATAATACATTTGCTAAAATTACTAAAAACCTGTTTTCGCTTTGTCATTATGGGGTATTATTTGTAGATTGATGAGGAAAAACATGTATTTAATCAATTTTAGAATAAGGCTGTAACGTAAGAAAATGTGTAAAAAGTAATGGGGTCTGAATACTTTCCGAATGCACTGTAGATGGCTACATCTATGGGTTTTATGTCTTGTTAACAAACTAGAGTTTTGGCAAGTCGGTTAGGACATCTACTTTGTGCATGACACAAGTAATTTTTCCAACAATTGTTAACAGACAGATTATTTCACTTATAATTCATTGTCTCACAATTCCAATGGGTCAGCAGTTTACATACACTAAATTGACTTTGCCTTTAAACATCTTGGAAAATTTCAGAAAATGATGTCATGGCTTTAGAAGCTTCTGATAGGCTAATTGACATCTTTTGAGTCAATTGGAGGTGTACCTGTGGATGTATTTCAAGGCCTACCTTCAAACGCAGTGCCTCTTTGCTTGACATCATGGAAAAATCTAAAGAAATCAGCAAGACCTCAGAAAGAAATTGTGGACCTCCACAATTTCCAAATGCCTGAAGGTACCACGTTGATCTGTACAAACAATAGAACGCAAGTATAAACACATTGGGATCATGCAGCCGTCATACCGCTCAAGAAAGAGACAAACGTACTTTGGTGCAAAAAGTGCAAATCAATCCCAGAGCAACAGCAACAGACCTTGTGAAGATGCTGGAGGAAACAGGTACAAAACTATCTATATCCAGAAGCCACTGCTCCAAAGATTGTACTTTTTGGAGAAATGTCCTCTGGTCTGATGAAACAAAAATAGAACTGTTTGGCCATAATGACCCACGTTATGTTTGGAGGAAAAAGGGGGAGGCTTGCAAGCTGAAGAACACCATCCCAACCGTGAAGTACGGGGGTGGCAGCATCATGTTGTGGGAGTGCTTTGCTGCAGGAGGGTCTGGTGCACTTCACAAAATAGATGGCATCATGAGGAAAGAAAATTATGTGGATATATTGAAGCAACATCTCAAGACATCAGTCAGGAAGTTTAAGCTTGGTTGCAAATGGGTCTTCCAAATGGACAATGACCCCAAGCATACTTCCAAAGTTGTAGCAAAATGGCTTAAGGACAACAAAGTCAAGGTATTGGAGTGGCCATCACAAAGCCCTGACCTCAATCCTATAGAAAATTTGTGGGCAGAACTGAAAAAGCGTGTGCAAGCAAGAAGGCCTAGAAAACCTGACTCAGTTACACCAGCTCTGTCAGGAGGAATGGGCCAAAATTCACCCAACTTATTGTGAGAAGCTTGTGGAAGGCTACCCTAAACGTTTGACCCAAGTTAAACAATTTAAAGGCAATGCTACCAAATACTAATTGAGTGTATGTACACTTCTGACCCGCTGGGATTGTAATGAAATAAATAAAAGCTGAAATAAATCATTCTCTCTACTATTATTCTGACATTTCACATTCTTAAAATAAAGTTGTGATCCTAACTGACCTAAGACTGGGCATTTTTACTAGGATTAAATGTCAGGAATTGTGAAAAACTGAGTTTAAATGTATTTGGCTAAGGTGTATGTAAACTTCCCCACTTCAACTATACACTCAATTAGTATTTGGTAGCATACTAATAAGCATGCACATGTTAAGAAAATGACTGATAGTAATAATAGTTAAATCCCCGTGGATTGATGAGAAATTGAAAAATGGTATAGTTAAGAGGGATGAGGCAAAAGGAATGGCAAAATATATGTGGCTGCACAACCGATTGGCAAACGTACTGCAAATTGAGAAATAATGTGACTAAACAGAATAAAAAGAAGAAGAAACTATACTAAGAAATAAAGATAAATTACAAAGATTTATAGTAAAAAGCTTTGGAGTAAATTACATTTTGGCTCAAAGTGGAGAGATTGACTTCGTCACTACTTGTTTTTTGTAAGAAGTGTTAACATGCTGAATTCACCAAGGTGTCTGTTTAAACTACTAGCACACAGCTCAGCCACCCATGCATACCCCACAAGACATGCCACCAAAGGTCTCTTCACAATCACCAAGGCAAGAACAGACCATGGGAGGCGCACAGTACTACATAGAGCCATGGATACATTCCACATCAGGTAACTGATGCAAGCAGTAGAATTAGATTATTTTTTTAAAGATAAAAACACACCTTATGGAACAGCAGGGACTGTGAAGAGTCACACACACAGGCACAGACACACAAACATATGATAAGACAAGCACTCTAAACACATGTACACATGGACGTTGTATTGCAAATATGTGATAGTGGAGTAGTGGCCTGAGGGAACACACTAAATGTATTGGGTAAAGTGTTTTGAAATGTAATGTCATGTAATATTTTAAATTGTATATAACTGCCTTAATGTTGCAGGACCCCAGAAAGATTAGCTGCTGCCTTGGCAATTTACAATTAATAGCAATTTACAAGTTAACTACTATTTACAATTCATCACATCATGGGTGAGCTTACCATTGATCGAAATAATTTAGAGTAAAAAACTTTCTAGAAATGTAAAGTAATCCAACGATGGGTAGTTTGTGTGCGCCACTATGTTTGTTATTTCACGTCAACCTAAGATAAGAAGAGGAGACAAGATGAGTTTTGACTGTATGCATGTCGAAGGGAGTGTGTCATGTACGATCATTCACTTCCCTTCATTCACTTCTGGAAGTTTACTCGAAAGATGAGTGAACCATTCCATCACCTCATTTTGTTATAACATCTTTGGTCTGACAGATGTTTACTTGACACCCAGAATGCATTGTATAATGTCAACAAACATACCGCCACACATAGCTGACAAATAGCTTAGCATTAGCTCATCATAATCAGTACAACGTTCAAAAAAGTATTTTACACACATCATAGGTGTCCATTACAATCTGTGCAATAATCGGAATGCATGATTTGTCACGAGTATTTGAAAACATGTGAATAAAACTGTAAATGCATTATGCACCATACATACTGTACATACATACTGTATGGTACAGTAGAACCGAGAACACGATATACAAAAAATAAGGCACTTACTTTGATAGGAACGCACACATGTCCAAAGTTATTATTTGTAAGAGAACAACAATGAAGGCAATGCGAGCGCCAGCCAGAAAATGTGCCAGGTGAAGAAGTTAGTGCAAGACTATGCAAATGTCTGCATACTTGGTCTGCATCTGTGGAAACACTGCGAAAGTGCTTGGGCTTTCCTCAAAGAGAGAGAAGTTTGTCCGGATCAGAAAACTCTCAAACATAAATTGTCTGCAACAGTGAAATGGGTTATTTCTATGTGAATTTATGAAGGGAGGTGGAACACACCTCAAATCAAACTGTTGTTAGAAAATAAACTTGCTAGAATATAATGAGTAATTTACAAATTGAAACACAGCCTTTAGATAATTAGCAGGCTTGGTTTGATGGCAGTTTGGGTTAACTGTCCTGTTGCGTAACAATCACATTTTGGAACAGTGAGTGCATTCTGACATCAAGTGCATAAAAAATTCACACTGTAAAAAAATACAAAATTGAAAGCTGAAATGTCTTTCGTCAGTAAGTATTCAAACCCTTTGTTATGGCAAGCCTAAATAAGTTCAGGAGTAAAAATGTGATTACCAAATCACATAATCATTTCAATGGACTCATTCTGTGCTCAATAATAGTGGTTAACATGATTTTTGAATGACTACCACATCTCTGTACCACACACATACAATTATCTGTTAAGGTCCGTCAATTGAGTCGTGAATGTCAATCACAGATTCAACCACAAAGACCAGGGAGGTTTTCCAATGCCTCACAAAGAAGGGCACCTATTGGTAGATGGGTAAAAAAAGAAGACATTGAATATCCCTTTGAGCATAGTGAAGTTATTAATTAAGCTTTGGATGGTGTATCAATACACACAATCACTACAAAGATACAGGCGTCCTTCCTAACTCAGTTTCCAGAGAGGAAGGAAACTGCTCAGGGATTTCACCATGAGGCCAATTGAGATTTTAAAATCGTTACAGAGTTTAATGGCTGTGATAGGAGAAAACTGAGGATGGATCAACACTGTAGTTACTACACAATACTAACCTAAATGACAGAGTGAAAAGAAGGAAACCTGTACAGAATACAAATATTCCAAAACATGCATCCTGTTTGCAACAAGGCACTTAAGTAATACTCCCCCCCAAAAAATTGGGGGCAAATCACTCTTCATATTTTCAAGCATGGTGGTGTCTGCATCATGTTATGGGTATGCTTGTCATCGGCAAGGACTTTTTTTAAGGAAACGGAATAGAGCTAGGAACAGACTACAGCTATAGGCACAGGATAAATCCTAGAGGAAAACCTGTTACAGTCTGCTTTCCAACAGAAACTGTGAGACATTCACCTTTCAGCAGGACAATAACAGAAAACACAAGGCCAAATCTACACTGGAGTTGCTTACCAAGATGACACTGAATGGTCCTGGGTGGCCTAGTTACACTTTTTACTTCAATCTACTTGAAAATGTATGGCAAGACTTGAAAATGGCCATATAGCAATGATCAACAATCAACTTGACAGAGCTTGAATCATTTTTTAAAGAATAATGTCCAAATAGTGTACAATTCAGGTGTGCAAAGCACTTAGAGACGTATCCAAAAAGACTAAAGTTGCTTCTAGAAAGTATTGACTCAGAGGTGTGAATACTTATGTAAATTAGATATTTCTGTATTTCATTTGCAATAAATGTATAAACATTTCTAAAAACATGTTATTATTTTGTCATTATGGGCTATTGTGTGTAGATGGGTGAGAACGAAAAAATCTATTAAAGTCATTTTGAATTCAGGCTATAATACAACAAAATGTCAAGGTTATGAATACTTTCTGAATGCACTGTACCTGGCACACTCATTTGCTAATTCATACAGTTAGTTTTTATACCATTAATCAAATACTGCAGATATGTAATATTACCAAATAGCCCTTATGGCTTTGATGAATATCACCAATATTGCGAATAACAGATAATAAAGGGGGGAAAATTCAGGGGGAAAAATCTAATTTAGTCCGTTGTTTGAATTTTTTATCTCGATTACAAATAAGGAATTATTGCACAGTGGAACTTTGAAATAAGATAAGGGAGACAGAACTGTCACAAGCTGTCTTGTGACCATCTAAATATAATTATTAGAACGTGACTACCCATTCAAGTCAATGTGCCATGATGGGTGGACCAGCAGCCAGAAAGTAAAACAGGAAATGATAAGTATGTGCTTGTGACCATTATTCCTTTAACATACAGCAATGGAGATTGGAGACTCTTTCTAAAGTCCCAAACACTTATACCAATTACCATACACTCTTAGAATTAGTGGTGACTCGAGGAGCCATGGAGATCCTCAAGGAAACCCTGCAGTTCCTGAAGGAACCACTGCTAGCCAATGGTTCATATTTCCATCTTTGGTTAGTTGAGTGGTTCTTGGAGGATACTTTAATGGTTCAAGGTAGCAAAGGGTTCCTGAAGGAACCCTGGAGTGGAGGTATGGCTTTGTAGGGGCATGGCTTTAATGCTAGACCCACCAAGATGGTCAATCTGACCGTTTTCAATAGACCTTTTTTTTGGCCACTAGTTAGAGTAAATCAAATTCATTTTAATCTGTTCTGTGGTATTGACATCACATGTTAAAGTTGAACACTGACAGTTTTGTAGCTTCAATGAGGCTTACAGAGGTGTATGAGTTCCTCAACAGCCTCTATGTAATCAGCAATGCTAATATTATTTATATTATATTAGAATATGTAATATGCATAAATATTCAAAGACATTTATTATTTACAGTGCACGACTTAACATGATGATCAGGAATGACATTTACGCTAACGGGTGACCAAAAATATCGATCTGAAAGCCACGCCTCCAATAAACCACTTCTACAATATATTATTAAGAAGGTTCAAAATTAAACCCCTCCCATCACGAAAAGTTTCCGGTTTGAACCTTTACAGAGGGGTTCCTCGAGGAACCTTTTTCAACTGGTAAGGTTCCGCCGGTGTGGCAACCCAAATGGCACATGTACTTCAAAGAGTGTAGTGTTCAATGACTCCAAGTATTCCTCTCATTAATCTCTAAGAGGCTGCAGACCTCAGGCTGAAAACCAATGACCCACAATCTATTCCTTGACGGATGTGTTGGGTAGTATGTGTGAGTTATTTTCAATCACAGAATTTGGATAGATCCAAATATAACATATTTCCTAGGTTGTATCATAATGTCCCTATTTACATCACACAACCACACGCACATGCACATACACACTCCTGTCACTGCACTCTACATCTTTATTTTTTCATTACAGACAGTGGGGCTTAAATAAAGGTCAAGTATAAAATCTTGATCTGCTCTTTTCTGGCAAAGTGTAGCAGGTACTTTGTCAATGGATATTTAAGTGGTTGAATTCCCACCTCTGATGGAGATGGTTTGGCGGAGCCTCCCTGCTAGCATCGATCGAAGGAGGGGGAGATGCAGACTTGGCTAGGACAACCGGCCTGGGAGGAAATGAGCGACGGCACTTGCCTTTCTACTGCCTCAACACAATTAAAAGGAATGAAAAGTCCATGGGCCCTCGTTAGATAGGGTTACAGGTGGCTAATGAGCGTATATATAAAACTCATCGCTCGTCCTCCCTTTCTGTCTGGCCTCCAGGAGAGATAGGGAGCGGTGGGGAGCCCGCCGGGTTGCTCCCAGTATGGCTAGTGACAAGAACTCTCAGTAACAGCATGGCGGCAAAGAAGATTTATACGAACATGGCACCCCAAAGCAACACGTCCCTGGTGTTTACCAGGATCAAATGTAGGAAACCACATCAAAGATAGCCGACCTGAATTTGACTCATGTAGGTACTTAACGAGGCACATCGTGTGTGCATTGTATAACATCTATGATTGTTAACCCTCAAGCCTATAGTAAGGGTTGGTTCTCCGGACCCAGATTAAGCCTAGGCTTACTCCTGGACTAAAAGAGCCAATGGAGATTCTCAGTGAAAGTGTTTTTTAGTCCTGGACAAGGTGTATTTTGGGTCTGGGAAAATTGCCCTATAGGCCTGATTTCTTAAAAAAAAAATGTGATAGATAGGCTTCTAGAGGCTTGGGTTGGTTGGTACCTGTAACGGCTGTCGGGAGAGAGAGTAGACCAAGGCGCAGCGGAGATAGTGTTCATCATTGACGTAATTTAATGGATGAAAGAACACTATACAAAACAAGAAAACCGACAGCCAAACAGTACTGTCAGGTGCAATACAAAACAGAAACAATTACCCACAAAACCCCAACGGAAAAACAGGCACTTATGTGTGACTCCCAATCAGCAACAACACTCTACAGCTGTGCCTGATTGGAAGCCACACGGCCAAAATCAATGAAACAAACCAACATAGAAAAATGCACATAGAACGCCCACCCAATGTAACACCCTGGCCTAACCAAAATAAAGTACAAAAACCCCTCTCTATGGCCAGGGCGTTACAGTACCCCCCCAAGCAGTACCCCCCCCCCAAGGTGCGGACTCCGACCGCAAAACCTGACTCTGAAGGGGAGGGTCCGGGTGGGCCTTCTTACGGCGGCGGCTCAGGTGCGGGACGTGGCCTCTGCTCCACCCTCGGCGTCGCCCTCTTAGGTGGCGCACCTGGCCGCGCCGAAGGTCTGGTGGGCGACCCTGACTGTGCCCGGCTGGCGGGCGGTGATAGCTGCGCCAGGCTGGCGGGCGGCGATGGCTGCGCCCGGCTGGCGGGCGACCCTGGTTGCGCCCGGCTGGTGATGGTTGCGCCCGGCTGGCGGGCGGTGATGGCTGCGCCCGGCTGGCGGCGATGACTGCGCCCGGCTGGCGGGCGGCGATGGCTGCGCCCGGCTGGCGGGCGACCCTGGTTGCGCCCGTCTGGCGGGCGTCCCTGGTGGCTCCGGCGGTACTGACCCAGGATTCACCAGGCTGAGGAGACATGTAAGAGGCCTGGCCCAAGGCGCAGGCACAGGACTCACCGGGCTGGCGGGCGGCTCTGACTGCTCCGGACAGGCGGGCGGCTCTGGCGGCTCCGGAGAGGCGGGCGGCTCTGGCGGCTCCGGACAGGCGGGTGGCTCTGGCGGCTCCGGACAGGCGGGCGGCTCCGGACAGGCGGGCGGCTCTGGCGGCTCCGGATAGGCGGGCGGCTCTGGCGGCTCCTGACTGGCGGACGGCTCTGGCGGCTCCTGACTGGCGGACGGCTCTGGCGGCTCCTGACTGGCGGGCGGCTCTGGAGGCTCCGGACAGGCGGGTGGCTCTGGCGGCTCCTGACTGGCGGGCGGCTCTGGTGGCTCTGGCGGCTCCTGACTGTGCAGTTGTTGGCCCTTTTCATATATGGTCCTACTGGGGTAGATACAGGGGCTAAATGACAGTGAGACCCAGAAAAGCACTCCCACCTGTGCTTTACGACTCTTGCTAAAACCTCGGAGCTCCATGACTGGAGAAGTATATGAGAAAATGGATGCCAAGCCCCCCTCAATTAATCTCACTCTGATCAACAGCAACGGACAGAAAGGAGGGAGAAAGTAGCTGCGCTAGCAAGTGTCTGGGCGGCACTGACCCATGACTAGGGTTACAAAGCTACTGGTAATTTACCAAGTTACCAGAATCGTCAGTAATTTTGGTAATTAACAGGTAATCTATGGTAATTTTGGTCATTTATACTTGAATAACTTTTTAAAAAATGTATTCATATATAGTATACCTTTTTTTATAGCTGTGTCCATTTTGTCCATGTGTTTCTAGTGGATAGACCATACAGTTCAAGAGAAAATAGGCTAATTAATTAAGAAAGCATCTAATCAACAAAGGCATTATTTTCAGTTAACTCTGCAACTCCTCCAACTATTGACTTTTATCCCAACTGACACCAGTTTAGCACCAAAATATTTACACCAGACATATTGACATTAGAATAAATTAGAGCGTAAAAGAAAAATAAAGGATATTTCATGCTGAAACCCTCATATCAAACACCAATGGTATTCAGGTTTATGGTTTATATTTATATTTAAAAATCAATCAGAGGGCCAGAGGTAATTACAAACACCTGTGATAATCTGAAGCACCCCAAAATGCCAATAAAAATAAAAACTGGAAAATTCCGGTAGTTTACTGGTTAAGATTCCAGTAATATACCGAACCTTACCCGTGACATTAGGCACACACACACAGAAATAATCCCTACTCATAGCTGAGCTGTTGAAATACTGCACACTGATGCTGAAATTTGATCTAATCAATATGACTTTAGTAATGAAATGTACAATTGTGTAAAAGTAAATGAATGAGTCAATGAGTCAACCATAAAAGTCCATGGGCCAGCAGGCCAAATTTCACATATTTGTCCACCTTGGGGTGGCAAAAGCAAGGGCGCAACTTTGGTTTTAGAAGTGGGGGGACATATATAAAATATATATATAAAATGTTTTTATTTTTCTTCCAGATAACACTACAAACAGCCTACCCGACCGCTCGGAGGCATCCGCATGGTCCTAAAGCATACCGTTGCCTCATTTTGTATCACATTCCAATGATAAAACTGCGGTGGACAAAAATGCAATTTCAGAATGTGGGGGGACATGTCCCCTCTGTCACCAGTGAAAGTTGCGCCCCTGGGCAAAAGTCGAATGATGATTTTCATTACAGTCCATGTCTGTGGGTTATATTTTGGTTTGATCGCCACGAATCGGAGGTAGCTAAGTGTGGTTATCACTGCATAATACAGTATGTTTTGACTCCTATGCGGTTAATTGGGCCAACAGAATTGAGGGCATGAAATGTAATTTTGTACTATCAGGGAACAATCTCCTCAAACTAAGACAATTTGATATTTTCTTAACTTCATAATACAACACATATTAAGGTACTGTATGAAACAATTGGAATGGTAATGACATCTCTATGAACCCACCTTGTGGGTCAAAGGTCACACATGTATGCATTTTTGGGTATATCGAGCCTGAATGGACAGTATAGGGATGTGCTCTATTATCACATGGTACCCTGGATGACAACAACTCCATGTTCACAGAGAACAACCATTGGGGAAGTTTTTCTCAGCTATATTGAGTCATCACAGACTATTTTCAATAGTATTTTTTTTATTCCTTGGTACTATATTCACAAATATGTGGTGAATTTTCAAAACTCTTAGTACAAAACTCCAAACTGGTAACACTTGTAACGCAGACAGTCTTACATTCATTCCATTTGTAGACATCTTTCATCCCACAACCATTGATCCAAAATAGAAGTTTACTGTGAAATATAATGAGTACTGTAAATTACAGTACATTACACCGTTTTCACATTAGGCAATAACCATTAAAATAGACTGAACATCACATTTCCATAATTTCTTCACTGATGTCTATTAATTAAAATAATATGCAATATGATTTTATAAATTGTGTTAACATCAAGACTTGTGATGTGAAACCTGCTCTGTACATCGCACTGTGTATGAAATCCCATAGTAATGCATTATGTCCAGCAAAGAGGTACAGGTAACCCATTTTCGCAAAATACCTTCATGCAGTGCACCAAACTTTACATAAAGCTACAAAAAAGTCTAAACAATGATGCCTAGCTACTGCTGATTTAACCATAGGATACACATTTCCCAATATGGCCACCAAACAGATCCATTTGTTTTAATTGGATTCGCCTGACATTGCCACAACTCTTTCAATAATAGGTGGAATACGATTCATGATTTAAAAAAAACAAATTTAGACAGGTTTGCTAAATATATCATCATTGTAAAACACTATTCATATAACTACTTGATATAATGGCACAGGAGGAGATGGCTGACGCTCTGAACCAATTAAGCTATTTTGTGTGTTTATTTGCATTATTTGTAACTTATTTTGTACATAATGTTTCAGCCACTGTCCTGTATGACCGAAAAGAGCTTCTGGATATAAGAACAGCGATTACGGGACAAAGATTTGTTCTTTAACGAGTCGGACGCTAAGGATTTACTTCAGACACCGGACAAGGCCCAAATCCCTGTCATTCGCATGAAGAAGAGACGGAGATATAGGGGTCGTAGGTTGGGGTGCCATGTAAGAATCCGACGGCGAGTGGGTGACCTGCCTCTACCATCAGTCCTATTAGCCAACGTGCAATCATTGGATAATAAACTGGATGAGCTCCGATCAAGAATATCCTACCAATGGGACATTGAAAAATGTAATATCTTGTGTTTCACCTAGTCGTGGCTGAACGACGACATGGATAACATACAGCTGGCTGGGTTCTCTGTGCATCGGCAAGATAGAACAGCTGCCTCCGGTAAGACAATGGGTGGTGGTCTGTGTCTATTTGTCAATAACAGCTGGTGCACAAAAGTAATGAAGTCTCAAAGTTTTGATCGCCTTAGGTAGAGCATCTCATGATATTTTTCATAGCTGTCTATTTACCACCACAAAACGATGCTGGCACTAAGACCGCACTCAACCAGCTGTATAAGGCCATAAGCAAACAAGAAAATGCTCATCGAGAGGCGGCGCTCCTAGTGGCCGGGGACTTTAAAGCAGGGAACCTTAAATCCGTTTTACCTAATTTCTACCAGAATGTTACATGTTACATGTGCAACCAACCGGGGGGAAAAACTAGATCACATTTACTCTACACACAGAGACGCATACAAAGCTCTCCATAGCCCTCCATTTGGCAAATCTGACCATAACTCTATCCTCCTGATTCCTGCTTACAAGAAAAAACTCAAACAGGAAGTACCAGTGACACGCTCAATACGGAAATGGTCAGATGTCACAGATGCTAAGCAACAGAACTGTTTTGCTAGCACAGACTGGAATATGTTCCGGGATTCTTCGGATGGCATTGAGGAGTACACCACATTAGTCACTGGCTTCATCGATGATGTCATCCCCACAGTGACCGTACATACATACCCCAACCAAAAGCCTTGGATTACAGGCAACATCCGCACTGAGCAAAAGGGTAGAGCTGCCGCATTCAAGGAGCGGGACTCTTCAGAAGGCTGAAGAAATATGTCTTGGCCCCTAAGAACCTCACAATGCTATCTTTTGGAAATGATAGGGTGCTCAAGGATTTCCCAGTCTGTTTTGTGATTGTGAATGAAGATTTTAGGAAGATCTCAATTGAATACTCCTCGCATCCTCTCTTCTGTGGGTTTATTGCCACTACCAACTGGACGGGGTTAAAAAGATAAAAAGAAAATCAATACGTGATAGTTTTCCCTAACTTAATCCACCCAAATAAAAATAGTACACTGACAAAAACTAAATTCCCACTTCTTCCATCCTTCAAATCTCCATATCTCCCTTCTCAGGTTCTAGGGCATGAGAGTGTGGTACGGCTTGTGACAGTACTCCGTGCAACTCCTCCACCGTGAAGTCTTTCAGTCCCAGAAACCTTCCCACCGCATCAACGATGATCTCAATTTTCCTGGACTTCCTCTCCACCTTGGCAGTGCAATTAATCACCATAGCTATAAAGGCCACAAAGTCCACCTTTAAAATAGCTGGGTCCTGCTGTGGAAAGGCAACCTCTGCAGCCTGCAGTGAAGGCCTATCCACCATCATGGACTCTTTAGGAGCACCATTTGAACCCACAACCTTTTTAACAGCCGCTGAAATTGAAATGCTCTGGGCAGCCCTGACTTTGGCCACCTCATTCTCTTTCACCCTTGTTGGGCATTCCAAAAACATGGCTTCATGGTTCCCACCACAATTGCAACATGTCACATTTTCATCACTTTTAAAACACATATGATCTTGGCTTCCCCCTTCTGTAAACACTTGGATCATGTCCAAAAGCTTTACAGTGATCACACTGCATTGGTCTTTGGATAAATGCTTACAGTTTATACAACCAACTGCACTTGAGGAGGGAGAGACTCCATATTAAAAACCAAAATAACAGATACTCTTCACTTTTTATTCATTCACCACACGAGTCATCTGACGTGCATCAATCTATCCAAGAATATTTTTAATCTCTGCAACATCGACCAGATATTACCCCCTTGAGGGGTGCCCTGTTCCGAAGAGACACACACGACACGTCAAAGTTTTCAAATCGGTTGAGACGCAACACATTCAGTCGGATCCTCAGAAGTACAAAAGATCTTAACAAGCCTGCCTCTCGTGATCCTCACAGCCTTCACTTTACCCAGTATGCTCTCCAACAATTTTGATATCTCAAATGGATTCTTCAAGATAGGATTACCAATCAGCTGTTCTTCATTAACAAACCATAATCCTATAAAATAAGGGACATTCTCACCACTGTACGCTACTTTGCTCCATTCTTTTAGACAATAGTTCAATTCTTCTTGATTCTACCGCCATTAGATTCAAGATCCACATCAGCGTCCAATTCTGCCATCTTTTCCTTCTTGTCAAAAAACCTAGCATCCTCTCTCCTCAAAACCCATTGGAGGAGAAGGTCAGAGGGGAGGGATCTCTGGCTTTCTCATCCAATGGGTTTTGAGAAGGAGAAAGGTTAAGAGGATGTGAGGAGTATGCAATTGAGATCTTCCCCTAGTCAAAACCAGACTTCTTAATTGAACAAGAGCCACGGGGCGACACTACTTCAAGTCAGGCTGGGTGATGTCACCGCACAATGCTCGCGCTGGCTCTCGGCTAACCAGCTAACCAGGTATAGTGATACTGTCAGCAACCACGTTTATAGAGTTTAGGACCCTTACTCAATACTCTCACTAAATACACAGGTTATTTAATTCTGGTGGGAGCAAGCAACCCAGTAACCCAGAGAAGAGGCTGAAACTGGAGTAAAATGGTACAAAACCAAGAATGAAAAGTCCTGAGCTGTTCGACACTCCCCGCTCTATGGTGTCCGGTCAGCCCAAGGAGTGCTTTTGGTAATGGCTGTCCTCCAAGAAGCGGCCGCTGGGGGGGTTCAGAGTTCTAGGGAAGTCGTGTCAAGGGTGCTGACAATGTCCACATAAGAATTGGTGAAAGAGAAAACTGACAGTAGGCTGTTTCACGATCGCTGGGTACCTCCTGTCTTAATGCTGTGACACGTGAACTTGACTATTATCTCTAATTTATCAAAAACAATACCGGATACAGAATAAATGTCAGTTCAAAATGCTTGCTCGCACCCACCCAGCCACCCACACACACAGCAGTCCCACTAGCAACTCTACCACCAGCGATAGCCTACAGCCAGGGCTGTGCACAAACCTTTCAGTGGGCACCCTGTGTAAAAGCTGCTTTCTTGAGATTAAGATAGTGTTTTAGTTATTTGTAACCCATATATTGTTGTTAGGGAAATTACTTTGCTGTTAGATAAAGTTGGCAACGATAAGTTACATACAGTGGGGAAAAAAGTATTTGATCTCCTGCTGATTTTGTACGTTTGCCCACTGACAAAGAAATGACGTCTGACCTCTGGGATTGCCAACAAGGGTTTTGCCACCAAGTACTAAGTCATGTTTTGCAGAGGGGTCAAATACTTATTTCCCTCATTAAAATGCTAATCAATTTATAACATTTTTGACATGCGTTTTTCTGGATATTATTGTTGTTATTCTGTCTCTCACTGTTCAAATAAACCTACCATTAAAATTATAGACTGATCCTTTCTTTGTCAGTGGGCAAACGTACAAAATCAGCAGGGGATCAAATACTTTTTTCCCCCACTGTAGTATCAAATGACAAGAGGTAAAACATTATCTCCCAAAGGCTATGAGACACACACATCTGTCAAATGAGAGGAACTTTGTAATCTGGTTGCTTTTTAGTTACTTGCTGACCTTGTGAGAAAAGCACACAGTAGGCGAAACCGTACCTGCTATATCAAGAAGTATGTCAAGGTCAGCTCCTATGTTCTCGGTTCTAAAATGAGCTCTTGAAATTTGTTATATTACTCGCTCTTTAATCTTCCTTTTTTTGATATGATGGTAAAAATACAAACCCTGTCATGCTAATTCTGTCTGCAAACTAGCCCCCCCCCTCCAAAATATGTGCACCAAGAAGCATTTTGATGCGTGGTAAATTTACTGTTGAAGAAAAATCCCCTTTATAATAAACCCATAATAACATTTGCGATGTGACATACGTTACAGTTAAGCAGAGTCGTTTATAGGATTTCCACACATGGGTATTTTTTTTACCAAGGTCCTGAAATTTTGTTTGCCTTTTAAAAACGCATTTCATGCAATTCTATGGAATTTACATGACAGAAGGCAGTAGCTGAATCTTTTTTAATGCCACACAAATGACTGAAAGAAGTGGCTGCTCTGACACTGATGAACTGAGATGAATCTGGTCTTGAATTCAAACAAACAATAGCCCAGGACAGTGAAGCGACACACAGATTGTGCAATATACACTGAGTGTACAAAACTGGGAGGGCATAGGCCCACCCACTGGGGAGCCAGGCCCGGCTAATCAGAATGAGTTTTCCCCACAAAAGGGCTTTATTGCAGACAGAATTTTGCTCTGATATTCACTATCAACTGTGGGACCTTATATAGACAGGAATAAGGCTGTAACATAACAAAATGTGGAAAAAGGGAAGGGGTCTGAATACTTTCCGAATGCACTGTAAATGATTATTTGACATAATTGTATGTTCGTAACCCGTTGTTTAAAAGTGATAATGCCCTCGAAGCCAGTGTTTGGAGGATATATTGGAATGGTTCGCCGGCCCTCGACAATACCGTGCCAATATAACCTCCAAACACCATCTTCTCGGGCATTATCACTTAAATATACAGTACCAGTCAAATGTTGGACACACCTACTCATTCCAGGGTTTGTCTTTATTTGAAAAGAATTCTACATTGTAGAATAATAGTGAAGACATCAAAACTATGAAATAACACATATGGAATCATGTAGTAACCAGAAAAAGCTTTAAACAAATATATTTTATATTTGAGATTCTTCAAAGTAGCCACCCTTTGACTTGATGACAGCTTTGCACACTCTTGGCATTCTCTCAACCAGCTTCATGAGGTAGCCACCTGGAATGCATTTCAATTAACAGGTGTACCTTCTTAAAAGTTCATTTGTGGAATTTCTTTCCTTCTTAATGCGTTGGAGCCAGTTGTGTTGTGACAAGGTTGTGGTGGTATACAGAAGATAACCCTATTTGGTAAAAGACCAAGTCCATATTATGGCAAGAACCGCTCAAATAAGCAAAGAGAAACGACAGTCCATCATTACTTTAAGACATGGTCAGTCAATCTGGAAAATAACTTTTTCTTCAAGTGCAGTCACAAAAAGCATCAAGCGCCATGATGAAACCGGCTCTCATGAGGACCAAAACACAGGAAAGGAAGACCCATAGTTACCTCTGCTGCAGAGGATAAGTTCATTAGAGTTACCAGCCTCAGAAATTGCAGCCCAAATAAATGCTTCACAGAGTTCATGTAATAAGCACATCTCAACATCAACTGTTCAGAGTAGACTGTGTGAATCAGGCCTTCATTGTCAAATTGCTGGAAAAAAACACTACTAGAGGACACCAATAAGAAGAGAGACTTGTTTGGGCCAAGGAACACGAGCAATGGACATTAGACCGGTGGAAATCTGTCCTGATGAGTCCAAATTTAACAGTTTTGGTTCCAACAGCAGTGTCTTTGTGAGACAGAGTAGATGAGCGGATTATCTCTTTGTGTGTAGTTCCCACCGTGAAGCATGGAGGAGGAGGTGTGATGGTGCTTTGCTGGTGACACTGTCTGTGATTTGATTTATCATTCAAGGCACTCTTAACTAGCATGTCTACCACATCATTCTGCATCGATACACCATCCCATCTGGTTTGCGCTTAGTGGGACTTTCATTGACCCAACACACCTCCAGGCTGTGTAAGTGCTATTTGACCAAAAAGGAGAGTGATGGAGTGTTGCATCAGATGACCTGGCCTCCACAATCACCCAAACTCAACCCAACTGAGATGGTTTGTGATGAGATGGACCGCAGAGTGAAGGAAATGCAGCCAACAAGTGCTCAGCATTTGTGGGAACTCCCTCAAGACTGTTGGAAAAGCATTCCATATGAAGATGGTTGAGATAATGCCAAGAGTGTGCAAAGCTGTCATCAAGGCAAAGGGTAGCTACTTTGAAGAATCTCACATATAAAATATATTTTGATTTGTTTAACAATGTTTTTGGTTACTACAAGATTCCATGTGTTATTTTATAGTTTTGATGTCTTCACTACTACTTTACAATGTAGAAAATACCAAAAATAAAGAAAAACCTTCAAATGAGTTTGTCTGTCCAAACTTTTGACTGATACTATATATTTTGTTTTACTATTTTTTTGTTTTTGCTGACAATTGGGCCCACCATGGGCCTTCTACCAGGTGCTTCATCCCCGGTAAACCCCTGCATTAATCCACAGGCCTATGGTTGTCACAGACAGTTTTTAAGAGCTGAGGTTTGTGGTGTGCTTGAGAAATGGAAACTATCACAACTGATGACAGCCACCCTCTTCATACACAGCACTTACCTTAGGATGGGGGCGTGCTCTGAAAATACGGACAAAGCTCTCCAACTCAACCTAGACCCGATATGAACTTTATCAGCAATTTTGCTCTTCTGGTTAATGAATAGGTCTTTATATGTCAGCTAGGCATTCTATATGTCAATAAATGCACCTTTATTAGTGTAAAATAAATATGCTATAGGCTATGGGGGGGGGGGGGGGTTAATTATAACCATGCTGACTTGGAGTCACATTAGGTCTGTTACATCCAGGTGGATTCTAGCTCGCTGGCGAACATTAGTGCCACCACCAGTCATGCCGCCTGTTTGGTTGCTTATTGACAGCATTTGAATAATTGTCACTCAGATAATGTCATAATTATCTTATCAAGCATTGTGTTTATAACTACAATAGCAAACACACATTACAAGCAAAACAACCATGAGCGTTTTCAAGATGCCTTGTCAAGATGCTAAAGCTAGCTAACACAAATCGATCTTAAGGCAGATGCATGACAACATTCATATTAACAAAAAATGCGATCACCAATTTATGTGTAGATGTTAGACTGCTTAGCATGTTTGGTGAAGTTGAAAGCTGAACATGACAGTACATTCAGATTTTTGCTGCTTCTCTTCTTCTTGCTTTCTGTTCTTCTGGCAATGTTCAACAGGTGCAAAGAATCCCACCTCGCACGAGAACGCGTGAATGATTTCCCTTCAAAGTGTTCATGTGACAGAAGCTCGCTACTTCACAGCATGAATCTAAAATGTTAATAACTTAGTCTGTGAATGATGGGATAAAACCTGCCTCTGAGACAATTACTTGAATAATATAATGGATGTTTTGTTCATAAAGTTGATGACTAAAGTGTCTTATTTGGAATTAAAAAACGTGACTTCTCTTTCGGGCGGTCTATAAGAATTGTATTTGTAGGCCTGTAAACTGCAGTACCGAAAATGCCCTCTTGATCGTCGTGGGAAGCCGGCCCCCTTGGAAACCCATTGGCAGTTTGTGCGTCGCTGCTCAGTGAACGGGTTACTTTTTTTTGGGTACGGAGCTGAGAGGAGATGCACACGGCACTCGAGTGAGGTAACTATATAAAAAAAAAAAAACATTTGTTTTCTTTCACTCCCACAACATGGAACCGGGCAGAATTTGCTACCACATGCAGATGTAGCTAGTTGGCTAACTACATTCATTTATCTGTTAAATTAAATAACGTAGCAGAAGTCTCAAACGCCCAGCTTTGTTTAAATGGCTAACGTTAGCTAGCACATTTCCTGTGCGTTGTCTGCTAGCTAACCTTAGTTAGCTATTTGGAATTGTGCCTATTGTGGTACTTTGACGTCTTGAAACTAAAATGGCTAGCTTGCTAGCTAACGTTGTCAGCTAGGTGCATTCATTTACCCAGTGCCACTACGGTATGAGTAGCAACCTATTGTGAAAGTAGCTAGCTACGTCTTGTAAAAATATTTAACAGCAAGCTAACTTGGGCACGCTGTGTTGCATGCAGCCATTGCAGGGACCAGACTACGCGTGGTGCACCATAGCTAACGTTAGCTAGCTATTTTACCGGCCTAACTGGTTCCGCTTGGTAGATTAACGCAACTAGTTGGATAACTAACCAAACTACGTTTCAAACTTCCACCGACCTATGATGGGAAGCCGAGAAACCAAAACGGCAACTAACGTAACGTTAACAACCAACGTTGGTGGCTTGTCTAACGTTATGCAGTCCATGTGTACGGCTGTGCATGTCTGAACGATAACATTTCTGTTAAATGTCGAATCATTTGTTGGTAGTTAAGTCAGTCCTTGTTAAAGTAGCTAAACTGGTGTGTCATAAGCCTGTGTTGTGATTCAGTAATCATGTATTAGCAATGCGCTCTAGTTCTGGCAGCCTAATTTATTAAATGTAGCTAATTTGGTGAGAGATTATAGTAGTATCTACGAACTATAACTGCAGATAAGTATTGGGCCTGGTAGACAGGCATTGAATTAATACTACCGTAACCGAATCAATGTTTGCCTTGCATCTAGACCACTGCAGTGGCCCACAACCTTTTTTTGAACCGCTGCACAATGATGGGATAAATTGTGGCACACATACTGTTCCTAATTTAGTTAGTGGCAATGACCTCCATTGAATCCGTACTGCAGATATGTTTTCAATAGCAAACCTTTTGTCATAGATTTAAATAGGGTTTAAACTATTTTCGTTTCCTTACTCATGATGGTTCATTTGTGTGTACCCGTTTAAAACTGTCCCGCTAAAGGTGCACATTTCCGATTTAAAAAGAAAAACATGTAGCGCAGGTAAAATAGGTCTGTCTTTTGAACGGGAAGATCTAGAGATGAGCATTGTAAAGGTGCTACCACAGATACAAGACTAACTTTTTTTTTTTTCTATTGCGGAGGCTGTGCTACTGCTAAGCCTAAGCACAGGCAAGTCTGATAACGGTTTTCACAGACTAAGTAAAATTATACAAATTACTTTGCTCATGATGCACACCCCTCAAATGTAACAGCTGCTCTAGTGCACTGAACTTGAAACAACAATACAGACCATTTTTATTTTACCTTTATTTAACTAGTCTGCTAAATGACTTAAATGTAATGTAAATGTAACTAGTCAAGTCGGTTAACAAATTCTTATTTTCAATGATGGCCTAGGAACAGTGGGTTAACTGCCTTGTTCAGGGGCAGAACACACTTATTTTCACCTTGTCAGCTCAGGGATTCGATCTTGCAACCTTTCGGTTACTTGTCCAACGCTCTAACCACTAGGCTACCTGTCGCCCCATCTGCATAATCATCTGTTATTCATTTTCTTTCTGCGCTGATGCTCAAGTCAAAATCCCGCGTTCACTCTACAGGTCACCTTTTTAAATGAGTGTTCCAAAGTTGAACCATTGGTCTAGACACAGGTCTAGTGGTTATTTAAGTCTGTTACAAGGTCACACTCCAATACCCCACATTTAACTGAAGATGTTCTGAGAAATGGTAAAGGTTCAATGCAGATGTTTTTATCTCAATATCAAATCATTTCTGGGTAACAATTAAGTCTCTTACTGTGATTGTTTTCAATTAAAATGGTCATAAAGACACAGCTTCTTAGCAATGAGAACAATTTTGCTAGGGTTGTTGGAGTGGTTTGATTGGGATGGGGAAAACAGAAAATTGGTTATTAGCAAAGAGGTTTGGAACTCTCTAATTGGTCTAACTTATTTACAGCATGGCAACATCACCATGGAAGACCAAAACTGGCTGAAATTTCAGGCAGTCTTTTCAATCAGCTCTTACATTGAAATGGCATTATCATTCACAATTTCACTTATTTTTTATTTTTTTGACCTCATAGTGTGGAAATAGACACTGAGTGTACAAAATATTAGGAACACCTCTTTCCATGACATCAACAGACCAGGTCAAAGCTATGATCCCTTATTGGTGTCACCTGATAAATCCACTTCAATCATTGTAGATGAAGGTTAGGAGATGGGTTAAAAGATTTTCAAGCCTTGAGACATGGATTGTGTATGTGTGACATTCCAAGGGTGAATGGGCAAGACAAAAGATTTCAGTCCGTTTGAACGGGTTATGGTAGTAGGTGCCAGGCACACCGGTTTGCGTCAAGAACTGCAACGCTGCTGGGCTTTTCACGGTCAAAAGTTTCCCATGTGTATCAAGAATGGTCCACCACCCATAGGACATCCAGCAAATTTGACACAACTGTGGGAAGCATTGGAGTCAACATGTGCCAGCATCCTTGTGGTAGGATTTTGACACCTTGTCGCTGATGAAATTGAGGCTGTTCTGGGGACAAAAGGGGCTGCAACTAAATACTAGGAAGGTTTTCCCAATGTTTTGTACACTCTGTGTATATAGAACAAAGTTAAATCTCATTTTTAACTGCACTAAGCCTTTCAAAGCGAAGCCATAAGTGCATTACTATTATCTACATAAGGAGGCAACCTGATCCAAAGGTATAAGGCTACCATACAGATGTAGTTACATTTCCATGAAAGCCGTTATGTTGAACTTTCAGTTATTTGTAAGAATGTCTTATAAAGTCTTAAACCCTGGAAGTCAATAAGCCTACTGTACCCTCGCAAGAACTATGCATTATGGAAAATTCCAGTAGTTTTGCAACCCTACTCTGGAGCCATCTCTGTATGGTTATTTGTGAATGTGAACATATTTGTTCTGGTATTGATGCTACTGACTAATGCATTTCATACAAATAGCACCCAGAATGTTCTGTTAATTTGCCCTATAACTTAGAAAATGCTTCGAAACACAATTACTGCCTTAAATTGTTGAAGTAGAATGGTAATTTCTTTTGTTTCAAATAACATTTACATTTGGTGCTTACTGAACATTACCCGGCCGGGTGGTGATAGCGCCACAGAGTCATCCTATGCATGTGAGGTGCTTGCACTGTACATTGAGGGTCCATCCTTAATGGTTGCGTAATACATATTTTCTTAACACTCCGCACATTATTTTTGTGTGGATTTGGAAATCCCACAAGCTTAGGCCTATGTAATGACAAGGTGGGCTATTGTCAAAATTTCCACCATGTCTAGGCCTATGTTTTTAACAGCAACTTTTAACCTAGCCCTATATAACATGAATATATATTATGACTTTCATAACTTGCATTTTGTGCAGTGTCTGTATTGTACTTCTTACGGCTGAATGCAAATTTCCTTCAACAGTGGCACACGCATGTACACTGACCGGCATGGTAACTAGATGCAGTAGAATTAATGGCAGAAGTGATGTAGGGTTCACTTTTACAGAGTAGCCTTATTCAGAATTACTGTAACACTGCAAATCAGGTGCTGCTGGACAAAGTATTGTAAAATGTACAAGCAGCAGCTCTGATGTTAATCATTGCTTGTAACAGAACTTCCTTCCTCTTAGTTTGTCTGAGGGATTGTATAGGGGGAAATATCTGTATGTGTAGCCTGTGTAATGTGGATATCATATTGGGCCAGTATATTTGTGTGCCTTTTGAGTCTAACTTCAGAATGTGTTCTATGGATATTGTCATTCCAGTCGGTTTCTTAAAAGTACACCAATGCGAAACGGCACATAATTCCAAAGGTCAACTTTGAAAATGAGTCTTTGCCGAAACTGTGAACAGGACATGAGTAAGCAGTCCAAGCTTCCTTTAGCCACAAATATTTTCCGCGACGATTCACAGTATGCCTAATGACATATCCAGCTTTCCAGACGCCAATATAAAACCCCATATCCCTGGACTGGGCCTTAGACATGAGCCGGACTCTTTGCCCATAAGATAGTTTTGCACACAAACCCTAAAAAGCACTCTGTTTCCTCCATATATCACCTCAAAAGGTTCTCACAGACCGCTGTGGAATTTGTCCAGAGAGGCTGTTGCAAATCCCCCAGATTATCAGCCCCCCCCCCCGCTTTTAATTCTGACTCGTTCTCGTGCTCAGTTAGGCATTTCTCAACTTTTTAAATTCCCTGTTTAGGTGGTCGGTCAGGCTCCCACATCTCCTATGACCCTATGGTGATGTCTCATGATTAGGGCTGTGACGGTCTTGGAATTTGAGGTTACGGTAATTGTGGGGGTCACAATTTAGTTTGTACACTTGTTTACATGGATATGCTTCCTTAGTAAAAACCTATTTGAAACAAGCCATTACACTGCGTTATCATGGCATTTCATTATTATTCAGGTTATTACTTATAAATATTAAGAAACAAATTAAGAAATACCAGGTTAGAGAGGATCTGTTGCATTTTAGTATTGACACACAGTATTGACAGAGTCAAAATAAAGATGTATGCCTACCTTGTCTGTTGGCTTTTTTATATATATCCTATTTTCTGCATATACGGTACAGGTCAAATGTTTGGACACTTACTCATTCAAGGGTTTTTCTTTATTTGTACTATTTTCTATATTGTAGAATAATAGTGAAGACCTCAAAACTATGAAATAACATCATGTAGTAACCAAAAAAGTGTTAAACAAATCAGAATATATTTTAGATTCTTCAAAGTAGCCACCCTTTGCCTTGACAGCTTTGCAGACTCTTGGTATTCTCTCAACCAGCTTCATATGGAATGCTTTTCCAACAGTCTTGAAGGAGTTCCCACATATAATGAGCACTTGTTGGCTGCTTTTCCTTCACTCTGCGGTCCATCTTATCCCAACCCATCTCAATTGGGTTGAGGTCGGGTGATTGTGGTGGCCAGGTCATCTGACGCAGCACTCCACTCTCCTTCTTGGTCAAATAGCCCTTACACAGCCTGGAGGTGTTGGGTCATTGTCCTGTTGAAAAACAAATGATAGTCCCACCAAGTGCAAACCAGATGGGATGGTGTATCGCTGCAGAATGCTGTGGTAGGCATGCTGGTTAAGTGTCACCAGCAAAGCACCACCACCTCCGTGTTCTACTGTGGGAACCGCACACGTGGAGATCATCCGTTCACCTTCTCTGCGTCTCACAAAGACTGATTGGAACCCCAAAATCTGGACTCATCAGACCAAAGGACAGATTCCCACTTGGCCCAAGCAAGTCTCTTCTTACTGGTATCATTTAGTTTTGGTTTCTTTGCAGCAATTTGACTACGAAGGCCTGATTCATGCAGTCTCCTCTGAACAACAGAGGTAACGCTGGGTCTTCCTTTCCTGTGGTGGTTCTCATGAGAGCCAGTTTCATCATAGCGTTTGTTTTTTGCGACTGCAATTGAAGAAACTTGGTTATTAATTTTCAGCATTGACTGACCTTCATGTCTTTAAAGTAATGATGGACTGTAGTTTCTCTTTGCTTATGTTAACTGTTCTTGCCATAATATGGACGTGGTCTTTTACCAAATAGGGTTATCTGCTGTATACCACCCCTACCATGTCACAACACAACTGGCTCCAATGCATTAAGAAGGAAAGAAATTCCACAAATGAACTTTTAACAAGACACACCTGTTAATGGAAATGCATTCCAGGTGACTACCTCATGAAGCTGGTTGAGAGAATTACAAGAGTGTGCAAAGCTGTTATCAAGGCAACGGGTGGCTACTTTAAAGAATCTCAAATCTAAATATATTTTGATTTGTTTAACGCTTTTTTTTGGAGTACTACATTGATTCCATGGGTTTTATTTTAGTTTTGATGTCTTCACTATTATTATACAATGTAAAAATAAGGAAAAACTCTGGACTGAGTAGGTGTCCAAACTTATGACTGGTACTGTGTGTGTGTGTTTAGATATATAATGCTGATCCTATTTTTGACCCACAAAACCATTCAAATGAAGTTCGAAGGGTTTTTTCCCACTTCACAAAATATTCGCATAACATCACAAACCCTGCTGCGGTCATTCGATGACTGTGGCATTTACACTGTATGTATACTTTTGTGTGTGTGTATATATGGACACCCCTTCAAATTAGACTTAGCTATTTCAGCCACACCCGTTGCTGACAGGTGTAGAATTTCGTCAAATTTCTTCCCTGCTAGCGATGTCCCGGTCAACTGTAAGTGCTGTTATTGTGAAGTGGAAACCGTCATCTAGGATCAACAACAGCGGTAGACCACACAAACTCACAGAGCAGGACCGCTGAAGCGTGTAAAATTGTCTGTCCTCATTTGCAACACTCACTACCGAGTTCTAAACTGTCTTTGGAAGCAATGTCACGCAAGAACTGTTTGCCGGGAGCTTCACGAAATGGGTTTCCATTGCTGAGCAGCGGCACACAAGCCTAAGATCATCATGCGCAATGCCAATCGTTGGCTGGAGAGCTGTAAAGCTTGCTGCCATTGGACTCTGGAACAGTGGACATTTGTTCTCGGAATGATAATTTACGCTTTGCCATCTGGCAGTCTGACGGATGAATCTGGGTTTGGCGGATGCCAGGAGACTGCTACCTGTCCGACTGCATAGTGCCAGAAGAGGAATACTAGTCTGGGGCTGTTTTTCATGGTTCGGGCTAGGCCACTTAGTTCCAGTGAATGGTAATCTTAATGCTACAGCATATAATGATGTTCTAGACTATTCTGTACTTCCAACTTTGTGGCAACAGGCCCTTTCCTGTATCAGAATGACAATGCCCCCGTGCACAAAGTGAGGTCCCTGTGGAAGAACTTAACTGGCCTGAACAAAGCCCTGACCTCAACTCCAAACACCTTTGGGAAGAATTCAGTGCCTGACCTAACTAATGCTCTTGTGGTTGAATAGAAGCAAGTCCCCAACTGCAATGTTCCAACATCTACTTGAAAGCCTTCCCAGAAGAGTGGAGGTTGTTATAGCGGCAAAGGGGGGGCCAACTCCATATTAAAGCCCATGATTTTGGAATGAGATGTTCATTGAGCAGATGTCCACATACTTTTAGTCATGTAGTGTATTTTCTTCAAAGACAGGACACCTTAGTGAGATAAATAATGTAGCTTAAATCATGACCAGGACCATTTGATTGTTATTAAAGCGATTGTGTACAGACAGGCTACTTTAGGAAACTTTCTTAATGGGCCTGTAGAGAATCCGCGAACTCAAAGAAGCACACCCTCGTAAAAGCGGCCATAAATCAACGCCAACAGCGTATGTCAGATGAGCAAACATTCATTAAAACAGTTTTTTATTTTTTTTTATTTAACTACGCTTACCATAGGTTTTCTTTTTGAAGTAGATTCTATGATAGTGGAAGTATGAAGGGGACGAGTATGAAGATGAACTTGACAATCCTTCAAATAGAAACAAATAGGCTATGGACAAGTTGCGTGTAGGCTATTTATCAGTGACACTGATTATCGAGGGGAGAGTGTTGGAAAGATTTTTCAAATACTGTGAGGAACTATTATACTTTTGAAAGGATAACATTTTGTAAAAAAAAAAAAGTCTGCTGACTTAATGTCTGAGGTGAAGAAAAAATGACTGAGAAGCCCGGCTGGGCACTTTCCTAGATTTGACATTTGCAAGAAGCAGGCCAGGTACTTCTTTGCGTGCCCAGGCGCGCACGCTCCGTCAACATTAGCAGGACAGAGAAACCAGACACATGCGCATTGCTCACATGGAGTGCGTAAATGATGGGAGCCTATGAATTAAACCAATACTTTGTTTTCTCAAGTGTAGTCGGTTTTGAACTCTGTAAACAACGTTTCCACTATGAAATGGGAAACTACTGTAATTAGTACATGCAAGAAATTAAGGTAACCAAATGACTGGAATAAATGGAAATGGCCTGTTTTGCAAACTGTATGCTACCGCATGGGCATTCATGAAAGTGCATTGCTGGCCGTGCACTATAACCTAGGCTACTATTCTACTTTATCGCCTAGGGCCTCATATTGGCCAGGACCGGGCAGGATCATTGCTGATTAGTCGATACATTAAGAATTATACCATGCCAGGTTGGAGAGGAATGTCGCCTTGTCCATTTGACCCAACATTAGCGCATTCTAGCTAAAGCATCAAAGGAAAGTTGGAAAGAGGAGATGTAGAAAGTTAATAGAAAAAGTTAGCCGAACAATTGCTTATAATCATTAGTCAACACTCCCGCCATTAGGTAAAGTTTATCTACATGAAAATAAAGTTAATAAAAAAATGAAATCCTAAAATGAATGTAGGCCTATTTTTAAATGGTTTTCATCCATAACCAACCACGGTTATTCAATAACCGTCACAGGCCTACTCATCATATCATTTGGTTCTCTCTCTCGATATGATAGCATGTTGCCTCACGAATGTGATGCCCATTTGTGCCTTGCGTAACTCACCAGACTCTAGCTTCTTGCTCAGTGTGTATACGCACAAACACGCTGCACAAATCATCTGGACCCCCACCCCTTCCAGAAAATGTCCGGTTCAGTGGCTCATTAACTCGGATCCCATCTCCAAGACATACACAAGCATGCACACACTATGTCCCCGCCCTTTGTACACCACGTCCCACACACAAACGAGTTAGCCTACGTCAACTGATTTTAAAGACTTTAAAACAGACAACCAGTTCCAATAGTAACCCAGAAGAGCATTGGGTGTGAGAGGATTCTTTCTTTCATCCCTCTAGGTCTTGAAATAAAGGTAAGCTGTACCTTTTTGAGCCCTCCCCAAGTGCTGTTTAGGTTTCAGTCGTCCCTGTTTTGGCATTGTTTGCTAATAAGTGTTTACCTGGTTGCAGGCGTAGCCTCGGTCCGTCCCTCTCATCCTGCGGTTAACTCGTTCCCAGCCTGTAGCACGTCAGCATCACACATGCGTTCAGTTTTAAAGATCTCATGCTGATCTGCACCTGCTTACGGTTGGACTCCATCCACCCCTTCTTTAGCTCAGTGGATATAGCCTACAAAGGCCAGGTTTTGGGGAAGTTTAATGGTTCAGATGCTGAAGACCTGACCTTGCCACTGCTAATACAAGGTGGATTTCTGAAGACTTTTTGTGATTTAGGTGACGACTTCAGGAGAAGCAGTGGCCTAATTTCGGCCTCTTGAATCGATTTGATTTATGGTTATGCTAATTTCACGGTTCAGATGGAAACAGTTTGGTTACACCATTCAAGAAGTTCAGGAATAATCCTGGTCAATATCTTTTGTTTGTCTTCTTGCTTGATGGACTTTTGTTTTGAAGGCAGTTAAAGTAACCAAGGGTCATTGCCATGTTTCTAACTGAATGGATGGATTGGTTGTGAATGGACATGCAGAACTGTGCACTATCCTGAGTGAGTGAAAAACTAGCTATCCATGTGACCAAATGTAGTTGATAAGTGAACACGCCAATGTTGAACAAATGTATGTTGCTTCTCCAGTGTACAGTGCATTCGTAAAGTATTTAGACCCCTTGACTTTTTCCACATTTTCTTACGTTAGACTTATTCCAAAATGGATGAAATAGTTTCCCCCCTCATCAATCTACACACAATACCCCATAAGGTTTTGCTAAATGTTTTAAAATTTATGAAGAAAAAAACAGATCTCATTTACACAAGTATTCAGACCCTTTACTCAGTACTTTGTTGAAGCACCCCTGGCAGCGATTACAGCCTCGAGTCTTCTTGGGTATGACACTACAAGCTTGGCACACCTGTCTTTGGGGAGTTTCTCCCAATCTTCTCTGCAGAGTTGTAGAAACATCTCAAGGATGATCAGTGGAAACAGGATACACCTGATCTCAATTTCAAGTCTGAATACTTTATACTACCTTTCAAACGTTTGGGGTCAATTAGAAATGTCCTTGTTTTTGAAAGAATCCGTTTTTTTGCCCATTTTTAAAATGACATCAAATTGATCAGAAATGCAGTGTAGACATTGTTAATGTTGTAAATGACTATTGGAGTTGGAAAGGCTTTTATTTTTTAATGGAATATCTTCACAGGCGTACAGAGGCCCATTATCAGCAACCATCACTTCTGTGTTCCAGTGGCACGTTGTGTTAGCTAATCCAAATTTATCAATTTAAAAGGCTAATTGATCATTAGAAAACCCTTTTGCAATTATGTTCGCACAGCTGAAAACTGTTATCCTGATTAAAGAAGCAATAAAACTGGCCTTTTTTACACTTGAGTATCTGGAGCATCAGCATTTGTGGGTTTGATTACAGGCTCAAAATGGTAAGAAACAAAGTACTTTCTTCTGAAACGCGTCAGTCTATTTTCGTTCTGAGAAATGAAGACTTTCCATGCGAGAAATTGCCAAGAAACTGAAGATCTAGAACAACGCTGTGTACTACTCCCTTCACAGAACAGCGCAAACTGGCTCTAACCAGAATAGAAAGAGGAGTGGTGGTGCCCCGGTGCACAACTGAGCAAGAGGACAAGTACATTAGAGTCTAGTTTGAGAAACAGATGCCTCAAGTCCTCAACTGGCAGCTTCATTAAATAGTACGCGCAAAGCACCAGTCTCAACGTCAACAGCGACGAGGCGACTCCGGGATGCTGTCCGAGCTCTGTCTTTTCTAGATCACTGCAACTTTTACATGGGCGAAGGTAGTTATTTGAACAGTAAGAAATTGTTTGAATAGTATAACTACTATACCAGTTTAGTTGCCCTTTCTGCTCTGTAAAGTCTGACTCACAAACCAGTCAGATATACAGTAGGTAGCCTAGTTAAAACACCAAACATTTCTTAGTCTCTACTTTTATAGGAGTTTATTTTCTATTGTGTTCCATTCAGTTTGACATGACATGTAATCTGCCAAAGTGGAAATTTGTGAAATGTAAACTGTGAATCTACATCTTATGAAGGCAGAGATGTATTATTAGTAGTGAGAGCTCACCAGGTGCAGGATTCAGTGACACGGCACTACCCTTGTCCTGACTTCACACACACACACCCCCCCCCACAGTACTGTCTGCAGAAATACAACAACAGACCTGGACATGTTTCGTACACACACACCCATGGTGAAGGGGGTCAAGCGCTTCAAGTTCCTCCGTGTCCACATCGCTAAGGAGTTATCATGGTCCACACCAACACAGTCGTGAAGAAGGTACAACAAAGCCCTTTCCCCCTCAGGAGTCAAAGAGTTGGCATGGGCCTTAGGTCCTCAAAGTTCTTCAGCTGCACCATTGAGAGCATCTTGACTGGCTGCATCACAGCTTGGTATGGCAACTGCTTGGATCCGACTGCAAGGGTAGTGCGTACAGCCCATTACATCACTGGGTTCGAGCTCCCTGCAGTTCAGGACCTCTGTACCAGGCGGTGTCAGAGGAAAGCCCTAAAAATGTTCAGACTCCAGCCATTTAAATCATAGACTGTTCTCTCTGATAACGCACGGCAAGCGGTACCGATGCAGCTAGTCTGGAACCAACAGGACCCTGAACAACTTCTACCCTCAAACCGTAAGACTGCTAAATACTTAGTCCGTTAGCTATTAGTTAAATAGGTAACCATCTTCATTGACAATTTTTGCCCCAACTCTTTTGACTCCTCACATATGCTGCTGCTGCTACTACTGTTTATTATCTATCCTGTTGCCTAGTAAATTTATCCCTACCTATATGTACATACTGGTACCGTTTGTGTGTGTGTGTGTAGATTATAGCTAAGTTATCGTTACTTGTGTATTTGTTCCGCATGTTATTTTTGTTTTCTTCTGCATTGGTGGGAAGGGCCTGTAAGTAAGCAGTTCACTGTTAGTCTACACCTGGTGTTTTTATAATTTTTTACGAAGCATGTGACAAAATTCTATTTGTCACACACGCGCGCTCAGACAGAGATGAGGAGGAAGCTGTAGCCGTGTGAGAGTCATATGACGCGGCTTAAGGGCTCCCGTCTCCTCTCCCACCGCCTCGTGTCTAAAGATGAGCGATAGAGAAAAAGCCTTGACTGTCTGCATGCCAGGAATGCACCGCTGCTTCTGCCAGGCTCTCTGCTAATTTTAACTAGACTGCTAGTTCTTGGACCATGTTGTATAAGCCTAGGTCGTGTATAAGTCAAAGCCTGTGTGGCTTAGGTGTTTGCATAACCATCAGATCATAAACTGTGCTAGTTCTTTGAATGTGGAGGCCTGTGGATTTGTGCAGAATATACAGAAAGTATTCAGACCGCATGAATTTTCCCACATTTTGTTATGTTTCAGCCTTATTCTAAAATTGATTAAATAGTTTTTGTCCACTCATCAATGTACAAACAATACTGCTTAATGACAAAGAACAGTTAAAAAAAAAAAAGTGCTACTTTTTTATATTTACATAAGTTTTGGGACCCTTCACTCAGTACTTTGAAGCACCTACATTTTTCTTGGGTATGATACTACAAGCTTGGTACACCTGTATTTTGGGAGTTTCTCCCAATCCTCTCAAGCTTTGTCGGGTTGGATGGGGAGTGTCGCTGCACAGCTATTTTCAGGTCTCCAAAGATGTTCAAGTCCAGGCTCTGACTGGGCCACTCAAGGACATTCGGAGACTTGTCCAGAAACCACTCCTGCGTTGACTTGGCTGTGTGCTTAGGGTTGTTGTCCTGTTGGAAGGTGAACCTTTGGCCAAATCTGAGGTCCTGAGTGAACTGGTGCAGGTTTTCGTCAAGCATATCTCTGTACTTTGCTCCGTTCATCATTCCCTCAATCCTGACAAGTCTCCAAGGCCCTGCCGCTGAAAAACATCCCCACAGTATGATCTGCCACCACCATGCTTCACCTTAAGAATCGTGCCAGGTTTCCTCCATATGTGACGCTTGGCATTCAGGCCAATGGGTCATCCCCCTATTGCTCAGTTTGGCCGGGCGGCCAGCTCTAGGAGGGTCTTGGTGGTTCCATACTTCTTCCTTTTAAGAATGATGGAGGCCGCTGTGCTCTTGGGGACCTTCAATGCTGCAAAAAAAATGTGGTACCCTTTCCCAGATCTGTACCTCGACAATCCTGTCTCAAATTACATTTTATTTGTCACATGCGCCGAATGCAACAGGTTTGGACCTTACAGTGAAATGCTTACTTACAAGCCCTTAACCAACAATGCTTTAAGAAGAAAATGTGTTAAGTAAAAAATATATAATTTTAAGTAACATAATTAAACAGCAGCAGTAAAATAACAATAGCGGGGGTACCAGTACAGAATCAATGTGAGGGGTCACTTGCTAGTCAAGGTAATTGAGATAATATGTACATGTAGGTAGAGTTTTTAAAGTGACCATGCATAGATGATAAACTGAGTAGCAGCAGTGTAAAAGAGGGGTCTGTGTAGCCCTTTGATTAGCTGTTCAGTAGTCTCATGGCTTGGGGGTAGAAGCTGTTAAGATGCCTCTTGGACCTAGACTTGGTGCTCCGGTACTGCTTTCCGTGTGGTAGCAGAGAGAACAGTCTATGACTAGGGTGGCTGGGGTCTTTGACAATTTTTAGGGCCTTCCTCTGACACCGCTTGGTATAGAGGTCCTGGATGGCGGGAAGCTTGGCCTCAGTGATGTACTGGGCCGTACGCACTACCCTCTATAGTGCCTTGCGGTCAGAGGCTGAGCTGTTGCCATACCAGGCAGTGACGCAACCAGTCAGGATGCTCTCAATGGTGCAGCTGTAGGACTTTTTGACGATCTGAGGACTAATGCCAAATCTTTTTACTTTCCTGAGGAGGAATAGGCTTTGTCGTGCCCGCTTCACGACTGTCTTCATGTGTTTGGACCATGATAGTTTGTTGGTGACATGGACACCATGGAACTTGACGTTCTCATCCTGCTCCACTGCAGCCCCGTCGATGAGAATGGGGGCATACTCGGTCCTCCTTTTCCTGTAGTCCACAATAATCAGAGCTCTACGGACAATTCCTTCGACCTCATGACTTGGTTTTTGTTCTGACATGCACTGTCAACTGTGGGACCTTTTTTTATATAGACCGGTGTGTGCCTTTCCAAGTCATGTCCACTCAATTGAATTTACCACAGATGGAATCCAATCAAGTTCTAGAAACATCTCAAGGATGATCAATGGAAACAGGATGTACCTGATCTCAATTTCGAGTCTCATAGCAAAGGGTCTGAATACTTATGTAAATTGTTTATTTGTAATAAATTAGCAAAAATGTCTAAGCCTGTTTTTGCTTTGTCTTTATGGGGTATTGTGGGTAGATTTTGAGTTTGTTTTTATTGAATCATTTTTATAATAAGGCTGTAATGAAACAAAATGTGGGAAAAGTCGAGGGGTCTGAGTACTTTCCGAATGCACTGTATGTGAGGGTCCTACAAATAGGACTTCTGTATACATATTTTGAAGGCTTCGAATGAGCTTCAAAATTTGCATCTTCAAATTCATGAAAACACTGACATTTTACAATATGTAATTGTATACGTGTTTTCGGATTAATTTACTCCCAATGTTTTTGTCGCCCAAGAAGAAGCACGAAGTCGGAAAGTTAAAACCATTTAATTTTTAATAACCACCATTCTCGCCAGCTGTATGTCTTTCTTTCAAACAGCTTACCAGTCTAAAAAAAAAAAATTTTACTTTATATTTTTTAGAAATACTGGCTGGCAGCGTTCAGTTAACCCCTGTACGGGACGGACATCCCGCGAAAAATCCTATCGCCATTAGCATAACAAAATTTAATAATATTTTTTTTCCTTTTTTTTCTTCTCAAATTATATCGTTTTATAGATACACCTCTCCTGAATCGAACCACGTTGTCCGATTTTCAAAAAGGCTTTACAGCAAAAGCAAAACATTAGATTATGTTAGAGGAGTATATCGTAAAAGTAGCCACATAGCCATTTTCCGACCAACCACATGCATCACAAAAAACAGCTAAATTCAGCACTAACCTTTGACAATCTTCATCAGATGACATCATGTTACACAATACATGCATTCTTTTGTTCGATAAAGTTAATATTTATATATAAAAACAGCATTTTACATCGGTGCGTAACGTTGACTAACTATTTTCCCTCAAATGCATCCGATGAAACAGCGCTACAATTGACTAAATTACTATTCGAAATGTTTTTTAAAATGTAATATTGTCATTCTAAGATTTATAGATGAATATCTCTTGAAAGCACCTGTAATGCCAGATTTAAAAATAACTTTACTGGGTAATCACACTTTGCGATAAAAGGGATGCGATACTCAAAACAATAGGCTAGTAATACAGGTCAGCGCCATCTTGGAACAATCGCATATCAAATCTAGTCTTGTATACTATTGTCAATAATCCCTTACCTTTGATTATCTTCATCCTTAGGCACTTCCAGGAATCCCAGGTCCACAACAAATGTATTTTCGTTCGAAAAAGTTCATCCTTTATGTTCCATTAGCTTGTTGTTGTTGTTAGCGCGTTCTGAAGGCTGCACCAAAAGTTCCGACGTGCGCGGGGCTACTCTTTCAACAAAATGCAATTTTTTTTTTCTTATTTAGGTTCGTTCAAACATGTCAAACGTTGTATAACATAAATCTTTAGGGCCTTTTTCAACCAGAGCTCCAATAAGATTCAAGGGGGACGATTGCATTGTCTTTATAAACGTTTCGAAAGGGGAGGGTAGCCAGGGGCGCCGGCGTCATAATGGTGATGGCCCTCTCCGTGTGACCACTTTCCACAGCGTGTCATTCTGTCAGTTTTCACAGTAGGAGACTCAAATCACTTTGTAAAGACTGGGGACATCTAGTGGAAGCAATAGGAAGTGCTCAATGAACCATAGGTCACGGTGTGATTTAATAGGCAACGTGATGAAGTTGAGTTCGCAATTCAGAATTCCACTTCCTGTTTCGATCTGTCTCGGGGTTTTGACTGCCATATGAGTTCTGTTATACTCACAGACACCATTCAAACAGTTTTAGAAACTTTAGGGTGTTTTCTATCCACAAGTATTAATTGTATGCATATCCTAGCTTCTGAGTTTGAGTAGTAGGGTGTTTAAAATGGGCGCAATTTTTTTTCAAAATGCGCTGTGGCGCCCCCTATCCTAGGCGACCGTCAAGAGGTTAAAAAAAAAAGACAAACTGCATAATCTAATGTTAAACACATAAAACAGCCTATATCTAGCTGTTTCTTATGGTCCTGTGAGTCTTCAGCTCAAGCGACTTGTGTCGTCTAATCCAGTACGCAAACAAAGCTGCGGGAGGTGTAGCTACTTGAATTTAGAAAAGTCTAATTTATAAATGATATCTTAATTGACTGCATTTTTATTTAATTATATTGTCTTGAAGCCTATTCAAAACAGAATGGGACTGTATACGGAAGTAAAGCAGACAAAAGTAGTAATTTTCCCACTGTATTCTTTTTGCCAACTCTGTTCAACCCTCTTGGAAAGCTAGCATATCGTCCTGCAGGATTTCCACCCCAAAGCTATTCTAACCCACTTGCTTCAACTGATCAGCTGCTTCTCTGAACTGATTAGCTGATTCAGGTGTGTAGGACTGGAGCAAAGCCTGCATATACCCAGCTCTCAAGGAGGAGATTTGGCCACTCCTGCTGGACATCAAATAAGCCATTTGATATCTGTCAGAACCCTGCATTTCAGTTGTCATTGTTGACGATTGGTCATGCTTCTCTCCTCAGCTCAACAGTTGGTGTTTCTGAAGAACTGGAAAAGGCCCCTTCACATCAGGATTGGGGGCCAAGGCGGAGCAGTATTACTACAGTAAGTTTAACGTTTCCAAACACAGTGTCATATATTTTGTTTAATTTGGTTAACTAGGAAATGTGCTTGCTACCAAAGATGGGTTTTGTTTAGTCTTATCTTGGAGCCCAGAACCAAATCTCTGGTGGGCTGGCTAGTTATTCAATTTGACTTTGGGGGCTGAGGTGTTCAAACCTGTACTAAACGGAAGCAGACACTCCCCCCCCCCCCCCCCCCCCCCCTGAAAGCATCTACCAAAGCCAGTCCTCAGCCCTTCTCCTTACGTAAAGTACACCTGTTTACAATCCTTTGCTGTTAAAATCCAACAGCTACCTCTGTGAAATCCCTTCTTTTTTTTTTTTTTTTTTTAAATAATCATTGAATGATGCTAATCCACTGTCTGTCACGACAGACTAGGTATAGCCGAGTCAAAAATACCTAATTGTTGTGTAAATTATTGGTGAAATTGTATAACTTAAAAGAATAACATCATGTGAATTCACGAGCTGATTTGTAGTGCGTTCGGTTACATCACTCACTGACCTTTTTCATTCGCCGTCTGAAAAAACAAACACTGGTTGTGGTGCATAACACGCAAGCATGAAAATACACTAAGCCTAAGGGGTCTCTGGAGTTGTGTGTGTCAAAGGTGTATGAGCTTTATACTAAACAGAGAATTGGTCTTTTCATTCACAGTTGAATTGAAGAAGACGCCCTTGGATATGGTGAGATAATGACCCGCTCCCCCCAGCTATACAAGTTCAAGTACAGTATTCTTTGGCTACTGTAACCAAAAGCTTTACCTATGTGTTTAGACCACACACACACACAAACACACAGTGGGCTATACTACAAAGCAGGATCAATGAGTTAGCTGGCAAACTTTGATAAACAACAAGAAATAACTATTGATTTTCTTGTTCGTTAAGGAGGCAATACTTGTATGTTTTGGTTGTTGGGTCATTTAGGTCCTGGCCATTTCAAGCTTTCAATAAAAATAAAGTTTTCAGCATATTTAGGCAAGTTGGCTAGTATACCCCTCCCCCAAATATTTTTATCTCATAAACAAGAGTGTTTTTGTGTCATTGAACATTTTTGAATGTTTAATTTAGAATAACTATAGGTACTTTTTAGATGCTTGACTTCGGTCCCTGAAAAGCAATGATATAATGAACAAACTGAAATTAACAGCTGCATGGCCAAAACATCTCACATTTTATGAAACAAAAACAGTTTGACAGAGATTTTAAAATAGTAAGTAATTTAATATTTTTTCTGTCGATTAGAGTAAACTGTTTGCGCAATGTTCATTACAGGGCCCAGTGGTATCGAAAGATTTGTCTTGTGTATGTCTCAATAAACCTTTAAGGAGCTTTAGAGGTGCAGATATAAAATAAGTGATATAGGTTATACAAATTTTTTCCCCCAGCACATTCTTTAACTTTTTTTTTTTAAAAACATTTGATTTATTTCACCTTTTATTTAACCAGGTAGGCCAGTTGAGAACAAGTTCTCATTTACAACTACGACCTGGCCAAGGCAACAGAGTTACACATGGAATAAACAAATGTACAGTCAATAACACAATAGAAAAGTCTATATACAGTGTGTGCAAATGAAGTAAGATTAGGGAGGTAGGCAATAAATAGGCCATAGTGGTGAAATAATTACAATTTAGCAATTGAACACTGGAGTGGTAGATGTGCAGAAGATGAATGTGAAAGTAGAGATACTGGGGTGTAAAGGAGCAAAAAATAATAATATGGAGATGAGGTAGTTGTGTGGGCTATTTACACATGGGATAAGTACAGGTGCAATTATCTGAAAGCTGCTCTGACAGCTGATGCTTAAAGTTAGTGAGGGAGATATGAGTCTCCAGCTTCCGTGACTTTTGCACTTCGTTCCAGTCATTGGCAGCAGAGAACTGGAAGGAAAGGCGGCCAAAGGAGGATTTGGCTTTGGGGGGGACCAGTGAAATATACCTGCTGGAGCGCGTGCTACGGGTGGGTTGCTGCTTTGGTGACCAGTGAGCTGAGATAAGGCAGGGCTTTACCTAGCAAAGACTTATAGATGACCTGGAGCCAGTGGATTAGGTGATGAATATGAAGCGAGGGCCATCCAACGAGAGCATACAGGTTGCAGTGGTGGTTAGTATATGGGGCTTTGGTGATAAAACTGAAATTATTGTTGTTCACAAATATCTCAAACCTTGTGAAAGCACTCAACAACGAGTGTATTCAGTAGACACACAACATGCTGTGTTTGTTAGTGGTGTGTTCTTAAAATAGGTTAGTCTTGCCCTATCTTCACGTGGGTTCATAGGTCAGCCCAGACTCATGTTTATAAACAGTGTCTTGTCAGAAGCAGCCGCGAAGTAGCCTTGTAATCACATTGCCGTTTGCAACCAAAAAGCTGCACTGCTGTCACACACTCTGCCTTAACTTGATTTCACGCATCGCTTGGGCAAGTAAGGCACTCTGGTAAGTAGCCTACTCTGCTTTCCTTGGATTGTTTGACTGGGAAAGGTTAGTGTCACATTGATTTGACTGTACATAATGTTTAGCAGTTCATTCCCACTTTAATTGTTACATGGTTATATAGTGTGCAACAGGCTGCATTTGGCAATACGTTATTTCAGTGTCTTGAAATAATTGTCAGTATATTGCTTGTGTTGCACAAGTGTATAAATTCACTCATATAAATGTTTTATATTTGTAAGTATCATGCATTAGATGCATATTATCGAAGCAGCCCTTTGGTACCACTTAACGAATGGATCCTAGTATTTGCACCTCCTTATCCTAAGTCTGGGATAAGGAAGTTAGTCATTGATTAGCTCTGGTATTGGCAGGATTATCGACTTTGCTTGGGTAGAAGACTAGGGATCTGTACCAGGTTATCAGAATTGACTGAGATACGCATGGTGATCTGACATCAATACTACCACAAACATATGTTGGCCTAAACGGTAGTATTGATGAAATGAAGCATGGGTACCAGACAGTCTTTCTTGGTGTAGGATGTTTACAAATACTTGTATGATGCAGTACTCTACCCTAGGGGGGACAGATCATAGCAAAAATAACATGGTCTGTTTAATCTCAGTTACTGATATATAAAAATGAGAAAAAAATCTTTATGCACTGGTCCATCAATTTAAGTAACATAATGAAAAAAATCCCAATCAAAATCTGTCAGTTTAAACTACAGATACCAGTTTCTTTTGCAGTCTCTGCGTCTCAGTCTCCCCCCCCCCCCCCCCCCCCCCCCACACACACACACACACAAGACCCACAGATATTGTATAAAGGTAACCCATAGAAATTAATGGCGGTAGTTTTGTGCCAACAAAAATAAGCTGTTAAATGTGTCTAAAAATAAAAATGCAAAAGAAAATCCTGAGCTTTCTTATCTCTGTCGATTTGGCCATTTTATGAATGCTATTCACATTTTCTATGGGATATAGTGTATTAATGGCCAAATTCAATAATTTATCAAATTGTTTATTTTTGGGGGATACTTAATGGGGTCCTAAAATTCCAAATCAAATAGCTAAATGATCCACAGTATGACCTTAAACAATTCCATATGTCAGCTTAGATTTAAGACGACTTACTCTTGGAGATTAGAAATGCTAAATGATTAAGTCAATAACGGGTAGCTAGTAAATGTCAATATTATAAGTTATATTAGTCACCTGCAAAAAAGAATCCTGCTTTGTAAAGAGTACTCCAGGCTCCAATTTACAGCTGAACCTACTCTTGTCTCTGTTCAATCTTTACTCTGACTCTACAGATCTATAGAACATGGATTGATAAGTCTGTCTCTAGCCTTCTTCATGTCAGTCTCTGTCCTTACAGGTGGGATCTGGCAATATGTTCAGTCATGAGATTAGCAAAACAGTCTAATTCTACCATAACTCAAAATATAAGGTTGTATTACTCCAGGGTTTACAAATGACAAGAAGGTAAAAAAAATGTTTTAAACTATCTTGTGGATATCATGATCTGTCAGTCCTTGCATCTAGAGCACTGTCTAATGAATTTTAACTTTACCCCAGCCCCATCCCATAGATGTATACCAAAACAGGTGTTGGGGCTGCCATTAAACATATCCCAGACTGTAGCTTTAAAGGCATACAACCCTCAAATCAAACTCTCGTCCGATTTCATTCATATTGGGATTGTCCAAGTCAGGATGTGTCCATGTCCCCCCCCCAAAAAAATTCCTTAGCAATCTTAATTCTCAGAGGGAGTGGAAAGAACCTTCCTGTAATGTGACCAGAAACGGGATGCACATTTTGAATCTGTGTATAAGTAGCCTAGCAATAACCAATGCTAAATAAATGAAATGTATTAGATACAGGTAACTTGCTGCTGATTTTGTCATGCATGGCTCCCTTGAATCAAAAAATAATAATGTTAGCTGACACAAGCTGGTTGAGTGACTTTCACTGACTGACATAACGAGACAAACTGCTGATGCACAACCAAATTGAAAAATTTCCCCTTGTGTATTCTAACTCTTCTCACTCTTTAACAGTACGTTTTTTTGGGGGGGGGGAAATTGATCCGCTGTCCTGTAAAAGGCCGCCAATTGCCCATCCCTGGTCTAGAGGATCATATATGCCAATCATGGCTGTGTATATACATCTGTTTGACACGATCAGACAGAGCATTTCAATGACAAAAGGCTCAGGGAAATAAATTATCAAAAACATATATGGAGTTATTTTCATGAAATAAACACACACAGATTTTATTAGACAGTGATTATTTAAACATACAATTATAAAGACTGCATGTGGGCTTATAATAAAGGTTGAAGTTGCACAACGCATAATTCGCTCTGCCATTTCCTGGTTGCTAAAATTCAAATATTTCAGTTCATGTGACAAAATCGTTCCATTCCCTCTAGGACTCAAGACTGCTAAAGATTGTATAGCTACTTTTTCGCGGAACTTCTCATTCAAAGATCATGGGCATTAATATGGAGTTGGTCCCCCCCCTCTGTTGCTATAAAAGACTGCTCTTCTGGGAAGGTTTTCCACTAGATGTTGGAACATTTCTGCAGGGACTTGCTTCCATTCAGCCACAAGCATTATTGAGGTCGGCCACTGATGTTGGGCGATTAGGCCTGGCTCGCTGTTGGCGTTCCAATTCATCCCAAAGCTGTTAGATGGAGTTGAGGTCAGGGCTTTGTGCAGGCCAGTCAAGTTCTTCCACACTGATCTCGACAAACCATTTCTGTATGGACCTTGCTTTGTGCATGGGGGCATTGTTATGCTGAAACAGGAAAGGGCCTTCCCCAAACTGTTGCCACGAAGTTGGAAGCACAGAATCGTCTAGAATGTCATTGTCTAGAATGTCATTGTAGCGTTAAGATTTCCCTTCACAGGAACTAAGGGGCCTAGCCCAAACCATGAAATACAGCCCCAGACCATTATTCCTCTTCCACCAAATTTTACAGTTGGCACTATTTATTTGGGCAGGTAGCATTGTCCTGGCATCCGTCAAACCCAGATTCATCCGACGGACTGCCAGATGGTAAGGCGTGATTCATCACTGCAGAGAACATGTTTCCACTGTTCCAGAATCCAATGGCGGCAAGCTTTACACCACGCCAGCCGACGATTGGCATTGCGCATGGTGATCTTAGGCTCCCAACGAACAGTTCTTGTTCTGAAGTTGCTTCCAGAGGCTACTCACTTCGGCGGTCCCGTTCTGTGAGCTTGTGTCGCCTACCACTTCGCGGCTAAGCCGTTGTTGATTCTAGGCGTGTCCACTTCACAATAACAGCCCTTACAGTTGACTGGGGCAGCTCTAGAAGAACCTATTGGAAAGGTGGCATCCTATGAAGGTGCCAGGTTGAAATGCACTGCGCTCTTCAGTAAGGGCATTATATTTCCAATGTTTGTCTATTGAAATTGCATGGCTGTGTGCTTGATTTTATACAACTGTCAGCAATGGGTTTGGCTGAAATGGCCAAATCCACTAATTTGAAGTGGTGGCCACATGCACAAAAGTATATAATACTTGTCAAAGGTTTGGACACACCTATTCATTCCAGGGTTTTTCTTTATTTGTCCTATTTTCTTCATTGTGGAATAATAATGAAGACATAAACTATGAAATAACATGTGGAATGATGTAGTAACCAAAAAAGTCAAAATATATTTTATGTTTGAGATTCTTCAAAGTAGCCACCCTTTGCCTTGACAGCTTTGCACACTGTTGGTATTCTCTCAACCAGCTTCATGCGGTAGTCACCTGGAATACATTTCAATTAACAGGTGTGCCTTGTTAATTTGTGGAATTTCTTTCCTCCTTAATGCATTGGAGCCAATCAGTTGTGTTGTGACAAGATAGTGATGGTATACAGAAGATGGGCCTATTTGGTAAAAGACCAAGTCTGTATTGTGGCAAGGAACGACTCAAATAAGCAAAGAGAAACAACAATCCATTACTTCAAGACATGAAGGTCAGTCATTCCGGAAAATTTCAAGTGCATTGACAAAAACCATCAAGCGCTGTGATGAAACTGGCTCTCATGAGGACCGCCATTGGAAAGGCAGACCCAGAGTTACCTCTGCTGCAGAGGATAAGGTCCTTAGTTACCAGCCTCAAATTGCAGCCCAAATAAATACTTCAGAGTTCAAGTAACAGACATCTCAACATCAACTGTTCAGTGGAGACTGCATGAATCAAGCCTTCATGGTTGACTTTCTGCAAAGAAACCACTACTAAAGGATGCCAAGAAGCACGACCAATGGACATTAGACCAGTGGAAATCTGTCCTTTGGGCTGATGAGTCCTAAATTTTGATTTTTGGTTCCGTCCGCCGTGTCTTTGAGACGCAGAGTAGGTTCCACCATGAAACATGTAGGACGAAGTGTGATGGTCTGGGGGTGCTTTGCTGGTGACACTGTCCGTGATTTATTTTAGAATTCAGGGCACCCTTAACTAGCATTACTACCACACAATTCTGCATCGATACGCCATCCCATCTGGTGTGTGCTTAGTGGGACTATAATTAATTAGTTTTTCAACAGGACATTGACCCAACACACCTCCAGGCTGTGAAAGGGCTATTTGACCAAGAAGGAGAGCAATGGAGTGCTGCATCAGATGACCTGGCCTCCACAATCACCTGACCTCAACCCAATTTGAGATGGTTTGGGATGAGTTGGAACGCAGAGTGAAGGAAAAGCAGCCAACAAGTGCTCAGCATATGTGGGAACTCCTTCAAGACTGTTGGAAAAGCATTCAAGGGGAAGCAGGATGAAAAAATCCCAAGATTGTGTAAAGCTGTCATCAAGGCAAAGGGTGGCTACTTTGAAAAATCTAAAATATATATTTTGATTTGTTTAACACCTTTTTTTTTTTTTGGTTCTGCATGATTCCATATGTGTTATTTCATAGTTTTGATGTCTTCACTTATTCTACAGTGTTAAAAATAAAGAAACCCTTGAATGAGTAGGTGTCCAAACTTTTGACTGGTACTTTAAAAAGTGTAATTAGATGAATTCTGTATAAATTACATAGGACACAGCCCACTACCAATGTTTTGAAAATGTAATTTGGTAGTGTTGTATACTTTCAATCTGTGTCTTCAATATGGTTGCTGGTCTACGGGTTTCAATGCTCGCTGTAATTTGGTTTCTTCAGTTTTTGTGTCTGGGGTCTGTCCCCAGCACTGTCTGTGTCTCTAGCATCAAAGCAAGGGTACCCTTGCTAACAATCCCCATTGCCTTAGAAAGAGGGTAACTCTGGTCTTTGCAGTTAGCTATTCCTATACAACTCCCTAGCATCCCCCTTACCCCCAGGCCTCTTTGGAGATCTTATGAAGATCATTTGACTGGAATGCTATGTCTGCCTCTGGCGAAAAAACATGAAGGAAAAAAACAAATTTCTCACACTTTCTCCGGCTAGCTCTTTGGGGAGCTTATTGTGCTCAGGCTGCAATTGGATGAAAGCCTATTTGTCCAGTCTTTATTTTAAATCAGATTGGTTATTATGAGATCAGTTGAGTAGCTACTTCATCAATTTCTAGGCTTATAACAAAGTTTCTTACGTGTGTGTGTGTGTGTGTGTGTTCGTGTTCTCTTTACCCATTTTAGGTGTGTCATAGCGGGGAGACGATGCGGGTCCATGCTCACACCAAGTTCTGCTTCCTATGTGTGCTCACCTTCCTGTTCCACCAGTGCAGCCACTGCCACGGCGACAGCCAGCACCATCACCACGGCCATCACCAAGGTGACCATAGCGGTGCTGGCGAACATGATGGTCACGAACACGCCCACAGCGACCTGCAGATCTCCCAGGCTCCTTACGTGGGCGGAGGGTCTGGCGGGGAAATAGATGCGCAGAACAAGGGGAGTCCCGGCGAGGTGCTAGAGCTGGAGCAGCGCTTCTACATCCACCAACTGTTCCGGCGCTACGGCCAGCGCGGCCAGCTGGACTTCCGTGGCTTCCAGAGCCTGCTGCTCAGCCTGGGTCTGGGGGAGGTGAAGGTGGTAGGCTTGGAGCATGAGGAGCTGGGCCACGATCACGTTGCCCACCTGGACCTGCTGGAGGTCCAGGAAGGGCTCCACTCACACTCGCCTACCCACGAAGAGCCAGGGCATGGCCATGGGCACAGACACCAGCATACACGGGGGAGGCCCCACACACACTACCACCCACACACAGATCCAGGGCCAACTCACTCCCCCTGCAACAAACTGGCGACCGGTGCCAGTCCCACTGTAGATGCTGGTCCATTGGAGGATCACGACCACAAATATGACCATGACCACAGCCCAGTAAAAGACAGTGACCACACTCATGATCATAAACACAATCATGACTACGAACAAGACAAAGAGCACAAACGCAAAGAGAGCCAACAGCTCAACCATGAAGACTACAGCAACAAGACTCGGCCTCATCATGATCATGACCTCAAACCCCACACACACCCCCATCACTTACAAAACAACACAGACAGTTCTCAAGCACATCAAGAGCAGCCATCCACAGCCCCGGCACAGGCCCGCCAGGAGCAGCAACCAGGGGCCGAGGCTTCAGAGGTCCCCATTGCCAAGCCCTCTGCCCCACTTACTCTACCTCCAGAATCCAAGCCCAAGAGGCCAAGGAAACCCAAAGGCCAGTGGGCCCGAAACCAAGACCACCATAACCACAGTCAGGAACATGACCACGTGCATGGTCACAGTCTTAGTTCTGCGCCTAGGGGGAAGAGGGCGGCAGGTGGGCCCCATGTGAGCCCCACGTTCCCGGTGCCAGCCCTGCCCAGGCATCAAGAGGACGTGGTTCACCAGCATGAGGAGGTGGGGCTTATTTATTTGATGTATGATGAATACACCAAATCTTTATTTATTTATTTATTTTTTATTATTAAACGGATTTGCATAAACTGAGTAATAAAGGATGTGTAATGACATGGTACTGTTTGTGATGAACCTTTTCTCCCCTGTCCCCCATCTCTTCCTTCCTCCATCTCCAGTGTCTGAATCTGACCCAGCTCCTCAACTACTATGGCCTGAGTCCAGACTCCCACATCTCGCCCAGCCAGTTCACCTACCTGTGCCCGGCCCTGCTCTACCAGATTGACAGCCGCGTCTGCATCCACCACTATCACCAGGTGGACGTGGGGCAGGCCGCCCTGGAGCCAGCCAACTCCGGTAAGGCCCTGTGATTTCACTCGGTGACAGTAATGCAGTTATGTAGCCCTCATAAGGATCTTACCTCATCCACTAACAATGTGCCCATTGTGACTTTTATGTCAATAATGTGACAATTGCGGTACTCGTGTCCAAAAGCCTACACAATGTTATTGGATTGTTCTGTGGACGTATGGCTTTGAATCTGTTTTGAATGGTGCCACTCACACATGGGTGGCAGTATTAGGGCCTATTTGCACAATAGATGTGTCAGTCACACCCTTCTGTACACACTTAGCTTCTGTTGCACGCAAACAAAATGAGCACTGCAAACTACAGTATTTTTTTTCAGCAAATACAACCCTGCTTCTTAGGTAGCACATAGTGAGCTTGAAGGCTCTTCTGTGTCGAGTGAGAACACATACTCAGAAACATGGCAATAGGTTTGTGACAGTGCCATAAACTTTGGCGTTAAAGTTATTTGCCATCAGCATTTCCCAAGGCTTTGCAGAACTTTGCCAAAACATAAGGGCTGCACAAAGGTTGATCTTACTTATGCTTTTGCCCGTTTATTGGTGTGGTGAATTGATACTACTTGGGGCTGATGATGGGGTATGATGCAATGGCACTCTCAGTACTGCAATTTAGCTTTTAGCTGCCAAGTACTACTACTAAAGTGTTCTTACCCATGACAATGCATCTAAATGGAAAAGGCCTTGGACAACAACATTTAGCAAAACTGCCAAGCAGAGAATACATCCTGTCGAACCTTTCATTTGAAACAATGTGAAGAATTATCTTCCAACTCGCTTAATCATATCACATGGTCTCCATTGGTCATATCACAGTAGCTCTATTTTCAAAATGTTTTTCTTTTAATATTCAAACATTTCAGAGTGTAAGTATAGCCAAACTATTATTAAAATCAGCAAGGCCAATGCTCTTTAAACAGCAATGTTCCAAATTGTTTCATGAGGGATTGGAGAAGGCTGTCAAACCACCATACTGAAGTGCAAAGGGTGTTCCATTTTTTTGTTGTTGCTCATATTACATGGTTTATACATTCAGAAAATACCTCATATTTTGTGACAACTTAGCATGTCACAACTAAGCATGTAACTGTGTTGACAGTCATTGATCTACAAGTCATTTTGCAGGCAATATCAGTAGCATACTGTAATCAAACTGCACACTGTGCCCAGCTTTGAGCGCTGGCCAGCGAGAGGTAGATGGCCTGTTCTTGCACATCTGCGCGGCACCTTCATCATTCAAATGCAAAAATGGTTTGTGTGATATTAGGTTTTGTTTGTTGAGTGACAACCTACAGTATGTAGTTTGCTAGGTTATTGTTGTCTATGCACTGTTGAAAATGTGTGTTTTACTGGAATGAAAGTAAGCTCTCATCTGGCTACATAGTGCCTTCAAAGTATTCATACTCCTTGACTTATTCCACATTTGGTTATTACAGCCTGAATTACCCATCTACCCATCACCCATCTACACACAAACCCAATAATGACAAAAATGATCATGACACATTTTAGTACGTTTACAGAAAATGAAACAGAATGAAACATGTACGTTTACCAAAAATGAAACAAAATGAAACAGATATATTACAGAAATATATCATTGCATAAGTGTTCACTTTGTCGAAGCACCTTTGGCAGTGAATAGAGCTTTGAGTCTTTCTGGGTAGTTCTTTAAAACTTTCCACACCTGGATTGTGCAACATTTGCCCATTTTTATTATTTAAAACAAATCTTCAAGCTCTGTCAAATTGATCATTGCTAGACAACCGCTTTCAGGTCTTACCATAGATTATCAAGTAAATTTAAGTCAAAACTAACTATGCCACTCAGGAACATTCACTGTCTTTTTGGTAAGCAACTCCATTGTAGATTTGGTCTTGCTTTAGGTTATTGTCCTTCTGAAATGTGAATTCATCCCCCAGTGTTTGTTGTAAAGCACACTGAACCAGGTTTTCCTCTAGGATTTTGCCTATCCTTAGATCCATTTCTTTTTTCCCCCCCCCAGTATTACTTTAGTGCCTTGTTGCAAACAGGATACATGTTTTGTAAAGATCAAATCTTTCATCGATGACAAAGTTAGCAGAATGTTGGTCAAAATCCATCTTCTCCCACTGCCGGTCGCTGGGCTTCCTCTCATCACCATATTTGGTAGTGAGTGGAAACGCCAACCGTATGCTTCTCGTTTATACAGTGAGGGGGAAAAAGTATTTGATCCCCTGCTGATTTTGTACATTTGCCCACTGACAAAGAAATGATCAGTCTATAATTTTAATGGTAGGTTTATTTGAACAGTGAGAGACAGAATAACAACAAAACATTCCAGAAAAACGCATGTCAAAAATGTTATAAAATGATTTGCATATTAATGAGGGAAATAAGTATTTGACCCCTCTGCAAAACATGACTTAGTACTTGGTGGCAAAACCCTTGTTGGCAATCACAGAGGTCAGATGTTTCTTGTAGTTGGCCACCAGGTTTGCACACATCTCAGGAGGGATTTTGTCCCACTCCTCTTTGCAGATCTTCTCCAAGTCATTAAGGTTTCGAGGCTGACGTTTGGCAACTCAAACCTTCAGCTCCCTCCACAGATTTTCTATGGGATTAAGGTCTGGAGACTGGCTAGGCCACTCCCGGACCTTAATGTGCTTCTTCTTGAGCCACTCCTTTGTTGCCGTGTGTTTTGGGTCATTGTCATGCTGGAATACCCATCCACGACCCATTTTCAATGCCCTGGCTGAGGGAAGGAGGTTCTCACCCAAGATTTGACAGTACATGGCCCCGTCAAATGATGCGGTGAAGTTGTCCTGTCCCCTTAGCAGAAAAACACCCCCAAAGCATAATGTTTCCACCTCCATGTTTTACGGTGGAGATGGTGTTCTTGGGTCATAGGCAGCATTCCACCTCCTCCAAACACGGCGAGTTGAGTTGATGCCAAAGAGCTCCATTTTTGTCTCATCTGACCACAACACTTTCACCAGTTGTCCTCTGAATCATTCAGATGTTCATTGGCAAACTTTAGACGGGCATGTATATGTATTCTTGAGCAGGGGGACCTTGCAGGCGCTGCAGGATTTCAGTCCTTCATGGCGTAGTGTGTTACCAATTGTTTTCTTGGTGACTATGGTCCCAGCTGCCTTGAGATCATTGACAAGATCCTCCCGTGTAGTTCTGGGCTGATTCCTCACCGTTCTCATGATCATTGCAACCCCACCAGGTGAGATCTTGCATGGAGCCTCAGGCCGAGGGATATTGACAGTTCTTTTGTGTTTCTTCCATTTGCGAATAATCGCACCAAATGTTGTCACCTTCTCACCAAGCTGCTTGGCGATGGTCTTGTAGCCCATTCCAGCCTTGTGTAGGTCTACAATCTTGTCCCTGACATCCTTGGAGAGCTCTTTGGTCTTGGCCATGGTGGAGAGTTTGGAATCTGACTGCTTCTGTGGACAGGTGTCTTTTATACAGGTAACAAGCTGAGATTAGGAGCACTCCCTTTAAGAGTGTGTTCCTAATCTCAGCTCGTTACCTGTATAAAAGACACCTGGGAGCCAGAAATCTTTCTGATTGAGAGGGGGTCAAATACTTATATCCCTCATTAAAATGCAAATCAATTAACATTTTTGACATGCGTTTTTCCGGATTTTTTGTTGTTGTTCTGTCTCTCACTGTTCAAATAAGTCTACTATTAAAATTATAGACTGATCATTTCTTTGTCAGTGGGCAAACGTACAAAATCAGCAGGGGATCAAATACTTTTTTCCCTCACTGTACATCCGGTGAAATATCTGGCTCATTGTTCTGTCTATGCCTGTATCTTTGTAGTGACTGGGTGTATTGATACACCATCCAAAGTGTAATAAGTTCACCATGCTCAAAGGGTTATTCAATGTCTGCTTTTTTATTTTTACCCGTCTACCAATAGGTGCCCTTCTTTGCAAGGCATGGGAAAACCTCCCTGGTCTTTGTGATTTGATCTGTGTTCACTGCTCTACTGAGGGACCTTACAGAGTTCTATATGCATGGGGTACATAGATGGGGTTTCGTCATTCAAAAATCATGTTAAACACTATAGGCCACAGAATGAGCCCATGAAATGTATTATGTGACTCTTTAAGGACATTTTACTCCTAAACTTATTTAGGCTTGCGGTGACAAAGGGGTTGAATACTTATTGACTCAAGACATTTCAGCTTTTTATTAATTTGTAAACATTTTGAAAAACATAATTTCACTTTTACATTATGGGGTATTTAAATTCAGGCTGTAACACAACAAAATGTGTAACAAGTCAAGGGGTTTAAATACTTTCTGAAGGTACTGTAAATCTTTCATTAACACACAAACTCCAGAGTCCTGATGCAACATTTGTGCTTTGGGGCTGAAGACCACTATAAAAATGGTGAAGATCATTAAGATGACACTGAAAAAGGAAAGAGGGCACGGATGACTCCTCATTGGTGAAGGACTGGAGCCTCTCCCATGGTGCAGCGAGAGACACCAGTAGGGCATCCCGCCCTTGGAGAGAACCTACCTCTCGTTTACCCCCCCCCGTAAACTTCCACTTGTGTGCTCAGAAAATGTCCTGTATGTTTTGTCATCCTTTTTTTCTCACGCTGCCAATTAGGACAGTCTTTCTTTCTGGGCCACGGCTCGAAGGAGAATCATAATTTGAGTGAGGACCAGTTCTCTTTTCCCTCTTTCCCCATATTTCCACCCGGCTGTTCCTGATAGGGGTAATTAGAGGGGGGAAAGAGAGTATGAGTTATGCGAGTGTGAAGGACCCGCCAGTGATGTTCTGTCTGTTTGATTTACAGTTGCCTCAGGATTATAGGGAGTTTTGCTGGATGTGACAAATAAGATATTACTCAACGGTAGCAACTTCCTCTGTGGCAAGAGGATACATTTCAAAACAATAGCCATGTTGCAAGAGTATGAAGTTGACAATCAAGATGTGAACAAAGTTGTTGAAGTATTGTCATGTGTGATAAGGGTCAGTTACTTGGCACTAAACCCACACTAATTGAAAAACTAAGGTGGGTCATTTAAATAATTGTTTATTCACAAATTAATCAGCTGACGTACAGAATAAAACAAATTACAACAAATCAAATAGGCTGCATCCCAATACTCATCATACTATCTAGTATGTCAAATTAGTATGCCTGTACATTTCGTATGTCCCATTTACATAGTAGGCTCTATTTTCGACTTGCGCTAAGGAGGCGCAAGTGTCAAACGCACTTTAGTTTGCAATTTCGCCATGTAAAAACTTGCTCGCTGGCAGCCCTACGCCAGGTTCGGCTATTTACCTGTCTAATATCCTCTCGCTTATGCTGATGTGGGAGGGGTGGCAATATTTGAGGTGTCTGCAAAAGTGACCATTTCATGTAGCGCCAATGGGACGTTTTTAATCGTCCCACACAAAAAAAAAACACAAAAGGGCGTATTCAAAGCCCTCACTTTGTCACTCAAACATATTCCAGTGTCTGCCTGCAAGCTGAACATCTTTGTGTGTTTAGGCTAACTGCCCCTCCCCCCTTTGGAGCACGGCTACAGTACTGACGTGCAAGCATGATTCAGAAGATAAGGAGATATTTTTAATTAGCTAGAGAAGAATGGATGAACTTTTTCAATGCCAGTTAATATTTTTATATATATTTTTATTTATATATATTTTATATTTTTATATATATTTTTATTTATATATATTTTATATATTTATATATATTTTATATATTTATATATATTTTATTTATTTATATATATTATATTTATTTATATTTTATATATATTAGATTTTATATATATATATATTTATATATATTTTATATATATTTATTTATATATATATTTATTTATATTTTATTTATATATTTAAATATATATATATATATATATATAAATATATATATATATATATATATATTGGAGATTTTGATTTCAGATAACCAAAAGTGAGCGGTTGTGATCTGAATAAAGGGAAAATGGCAATTCTTGAACATGGGGCGAGACAACATTATTACTAATTTGCTGGCAAACCAGGTTGGATTTAACCTGTTGGGGCTAGGGGGCAGTATTGAGAATTTTGAAAACAATATGTGCCCATTTTTAACTGCCTCCTACACCAACTCAGAAGCTAGGATATGCATATTATTAACAGATTTGGATAGAAAACACTGAATTTTCTAAAACTGTTTGAATGGTGTCTGTAAGTATAACAAAACTCATATGGCAGGCAAAAACCTGAGAAAAATACAAGCAGGAAATGAGAATTTTGTGGCTGTACTATTTGAGTCATTGCTAATAGATCACACAGTGACAAAGGATTCATTTTGCACTTCCTACGGCTTCCACTAGATGTCAACGATCTTTATAAAGTTGTTTGAAGCGTCTATGATGAACAGAGACCGGATGACAAGGAAGAGAATTTGACGTCCCTGGGATGTCGTTACTTCATTATTGCGCGCACCTGCGCGTTCATGTGAAGCGAGAAATTTTTCAAAACACAGGAGAGGTCGGGTTGAAATATTACTGATGTTTCACGTTAAAAATGGCCCTAAAGATTGATGCTAAACAACGTTTGACATATTTGAACGAACGTAAATAGATTTTTTTTTTTACTTTTCGGCGTGACTTCCCCCCCCCCCCCCCCCCCCCCGCCCTACATTTTGAGGAGCCTACTGAACGCGCTAACAACCTGGAACAACTTGGAGTTATTTGGACATAAATTATGAACTTTGTCGAAAGAAACCACATTTGTTGTGGACCTGGGATTTCTGGAAGTGCCTTCTGATGAAGATAATCAATCAAAGGTAAGGGATTATTTACAATAGTATTATTGATATTAGATGGTGCTAACCTGTATATCCTAGCCTATTGTTCTTAGCATAGCACCCCGTTTATTGCAAATTGTGATTTCCCAGTTAAGTTATTTTGAAATCTGGCAATGCGGTAGCATTTACGAGATGTTAATCTATAATTCTTTGAATGACAATATTATCATTTACCAATGTTTTCAAATAGTAATTTTGTAAATTGTAACGCTGCTTCACCGGAAGCATTTGAGGGGGGGAGGAAAAATCTGAATTTCACCGCCACTGTAAAATGCTGTTTTTGGATATAAATATGAACTTGATGGAACAAAAAATGCATGTATTGTACAACATAATGTCCTAGGAGTGTCATCTGATGAAGATTGTCAAAGGTTAGTGCATAATTTTAGCTAGTTTTCTGCTTTTGGTGACGCCTGTCTTTGAATTGACAAAACATTACACACAGCTATTTTCAATGTACTCTCCTAACTTTATGCTTTCGCCGTAAAGCCTCTTTGAAATCGGACAATGTGGTTTGATTTAGATGTTTATCTTTCAAATGGTGAAAAATAGTTGATTGTTTGAGAAACTGAAATTATTAGATTCTTGCAGTTTTGAATTTCCTGCCATGGTATCTTGTCAATAAATCCCGGTACCGGGATCAGAGCGGGAAGGGGTCCTCATTAAGTATGACTGACACCTTTTTAGTGAGAGGTCTAATGTTTTAACCTCTCTGGGCTAGGCGGGACGAATTCGTCCCACCTACGCAACAGCCAGTTGAATCCCGTGGCGCGATTTTCAAATACCTTTAGAAATGCTATTAGTTCAATTTCTCAAACATATGACTATTTTACAGCATTTTAAAGACAAGACTCTCGTTAATCTAACCACACTGTCCGATTTCAAAAAGGCTTTACAACGAAAGCAAAACATTAGATTATGTCAGCAGAGTACCCAGCCAGAAATAATCAGACACCCATTTTTCAAGCTAGCATATAATGTCACAAAAACCCAGAAGACAGCTAAATGCAGCACTAACCTTTGATGATCTTCATCAGATGACAACCCTAGGACATTATGTTATACAATACATGCATGTTTTGTTCAATCAAGTTCATATTTATATCAAAAAACAGCTTTTTACATTAGCATGTGACGTTCAGAACAGCATACCCCCCACAAACTTCCAGGGAATTTGCTAACAATTTACTAAATTACTCACGATAAACGTTCACAAAAAGCAGAACAATTATTTTAAGAATTATACCTACAGAACTCCTTTGTGCAATCGAGGTGTCCGATTTTAAAATAGCTTTTCGGTGAAAGCACATTTTGCAATATTCTCAGTAGATAGCCCAGCCATCACGGCTAGCCATTTAGACACCCACCAAGTTTAGCCCTGACCAAAATCAGATTTACTATTACAAAAGTTTGATTACCTTTGTTGTCTTCGTCAGAATGCACTCCCAGGACTGCTACTTCAATAACAAATGTTGGTTTGGTCCAAAATAATCCATCGTTATATCCAAATAGCGGCGTTTTGTTCGTGCGTTCCAGACACTATCCGAAATGGTAAATCAGGGTTACGAGCATGGCGCAATTCGTGACAAAAAAATTCTAAATATTCCATTACCGTACTTCGAAGCATGTCAACCGCTGTTTAAAATCAATTTTTATGCCATTTTTCTCGTAAATAAGCGATAATATTCCGACCGGGAATCTCCGTTTAGGTAAACAGAGGAAAGAAAACAAAGCATTCGGTCGACGCGGGCACGCGCCTGAGTCTCACAGTACTGTAACCAGCCACTACCCAAACGCGCTACTTTTTTTCAGCCAGAGCCTGCAAAGCCACGATTCAGCTTTTTGCCGCCTTCTGAGAGCCTATGGCAGCCGTAGGAAGTGTCACGTAACAGCAGAGATCCTTTGTAATGGATAGAGATGGCAAAGAAGGCCAAGAAATGGTCAGACAGGGTACTTCTTGTACAGAATCTTCTCAGGTTTTGACCTGCCATTTGAGTTCTGTTATACTCACAGACACCATTCAAACAGTTTTAGAAACTTTGGAGTGTTTTCTATCCAAAGCCAATAATTATATGCATATTCTAGTTACTAGGCAGGAGTAGTAACCAGATTAAATCGGGTACGTTTTTTATCCAGCCGTGTCAATACTGCCCCCTAGCCCTAACAGGTTAATATTGAATCATTTCTGCCCTCAGAATTCCTATTCATTATATTAATGGGCCATTTTCATTTTGTCTGGCTTGCCGTTCCAAATAACATTTATTTTTTTGCTCATATAATAAAAATTTAAACGGTCAACCGTAAGTGAAAACCATAGACATAAGCAAAAAGGTAAACTGTGATATGACTAGAGTTGATCAGGGTGATTTTTCCACCAACAGACATGTATTTTCCTTTCCATGGTAGCAAGATCTTATCTGTTTTTGCTAACTTTCGATTTAAATGTCTTTCCTTTGGGATATGTACAGTCGTGGCCAAAAGTTTAGAGAATTACACAAATATTAATTGTCAAAGTCTGCTGCCTCAGTTTGTATGATGGCAATTTGCATATACTCCAGAATGTTATGAAGTGATCAGATAAATTGCAATTAATTGCAAAGTCCCTCTTTGCCATGCAAATGAACTGAATCCCCCAAAAACATTTGCACTGCATTTCATCCCTGCCACAAAAGGACCAGCTGACATCATGTCAGTATTTCTCTCGTTAACCCCGGTTGTTAGTGTTGACGAGGACAAGACTGGAGATCATGCTGATTGAGTTTGAATAACAGACGGGAAGCTTCAAAAGGAGGGTGGTGCTTGGAATCATTGTTCTTCCTCTGTTAACCATGGTTACCTGCAAGGAAACACGTGCCGTCATCATTGCTTTGCACAAGGAAGGGCTTCACAGGGAAGGATAAGATTGCACCTAAATCAACCATTTATCGGATCATCAAGAACTTCAAGGAGAGCGGTTCAATTGTTGTGAAGAAGGCTTTAAAGCACCCAAGAAAGTCCAGCAAGCGCCAGGACCATCTCCTAAAGTTGATTCAGCTGCAGGATTGGGGCACCACCAGTACAGAGCTTGCTCAGGAATGGCAGCAGGTAGGTGTGCGTGCATTCTGCATGCACAGTGAGGCAAAGACTTTTGGAGGATGGCCTGGTGTCAAGAAGGGCAGCAAAGAAGGCACTTCTCTCCAGGAAAAACATCAGGGACAGACTGATATTCTGCCAAATGTACAGGGATTGGACTGCTGAGGACTGGGGTAAAGACATTTTCTCTGATAAATCCCCTTTCCGATTGTTTGGGGCATCCGGAAAAAAAGCTTGTCCGGAGAAGGCAAGGTGAGCGCTACCATCAGTCCTGTGTCATGCCAACAGTAAAGCATCCTGAGACCATGCCTGTGTGGGGTTGCTTCTCAGCCAAGGGAGTGGGCTCACTCCCAATTTTGCCTAAGAACACAGCCATGAATAAAGAATGGTACCAACACATCCTCTGAGAGCAACTTCTCCCAACCATCCAGGAACAGTTTGGTGACGAACAATACCTTTTCCAGCTTGATGGAGCACCTTGCCATAAGGCAAAAGTGATAACTAAGTGGCTCGGGGAACAGAACATTGATATTTTGTGTCAGGAAACTCCCCAGACCTTAATCGCATTGAGAACTTGTGGTCAATCCTCAAGAGGTGGGTGGACAAACAAAACCCCACAAATTCTGACAAACTCCAAGCATTGATTATGCAAGAATGGGCTGCCATCAGTCAGGATGTGGCCCAGAAGTTAATTGACAGCATGCCAGGGCGGATTGCAGAGGTCTTGCAAAAGAAGGGTCAACACTGCAAATATTGACTCTTTGCATCAACTTCATGTAATTGTCAATAAAAACTTATGAAATGCTTCTAATTATGCTTCAGTATTCCATAGTAACATCTGACAAAAATATCTAAATACACTGAAGCAGCAAACTTTGTGGCAATTAATATTTGTGTCATTGTCAACTTTTGGCCACGACTGTATGTCCACATCTCCATCAGACTATTTTATTGGTAAACTACACAGTAATGTACCTTTTTTTTTATTTTTTTTATGGTCCATTACGTAATATAGTACACATGTCGTCATTTCCTTTTAATCCAGAGAGGTTAGAAAAGGTATGTAGATCCTCTGAGGCTGTGGAGGGATACTAGTTGTGGATTTTAAAGAAAACGACATGAATCATCAGCGTACAATGACAACTTTTTGTTTTTAAGCCCTGGATTTCTAATCCCTTAATATTGTTACATCTGTTTTTAACAACTAACATTTCGATGGCAATAATAAAGGGATTTACCCATAGTGGAAAACCCTGTCTTACTCCTCTTGACAGTTTAAAACTTTCTGAGATGTAGGTGCCTTTTGGAAAACTGCAAGTGGGCTGTCATGTGGCTTCCATCTAGCCACTCTGCCATAAAGGCCTGATTGGTGGAGTGCTGCAGAGATGGTTGTCCTTCTGGAAAATTCTCATATCTCCACAGAGGAGCTCTGTCAAGGTGACCATTGGGTTCTTGGTCACCTCCCTGACCAAGGTCCTTCTCCCCTGGTTGCTCAGTTTTGCTGGGCAGCCTGCTCTCGGAAGAGTCTTTGTGGTTCCAAATGTTTTCCATTTAAGAATGATAGACCACTGTGTTCTAGGGGACCTTCAATGCTGCAGTAATTTGGTACCCTTCCCCAGAGCTGTGCCTCGACACAATCTTGTCTCGGAGCGTAACGTACAAGTCATTCAACCACATGGCTTAGTTTTTGCTCTGACATGCACTGTCAACTGTGGGACCTTATATCGATGGGTGTGGGCCTTTCCAAATCCTGTCCAATAAATTGAATTTACCACCGGTGGACTCCAAGTTGTAGATTATTTTTTTATTGAACCTTTATTTAACTAGAAAAATCTCCAAGATGATCAATGGAAACCGGAGCTCAATTTCGAGTCTCACAGCAAAGGGTCTGAATACTTCTGTAAGTAAGGTATTTCTTTTATTTTTTTCCTTAAATGTGCCAAAACAATTACCTGTTTTTGGTTTGTTATTGAGGTATTTTGAATAGATTGCGGAAAATATATTTAATACATTTTAGAATAAGTCTAACAAAGTGAAGGGGTCTGAATACCTTTCGAATGCACTCTATACTAGTACATTTGTAACAAACGATTTTTAAAGCATTTCTTAACTTCCATTAGACCAAATGGGCCTCATCTCATTTAGCAATTACATTTTATGTTGACCAAATTCAACACTCCCCACTTTCAGATTTTGGACAGGAGTCAGCTCTTGCTTCACCTCTTCCTCTCTGGCACTATTTAATTCGAAAGGCCAAGCAACTGGTGTGAATGCGGAATATGAAGCAGCGACACAACAAATACTGATGCAGAATCTTCTGATAATAATGGTTGGCAAAATCTCACTAAAGTGAAAAGCTGTGTTTCACCAACAGATTTAAATAAAACACATACATTATTGACACATTGTCACCATAACCAAGTTAACAGCCGCAACATTAGCTTGCTTAGCCATATCTAAAATCTCATTGGTTGAAGAGTTGTTCCAATTTCAGAAGCACTAAAATGCATTCATGTCATCTTCACCAACTGGGAGCTATGAGATTTCAAGGACTATCTAAGTACGACAGTTTACCTGGCTCAAAGGTTAGCCACCTTTTGTGGCATATGCATATTCGCTTCATGGGCATCAACACCTGAAGGGTGTGTCACAAAGCAGGATAGAGGAGTTGGCGACCAACTTTGGTAAACATTTTTCAATATAACTCAGGATAACCTGAGGGGTGTGGCCCACAACTGCAGCATATTATAGGATGTTTGCTGCAACAAGGGTGTGTAGACAATGTTGTTCCAGTCCTACAGAGGGGAGGGTAGAGGTCTTTTTTTTTTTGTATGCCCTTTGGAATGTCAGTGGTGCTAAACTCACACCATTGAAGCTCCCCGGATGGCCATTAAAAGGGATTAAGCCAGAGAGAGGACACTAACCTTGACTCACATAAACAAGATGTTTTCACACAAATCCCAATGTAACATCCCTAGCCACTTAAACAGAGCCATGTCAATAATTAATTTTGTCCCCTATGAATCCACACGTTATTTACCAGTTTACCTACTTCTGGAGTTCGTTCAATAGACATAACATTTAAATGTTTTGGACCGTTTAAGGGCCCAATGCAGCTGTATTTATATCTATATCAAATAATTTATTGGCAACAATTACAGTGCATTTAATAAATGTTCCTTATCAATCTACACACAATACCCCATAATGACAAAGCAAAAACAGGTTTTTATACATTTTTGCACATTTGAAAAATAGAAATACTGTATTTCCATAAGTATTCAGATCCTTTGCTATGAGACTCAAAATTGAGCTCAGGTGCATCCTGTTTCCAGTGATCATCCTTGATTGTTCTACAACTTGATTGGAGTCAACATGTGTTGAATTCAATGATTGGACATGATTTGGAAAGGCACACACCTTTCCTATATACGGTCCCACAATTGACAGTGCATGTCAAAGCAAAAACCAAGCCATGAGGTCGAAGGAATTGTCCGTAGAGCTCCGAGACAGGATTGTGTCGAGAAACAGATCTGGGGAAGGGTACCAAAACATTTATTCAGCATTGAAGTTCCCCAAGAAGAGTGGCCTCCATCATTCTTAAATGGTAGAAGTTTGGAACCACAAAGACTCTTCCTAGAGCTGGCCGCCCGGCCAAACTGAGCAATTGGGGGAGACGGACCTTGATCATCGAGGTGACCAAGAACCCGATGGTCACTGACAGAGCTCCAGAGTTCCTCTGTGGCAATTGGAGAACCTTCCAGAAGGACAACCATCTCTGCACCACTACACCAATCAGGCCTTTTTATGTTAGTGGCCAGACAGAAGCCACTCCTCAGTAAAAGACACATGACAGCCCGCTTGGAGTTTGCCAAAAGACACCTAAAGGACAACAGACCATGAGAAACAAGATTCTCTGGTCTAATGAAACCAATATTGAAGTCTTTGGCCAGAATGCCAAGCGTCAAGTCTGGAGGAAACCTGGCACCATCCCTATGGTGAAGCATAGTGGTAGCATCATCATGCTGTGGGGATGTTTTTCAGTGGCAGTGACCGGGACACTAGTCAGGATCGAGGCAAAGATGAACCGAGCAAAGTACAGAGATCTTTGATGGAAAACCTGCTCCAGAGCACTCGTGTTATTAGCAGAGGGGTCTGGATCCCTCTTTTTGTTATTGGTCTATCAACCAATTTACCACATGGTGATTTCACCTTGGAAAGCTGAAATTCTCACCATGCAAACCTGCTGATTAGATCATGTGTAGATTGTATTTTCAACCAGCAACTGAGGAAATAATACTGATGAACATTTTTATACTTTTACGGTGTTTCTTTTCGTCAGCTGTACAATATGATTTAAAACACTTTTTTAAAGCTTAATTTTGACTGCACTGGGCCTTTTTAAGTTGAATTTCCCCATAGGAAGGCACATGTAATTTTTTTTGGTAATCAAAAATCTTCTCCCTGTTAGGAGATCATGATAATATCTGTCTGAAAACGAATAGCCTTGATTCCTCAATACCTCACCCCACTCTCAAAGCTCGTTGGAAGAGGAGTTGAAAGCTAATACAATTTTATGACGCAGTCCCTGTTGCGGTCTTCAAATGATGTTTTTTTGTTATCCCAAAGCTGAGCTTAACAGGCATGCTCCCAAAACTAACATCTAATAGCTGTGTAATTAAAACTTTGTCGTGCCCTGTCTCTTTCATTCGCGCACCCCCCCCCCCCGTGAAGAACGCCTGCCTCTTGTTTCCAAAAGGACTTGCAGCATTTGGAGATTTGTAATGATTTTTAATCCTTTGGGCAAAGCGACAGCAACTGCTTGATTCACTCCCTGTACAGCTATTCAGACAACTACAGAATGATCAGGGATCACTTTTTCATTAACCACCTGAGACTAGACAGATGAAAAGATGCATGACGAGGTGTTTCATTCATTAGTTATTTGTATAAATTTGGACTATCGTTGTTTGATCTATTTGATGTTAGCGTTAAGACCGCTCACTCCTCCTATTTTTATAATTTTTTTGTTAATGTATAATATTTGCTGACGCTACTTTGGAATACACCTCTGAAACGACTAGGGGTTAACAGGTCCATGAACACTTGGTTTAACCTATCCAGTCGAGATAGACCAGTGACCACCCCGAGAGAAGGAAAAAAGTATTTAAACCTTTCCAAAGGCTGCACTTATTTGATCCCGTGAGAGCGTTTGTGATCCCTGTGAAGCGTAAGGAGTCACATGTCGCATGCAGGCCCACTGAAAGTTATGTGATTACCCTGCCCTATAAAATAACTGGAAAACAATGGTATAAATTTGCTTTTGGGGCTTCAAGGAAAGGGTTTCTCCCACTCCTTAACTTGCAGTTGGAGTGTAGTTATTGTCATTAGAATTTTGTGGTTATTTAGGGTTACATGTATAATAACCTGAACAAACCAACTAAGGCACTGTTATTAGTCAGGCCACCTCCAAAACAGGCTACGCAATCTTCACAACATATTCATCGAAAACCAATTAATTTTGACGTGGCAAGAAAGGACTGTCGAAGTCCACCCTTGACATCAATTGTCTGAATGATGAGCCTGCAGTTTCAGTCTTCGGCACCTGCCAGACCTGAATGCTGGCGGCAGAAGCTAGTATCGGTCTAGCGAATGCGGCACACGTTTGTGTGACATTGAATTTCACACTACATTAAACATCTAAATTGTTCTTTAGTTTCTCAGTTTTCTAGAGCCCTGGCCCCAACGATGACTGTCAAACTGGTCCTGTCATGACCATATACTTTTATGACCTTTTGATACATTGTTTCCGTTTTAATTCTGGGCCTCTGTTTTGAATAAATGTTCGAGGAGCAAGGACAAAATGAACTCATAATGACATTTTTCAATAGCGATGGAAGTGGTTGTTACAAAATCTCACTCAAGAAAGTAAGCCTATGAATGCCAACAGCTTGTGGACGGTAGACATTTCTTCAGCAGGGGGACAGGTTTCTGACTGGTGTCACTCCCCCTTCACAATATTTTTTTGCATTAGATGCATAATGCTCCTTCCCTTATGAGTTGTGGTATGACTCTTTCTCTTTCTTCACTCTCTCTCGCCATCTTTGTCTCTCTCACCCCCACCCCCTTTCTCTGTTTGTGTGTAGTGTGGGTCTGGATGTGGGGCTTTGTCTCCATCACCATTATCAGCCTGCTGTCCCTACTGGGTGTAATACTGGTGCCCATCCTCAACCAGGGCTGCTTCAAGTTCCTGCTCACCTTCCTGGTTGCCCTGGCTGTGGGCACGCTCAGCGGAGACGCCCTGCTCCACCTGCTGCCACATGTGAGTACTTCCGGCTCCACTGACCCTGTGTGACACCTCAGTTTCTCAGATAGCCACCATGGCACCCAATCAACCTACACACATCCACCAACAGGTTCAGAGACTTGTTTGGGTTGGCACATTTTTTGCTTTGTCATTTAAGGGGTATTGTGTACGGCTTGATGAGAAAAAACAACAATTTAATCAATTTTAGAATAAGGCTGTAATGTAACAAAATGTGGAAAAAGACACTAAGTACCTTACTGTAATAGATTCCATTTAAATGGGCAAAAATAGCTTTTTTAGCATTTTTTGCTGTGACTTTTTCTGGGAGTGGTCTGAGTGGGGAGGGGTAACTGAAAACTAGCTGTTACTAGCAGAAAGGTTTAGACCTCTCTCGTTATTGTTCTATCTACCTTGGAAAGCTGAAATTCCCCCCATGCAAACCTGCTGGTTAGGTCCTGTGTCGATTGTATTTTCAACCAACAACTATGAGAAAATGACACTGATTTTAACTTTTGTTATATACTTCTACAGTGTTCGTTTCAGCTGTACAATATGTTATAATACACAGGAAACGCTTAATTTTGACTGCACTTGGCCTTTAACCTCTCTAGGATAGGGGGCAGTATTTTCACATCCGGATAAAAAATGTACCCGATTTAATCTGGTTATTACTACTGCCCAGAAACTAGAATATGCATATAATTGTTTGATTTGGATAGAAAAAACCCTAAAGTTTCTAAAACTGTTTGAATGGTGTCTGTGAGTATAACAACCTGAGAAGATTCTGTACAGGAAGTGCCCTCTCTGACCATTTCTTGGCCTTCTACACTCTCTTTATCGAAAACAGAGGATCTCTGCTGTAACGTGACACTTTCTAAGGCTCCCATAGGCTCTCAGAAGGCACCAGAACATTGAATGATGACTTTGCAGTCCCAAGCTGAAAAACAGTAGCTCATTTGGTTAGTGGTCGATCTGAGAACAATGAGACGGGCGTGCACGTGAAGAGGCCATTTTACATTTTCAGTTATTGAACGAAAAAGACGTCTCCCGGTCGGAATATTATCGCTATTTTACGAGAGAAATCGCATAAAAATTGATTTTAAACAGTGTTTGACATGCTTTGAAGTACGGTAATGGAATATTTTGATTTTTTTTTTGTCACGATACGCGTCCGCGCATCACCGTTCAGATAGTGTCTTGAACGCAAGAACAAAACAGAGGATATTTGAACATAACTATGGATTATTTTGAACCAAAACAACACTTGTGGATGAAGTAGAAGTCTTGGGAGTGCATTCTGACGAAGAACAGCAAAGGTAATCCAATTTTTCTTTATAGTAATTCTGAGATTAGTGAACGCCAAACTTGGTGAGTGTCAAATTAGCTAGCCCGTGATGGCGAGCTATCTACTCAGAATATTGCAAAATGTGCTTTTGCCGAAAAGCTATTTTAAAATCTGACATCGCGATTGCATTAAGGAGTTCTGTATCTATAATTCTTTATTTTATGTTTTTTGTGAACGTTTATCGTGAGGAATTTAGTAAATTCACCGGAAGTTTTCGGTATGTTTGCTAGTTCTGAACATCACATGCTAATGTAAAAAGCTGGTTTTTGATATAAATATGAACTCGATTGAACAAAACATGCATGTATTGTATAACATAATGTCCTAGGAGTGTCATCTGATGAAGATCATCAAAGGTTAGTGCTGCATTTAGCTGTGGTTTTGGTTTTTGTGACATTATATGCTAGCTTGAAAAATGGGTCTGTGATTTTTCTGGCTGGGTACTCTCCTGACATAATCTAATGTTTTGCTTTCGTTGTAAAGCCTTTTTGAAATCGGACAATGTGGTTAGATTAACGAGAGTCTTATCTTTAAAATGGTGTAAAATAGTTGATTGTTTGAGAAATTGAAGTAATAGCATTTCTAAGGTATTTGAATATCGCGCCACGCGATTCCACTGGCTGTTGACTAGGTGGGATGATTTCGTCCCACATACCCTAGAGAGGTTAAGTCGAATTTCCCCAATAGGAAGACTTTTTACAGAATGTCAGATTGATGATTCACCTGCTGCCCCACGTGAATTAAAGCTATACTTGGAAGAGGGGAGCTGGGCACCCCACAACAAGAATGGAAATATCTATGCAGGCCCCCCCAAAATAAAAATATTAACATCTGGCACCCCTAAGAGACATGGGGCACCCCCAAGAGTCAATGTCAGGGCCTAAAAACGTTTTAATGCCTCTCAGGTTTTTTTTACCAACCAAAATATTTGTTTTGCGTTAAACAAAATGGATGAGCATGCTTAGTAACGTTTCTAAAACAAGATATGTATTACTAGTAAGAAGTAATGTGGTATATTTCTCAGTTTAATGTAATATTTAGTGACCTGAGTCTTTTAACCAAATATCACAGATTCTGCTGCCCCTTTAAGGTTACTGTGGTAACGGGGCCACTTGAGTCTTCAGTGTGCCTTACTGATGGAAATTTCGGCTCTTTTTGCTGACTGATCTTTTCGACTCGTTCAGTCATAATAACTCATCTTTTGACTAATTTCGTTCATTTGAGTCAGTCATGCCCAGAGCATTCAGGACCCTCTACTGGGCATCGATGAACTGAACTCTCGAAGTCATGATTCTTAAGCCTCTGGTTCACATGTCGTTCACCATAGGGGGCTCATTGGAGCTGTCATTTGTGACGCAAACGTGCTTTAAACAATGTACATGTGTGTATTGCTGGGCATACAAACATATACAATTATTTATTGATGCGTTTATTACAAGGTCTAGACTAGTTGTGGCTGTAACTGGACTAGGTTTTGAGCAACTCTTGGCAAAATGCATTCCTTGACTGCCGTGAGGGTGATGAGCACAATGTTGTTTGCGAACTGCAGCACTCCAAATGTTACGTTGTCGAGTTTTGAGTTTGTTGAGCTGTGTATGTTTTGGTTCTACAAAGCTGTTTCCAGCATAACATTCAATAATCAATTAATGGCATTCATTAATGCACCATGCAATCAATTGTAAGTTCCTCCACACATATGCCAGACAGTTGGTGGTCGGAGCACGTCTCTGGAGTCGCTGAGCCGGAGGAACGTGTATTAATCCTGCTTTAGGACTCATTACGGCCGGCACTAGCAGATCAAACGAACAACTTAAATTAACAAGTCACTCATGAAAAACAAATCATGACTCTTGAGTCAGTACATTTACATTTAAGTCATTTAGCAGACGCTCTTATCCAGAGCGACTTACAAATTGGTGCATTCACCTTATGATATCCAGTGGAACAACCACTTTACAATAGTGCATCTAAATATTTTAAGGGGGGGGTAGAAGGATTACTTTATCCTATCCTAGGTATTCCTTAAAGAGGTGGGGTTTCAGGTGTCTCCGGAAGGTGGTGATTGACTCCGCTGTCCTGGTGTCGTGAGGGAGCTTGTTCCACCATTGGGGTGCCAGAGTAGCGAACAGTTTTGACTGGGCTGAGTGGGATCTGTGCTTCCTCAGAGGTAGGGGGGCCAGCATGCCAGAGGTGGATGAGCGCAGTGCCCTCGTTTGGGTGTAGGGACTGATCAGAGCCTGAAGGTACGGAGGTGCCGTTCCCCTCACGGCTCCGTAGGCAAGCACCATGGTCTTGTAGCGGATGCGAGCTTCAACTGGGAGCCAGTGGCGAGAGCGGAGGAGCGGGGTGACGTGAGAGAACTTGGGAAGGTTGAACACCAGACGGGCTGCGGCGTTCTGGATGAGTTGTAGGGGTTTAATGGCACAGGCAGGGAGCCCAGCCAACAGCGAGTTGCAGTAATCCAGACGGGACATGACAAATGCCTGGATTAGGACCTGCGCTGCTTCCTGTGTGAGGCAGGGTCGTACTCTGCGAATGTTGTAGAGCATGAACCTACAGGTTCGGGTCACCGCCTTGATGTTAGTGGAGAACGACAGGGTGTTGCCAAGGTTCTTAGCACTCTGGGAGGAGGACACAATGGAGTTGTCAACCGTGATGGCGAGATCATGGAACGGGCAGTCCTTCCCCGGGAGGAAAAGCAGCTCCGTCTTGCCGAGGTTCAGTTTGAGGTGGTGATCCGTCATCCACACTGATATGTCTGCCAGACATGCAGAGATGCGATTCGCCACCTGGTTATCAGAAGGGGGAAAGGAGAAGATTAATTGTGTGTCGTCTGCATAGCAATGATGGGAGAGACCATGTGAGGATATGACAGAGCCAAGTGACTTGGTGTATAGCGAGAATAGGAGAGGGCCTAGAACAGAGCCCTGGGGGACACCAGTGGTGAGAGCACGTGGTGCGGAGACAGATTCTCGCCACGCCACCTGGTAGGAGCGACCTGTCAGGTAGGACGCAATCCAAGCGTGGGCCGCTCCGGAGATGCCCAACTCGGAGAGGGTGGAGAGGAGGATCTGGTGGTTCACGGTATCAAAGGCAGCAGATAGGTCTAAAAGGATGAGAGCAGAGGAGAGAGAGTTAGCTTTAGCAGTGCGGAGAGCCTCCGTGACACAGAGAAGAGCAGTCTCAGTTGAATGACCAGTCTTGAAACCTGACTGATTTGGATCAAGAAGGTCATTCTGAGAGAGATAGCAAGAGAGCTGGCCAAGGACGGCACGCTCAAGAGTTTTGGAGAGAAAAGAAGGGAAACGGGTCTGTAGTTGTTGACATCGAAGGGATCGAGTGTAGGTTTTTTGAGAAGGGGTGCAACTCTCGCTCTCTTGAGGACGGAAGGGACGTATCCAGTGGTCAAGGATGAGTTGATGAATGAGGTGAGATAAGGGAGAAGGTCTCCGGAAATGGTCTGGAGGAGAGAGGAGGGGATAGGGTCAAGCGGGCAGGTTGTTGGGTGGCCAGCCGTCACAAGTCGCAAGATTTCATCTGGAGAGAGAGGGGAGAAAGGGGTCAAAGCATAGGGTAAGGCAATGTGAGCAGGACCAGTGGTAGAAAGTGGACCAGCGGTGTCGTTTGACTTAACAAACGAGGAGCAGATGTTGTCAACCTTCTTTTCAAAAGGGTTGACGAAGTCATCCGCAGAGAGGGAGGGGGGGGGGTATTCAGGAGGGAGGAGAAGGTGGCAAAGAGCTCCCTAGGGTTAGAGGCAGATGCTTGGAATTTAGAGTGGTAGAAAGTGGCTTTAGCAGCAGAAACGGAAGAGTAAAATGTAGAGAGGAGGGAGTGAAAGGATGCCAGGTCCGCAGGGAGGCGAGTTTTCCTCTATTTCCGCTCGGCTGCCCGGAGCCCTGTTCTGTGAGCTCGCAATGAGTCGTCGATCCACGGAGCAGGAGGGGAGGACCAAGCCGGCCTGGAGGATCGGGGACATAGAGAGTCAAAGGATGCAGAAAGGGAGGAGAGGAGGGTTGAGGAGGCAGAATCAGGAGATAGGTTGGAGAAGGTTTGAGCAGAGGGAAGAGATGATAGGATGGAAGAGGAGAGAGTAGCGGGGGAGAGAGAGAGCAAAGGTTGCGACGGCGCAATACCATCCGAGTAGGGGCAGAGTGAGAAGTGTTGGAGGAGAGCGAGAGGGAAAAGGATACAAGGTAGTGGTCGGAGACTTGGAGGGGAGTTGCAATGAGATTAGTGGAAGAACAGCATCTAGTAAAGATGAGGTCAAGCGTATTGCCTGCCTTGTGAGTAGGGGGGGAAGGTGAGAGGGTGAGGTCAAAAGAGGAGAGGAGTGGAAAGGAGGAGGCAGAGAGGAATGAGTCAAAGGTAGACGTGGGGAGGTTAAAGTCACCCAGAACTGTGAGAGGTGAGCCATCCTCAGGAAAGGAACTTATCAAGGCGTCAAGCTCATTGATGAACTCTCCAAGGGAACCTGGAGGGCGATAAATGATAAGGATGTTAAGCTTGAATGGGCTGGTAACTGTGACAGCATGGAATTCAAAGGAGCCGATAGACAGATGGGTCAGGGGAGAAAGAGAGAATGTCCACTTGGGAGAGATGAGGATTCCAGTGCCACCACCCCGCTGGCCAGATGCTCTCGGGGTATGGGAGAACACGTGGTCAGAAGAGGAGAGAGCAGTAGGAGTAGCAGTGTTTTCTGTGGTAATCCATGTTTCCGTCAGTGCCAAGAAGTCGAGGGACTGGAGGGTAGCATAGGCTGAGATGAACTCTGCCTTGTTGGCCGCAGACCGGCAGTTCCAGAGGCTGCCGGAGACCTGGAACTCCACGTGGGTTGTCCGCGCTGGGACCACCAGGTTAGAGTGGCAGCGGCCACGCGGTGTGAAGCGTTTGTATGGCCTGTGCAGAGGGGAGAGAACAGGGATAGACAGACACATAGTTGACAGGCTACAGAAGAGGCTACGCTAATGCAAAGGAGATTGGAATGACAAGTGGTCTACACGTCTCGAATGTTCAGAAAGTTAAGCTTACGTTGCAAAAATCTTATTGACTAAAATGACTAAATGATACAGTACTGCTGGCTGGTGAAGTAGGCTAGCTACCAGTGGCTGCGTTGTTGACTTTGTTTGAAAGTGTAGCTGGCTAGGTAACCTCGATAGTTTCAGTACTACACCTTTATCATGATACAAAGGCAACTATGTAGCTAGCTAACATAACACTAATCAAGACAGTAAAAATAGTAGTTCAAAAATAATGAATTGTTTGCGAACTGCACATCACAAGTGTGCCTGTGAGAATCTGACTAGTAGAGGCCGACAACATTTTACCTCTCTAGGGAAGGTGGGACGAAATCGTCCCACCTACGTAACAGCCAGTGGAATCCTGTGGCTCGTTATTCAAATACCTTAGAAATGCTATTACTTCAATTTCTCAAACATGTGACTATTTTACACCATTTTAAAGACAAGACTCTCGTTAATCTAACCACATTGTCCGATTTCAAAAAGGCTTCACAACGAAAGAAAAACATTAGATTATGTCAGCAGAGTACCCAGCCAGAAATAATCAGACACCCATTTTTCAAGCTAGCATATAATGTCACATAAACCCAAACCACAGCTAAATGCAGCACTAACCTTTTGATGATCTTCATCAGATGACAATCTTAGGACATTATGTTATACAATACATGCATGTTTTGTTCAATCGAGTTCATATTTATATAAAAAACCAGCTTTTTACATTAGCATGTGACGTTCAGAACTAGCATACCCCCCGCAAACTTCCGGTGAATTTACTAAATTACTCACGATAAACGTTCACAAAAAACATAACAATTATTTTAAGAATTATAAATACAGAACTCCTCTATGCACTCGCTATGTCCGATTTTAAAATAGCTTTTCGGTGAAAGCACATTTTGCAATATTCTAAGTAGATAGCCCGGCATCACAGGGCTAGCTATTTAGACACCCACCAAGTTTAGCCCTCACCAAAGTCAGATTTACAATAAGAAAAATGTTATTACCTTTGCTGTTCTTCATCAGAATGCACTCCCAGGACTTCTACTTCAATAACAAATGTTGGTTTGGTTCAAAATAATCCATAGTTATGTTCAAATATCCTCTGTTTTGTTCGTGCGTTCAAGACACTATCGGAAGTGTAAAGAAGGGTGATGCGCCCGACTTGTTTCGTGACGAAAAAATGTCTACATATTCCATTACCGTACTTCGAAGCATGTCAACTGCTGTTTAAAATCAATTTTTATGCCATTTTTCTCGTAAAAAAGCGATAATATTCCGACCGGGAATCTGTGTTTTAGCTCAAAGAGAGAGAAAATAAAATAAAAACATGGGGTCGCCTCGTGCACGCGCCTCAGTCTCATTGTCCTCTGATAGACCACTTACCAAAGGCGCTAATGTTTTTCAGCCAGGGGCTGCAAAGACGTCATTCAGCTTTTTCCCGGGTTCTGAGAGCCTATGGGAGCTGTAGGAAGTGTCACGTTACAGCAAAGATTCTTAAGTTTTCAATAAAAAGAGTCAAGAAGCTCAAGGAATGGTCAGAGAGGGCACTTCCTGTACAGAATCTTCTCAGGTTTTTGCCTGCCATATGAGTTCTGTTATACTCAGACACCATTCAAACAGTTTTAGAAACTTTAGGGTGTTTTCTATCCAAAGCCAATAATTATATGCATATTCTAGTTTCTGGGCAGTAGTAATAACCAGATTAAATCGGGTACGTTTTTTATCCGGCCGTGTAAATACTGCCCCCTAGCCCTAACAGGTTAAAAACAAAACTTGTGGACAAAACAATGTAAATATCCAAGAGGCACAAGTCTCACTTTACTAGTTAGACCAACTCCTGCCTGTGTGCATTGCTTCTAAAAACAAATATTTCAGCACTTCAGTGTGTACAGCCCCCCAGACAGGCAGTGTTGCTGCGCGAGGTGGGGAACAACGTTAGGATTGGATTGTGCATTAACATGTATGAAACAGAATGGCAGAAATACTTAGAAAAATAAATGCTGCAGTATCATATTTCTATTAATCACAACTCACAAGTGCCCATACTTGACTTGTGACAATCTTTATAAAGTGCCTGCACTGTAGAGCCCTGAGTAACTACCCGCCAATGCCAAAACCTACCTGCATTTGGTGTGTGGCGGGTGTTTAATTTTAGGCCTTGATCCATATGCAATTCGAACACGGAGTAGGCCAACTTCTCTGCCATCTACCACCCACACATTCACCTCGCATGCCATCTCAGTTCCCGCGTAGCCATGGCACCCAATCCACACACACCCACTAACCACATTCTGGCCTAACGTTAGAGCGTTCAGTTAGAAGTGGATTGCGTAGAGCAGATATGATTTAGTTTTCTTGCAGAATAAGAAATAAGGTGTTGACTCTTCATGACGTTTTCATCTGCAAAGTTCTAAACATTGCGCCCCACTGTCTAAACCCCTGCCATCGCCAGACCAACTCATTCACTATAAGATCCTGTTCCCTTACCACGGGTGCCCTCAGTGGAGTGCCAATATAGTGCCACACATACAGTGCCAACTCCCCTCACAGCCCTCAGCCTGACAGCTCCTTGTGAAGTATCACACACAATTTATTTAGATTTTTTTTATCTGTGTAAAATGAGACTGCTCTAGTTGAATTAGCCTTTTGCATTATCCCAGACAATCTTTCTCCACAAAACCTGCATTCAGACCACCCCAGAAAATCAGCTCCCTGCAAACTATTCCATCCAGACTTCCTCACCTCTGAGTTTCATGCCAGTCATCAATTCATCATCCATCACCCCTAATAGCGATGAAATAATTGCCTTGACATTTCATTCTGTTAACAAGTTCAGGAATCCAGGCCATGAAATTAAAGAATGTTGGCCAAAGTTACTAGCTAAGCATTTGCTAAAGTTTCCATCTGTTATTTTAAAGAACACTGGTGCTAAACAGTATGTTTGTTGCTAAATGGCACTATGCTTATCCTTGTAATTCCGATCATAACTGTTTTATAAAAAATGGTATTCTCTTGGCCAAATATTATATTCACAAATGTAAATGGAGTTTTTTCATTTAACTGTTACAATTTTATAAGTCCCTCAAAGTATTGACTCTGAATGTCTGTTAATGTCTCATTGCCTTGTCACATCTAAAGATGTCCTGAATTGGTCTTTTATTTTATTTTTTCATTGTATACACAGAAGTGTCTCTGTATTGATGTGTAATATTGATATTATTGTTGCAATAAACACACACAAAAAAAAAGTATTCAGCACTTTATGCTAAAATAGTTAAATTCATTGAATTTCTAAAGAAAGTACACCGTATCTAGTCTGGGGACCAGCCTTTTTAGCCAACATTCCACGTTCAGCAATCCTCAATGTTCAATATGCAGCTGGATGTCCGGCGGGGTTGCTAATTGGTTTTTGTGCAGCTTCGAAATTAGAATTATACAAAGTCAAATACAACAATTTAGCTGTTAGCTAGGCAAGTTGTTGCATTTTAAAATCAATGTGCAATGTTTTATGGTTTGAATTGCAGTATATCTTTAGTTTGATCATTTAATCAAATCAAGCGTTATTTATACAGCCAGCACATTTCAGACATGGAATGCGACACAATGTGCTTCACATGACTTTAAAAATGGATAAAAAAAACTGAAAATAAGAGCTTAAATATTTACTACACAACAAACATGCGATAAGAAAACACTAAAGAAGGAGCAAAACTGAATGACTAAAAAGCACCCTAAAGAAAAGCTAAGCTAAAAATATGCGTTTTAAGATCTCTTTTAAATATGTCCACAGTTTTGGCCCCGCTCTGGTTCTCTGGCAGGCTATTCCAGAGATTTGGGCATAATAACTAAAGGCTGCTTCTCCATGCCTCTTGTTCCTTAATTTGGGATAGTTAAAAGGCTGCCAGAGGACCTGAAGGACCTACTGGGTACATAAATGAAATGTATTGGGGTGCACAATCATGGATTGATTTAAAAACCAATAGAAGAATCTTAATATATTATAATTTATTACAAAAATTCTGCAGAGACCTTAAAACCAGTGTAACGTGCTCCGTCTGGTCTTGGTCATTACCCGTGCTACAGCATTCTATGTTTTGCATTTGACTAATTGTTTTTTTTGGGTAGACCAAGACAGGAGAGCATTACAGTACTCAAGCCTGCTTGTACTAAATGCGTGGATGAGTCTCTGTATCAGCCTGAGAGAGAAATGGCCACACCTTGCCAATGTTCCTCGTGTGGTAAAAAAGCTATTTTTAGTCACATTCCTAATGTGTGATTTGAAATTTAGGTCAGAATCTAAAATAACACGTAGGTTTTTCAACCTGGTGTTTTATTTATATTACCTGTGAATTAAAATGTGAGGCCAGATTCTCTCTGTGCCTCACATTTTATACTACCTGGTCTTTATATTACCCTGGTCTTTATCTTGATTTAGCTGGAGGAAGCTGTGAGGCATCCAAGTATTTAAATCACTAATACAGTCTAATAATTTATCCGTGGAGTTGAAATCTTCTGGCGACATAGTAACGTAAAGTGTATCGTCTGCGTAGCAGTGAAAATCGTGTGTGACCGCTACCATTTTTTTCACAGTTGCTGTATGTTCACCAAGGGTGACAAACTCTATACTGGTTTAATAGGTCCTAAACCAATTTACTTCTCCAGTATGTCCAGAAGGACATCATGGTCGACATGAGCTAGCAACTTTTCAGACTGATTTTTGTCTGGACAACAACAAAAAAAGGCCACAGAACAACGAGCCATATGTTTCACTGAATGTGTAAATCTGAAGCATCTGGTTGGCATTTCCACTCAACACTGAATATGTTGATGAGGGGAAGCCCAGTGGCCGACAGTCGGAGAAGATGGAGCGAGATGAAGTCCATTTTGCAAATTTTTCATGCCTCTGACATGCGGTAATGATAAGTGGTGTAATAGCTTACAGTTTTCTTGACATTTTGTTTGAATTATTGTTATATGCTCATGTTTTACCACTACACCGTACCCCACTTTCTTTTGCTGTGACACTGTAGCGGACCGCTTTATTTTAACCCCTGGTTATTGAACATGTGTACTTCAGAGTAAGCATGTGCCAATAAGATGAATAATTTTCTTCCATTGGAAACGACAGGATGTGGTCTATCTTGGGTTAGTTATAAAAGTCTTTGCCTATGTGATCTGTGGAGAAAATAAATGTTTATATAGTTCCAATATTTGCATACCTTTTGTGATTGGAGTACAGCTATGAGGGTTATCAAATCGGGATCAAATCCTCTGATCTCTTCGAGGTCATTGATGATAGAATGTTAATATTTGAAGATTGAGGAAAGGCCAGTCTCTTTGGCAAATGACAGGAGAGGCAAGGAGTGGAATGTTAACTAAAAAGACTGGTACTCCGGCTACACTATACCACAATTTCCTATTAAATACCAGTGGAAACAAGACTGTAAAATAGTGCCACCAATGTTTTGTTTTTTGGTTTTTTTCCCCATCTCACAGGCTCAAGGGGAGCATGACCACAGTCACGGTGAGTCAGGAAACAAGAGCAACACTAAAGAGGTGGACATGCTCACTGCCTTCGACGGGGTCTGGAAGGGCCTGACAGCGCTGGCTGGAATCTACTTCCTCTTCATCATTGAGCACTGCCTCGGCATGTTCAAACACTACAAAGATGCAGGGGTAAGAAGGAGCCATGCACCCATACCTGATTGAATGCTATGGAAATAACTTCATAACTAGGTGTTTATGAATGCTTTTAAAAATATATATTTATTACATTCCAAAAACGTTATATTTCCATGGAAGTACATGGGTAGCCATGAGAAAGACCCCCCCCCCCCCCCCCCGTGCACAATTGCCCAACCTTACACACACACACACACACACAGTGGGCTAACGTATGTCAATGGTTTCAGGAACAGCAGTAACATCAGGCAGGATTTAGGCTTCCAACTGCCTGGCCAGTTGTAGCACAATCTTGGGTGCAATGATCACATTCCCGCACTGACTGACAGTGTGGAGGCTCATTATTTTAACGTTACGCTAGCCTACACTAGCAAAGTTTTTTTTTTTATATATATATATATATCTCTCTATCTCTCGCTCGCTCGCTCGCTAGCTAGCTGTCGGCTATATTAGCCATGACTTAATGTTCTTTGTGCAGCTTCAAATGTCGAACAAAGTTGGAAGTTGTTGCGCCTCCGTCTGTAATTTTCTTACCGTGTGTTTTGCAAGTTGCGATCCGTTTTTTGACTACAGTGTAGTCCTTATATCCGCAAATAATAATTTTGGGTCATCTTTCCACGGGTTCCATCTGAATTCACCCACCGACGTTCCTCTGCACTGCCACACACAACTTTTTCTCAGCTGGCACAATTTGATTGGCAGCTGTCCGATTCAAACTGTAATCTGTTAAATGAAGAGTTTATGCTTTAAAAAAAAAAAAATGTAAGCGTCATTTTTATTATTTGGGCTTGGAGGGTATCAAGTCAGTTCAAGTCAAAAGGCTCAAGTCCAAGTTAAGTCACGAGTCATTGGGGTTAAAGTCAAAGTCGAGTTGCAAGTCACCATATTTGTGACTCGAGTCCAAGTCATGTGACTCGAGTGCACACCTCTGGTGTTTGCTATTGTGAACTGGTATTCAAAATACCTGGGAAGTAAGACATACCTTATGAATATTAGTGTGACGTGAAAGAATAGATTGTAGGAAATACAGTGCCTTAAAGTATTCACACCCCCCCTTGACATTTTCCACATTTTGTTGTTAGTCTGAATTTAAAATTGATTCGGTTTTGTATCACTGATCTACACAATACCCCATAATGTCAAAGTGTAATTATGTTTTTAGAAATGTTTACAAATAAATAAAAAATTAAACGCTGAAATGTGCTTAACAAGTCACATAAGTTGCATGGATTCACTGTGTGTTTAACATGATTTTTAAATGACTACCCTGTCTATGTACCAATGCCACTTTATATAATGTTCTCATAACCTACATTACTCATCTCATATGTATAAACTGTACGCTATACCATCTACTGCATCTTGCCATCTTGATGTATCACTAGCCACTTTAAACAATGCCACTTCATATAATGTTTTCATACCCTACATTACTCATCTCATATGTACATACTCTACTCTTACCATCTACTGCATCTTGCCTATGCCGTTCGGCCATCACTCATTTTATATATTTTTATGTACATATTCGTATTCATTCCTTTACACTGTGTGTGTGTGTATAAGGTAGTTGTTGTGGAATTGTTAGGTTATATTACTTGTTAGATATTACTGCATGGTTGGAACTAGAAGCACAAGCATTTCGCTACACTTGCATTAACATCTGCTAACCATGTGTATGTGACAAATACATTTGATTTGATTTTATACAGTTGAAGTCGGAAGTTTACACATTTCTTGTTAACAAACTATAGTTTTGGCAAGTCGGTTAAGACATCTACTTTGTGCATGACAAGTCATTATTCCAACAATTGTTTAGACAGATTATTTCACTTATAATTCACTGTATCACAATTCCAGTGGGTCAGAAGTTTACATACATACACTAAGTTGACTGTGCCTTTAAACAGCTTGGAAAATTCCAGAAAATGATGTCATGGCTTTAGAAGCTTCTGATAGGCTAATTGACATAATTTGTGTCAATTGGAGATATACGTGTGGATGTATTTCAAGGCCTACCTTCAAACTCAGTGCCTCTCTTGACATCATGGGAAAATCAAAAGAAATAAGCCAAGACCTCAGAAAATAAATTGTAGACCTCCACAAGTCTAGTTCATCCTTGGGAGCAATTTCCAAACGCCTGGAGGTACCACGTTCATCTGTACAAAGAATAGTACGCAAGTATAAACACCATGGGTCCATGCAACCATCATACCGCTTAGGAAGGAGACGCGTTCTGTCTCTTAGAGATTAACGTACTTTGCTGCAAAAAGTGCAAATAATTCCCAGAACAACAGCAAAGGACCTTGTGAAGATGCGGGAGGAAACCGGTACAAAAGTATCTCTATCCACAGTAAAGCGAGTCCTATATCGACATAACCTGAAAGGCCGCTCAGCAAGGAAGAAGCCACTGCTCCAAAACCGCCATAAAAAAAACTGACTATGGTTTGCAACTGCACATGGAGACAAAGATTGTACTTTTTGGAGAAATGTCCTCTGGTCTGATGAAACAAAATAAAACTGTTTGGCCATATTGACCATCATTATGTTTGGAGGAAAAAGGGGGAGGCTTGCACGTCGAAGAACACCATCCCAACCGTGAAGCACGGGGGTGGCAGCATCATGTTGTGGGGGTGCTTTGCTGCAGGAGGGACTGGTGCACTTCACAAAATAGATGGCATCATGAGGAAAGAAAATGATGTGGATATATTGAAGCAACATCTCAAGACATCAGTCAGGAAGTTAAAGCTTGGTCACAAATGGGTCTTCCAAATGGAAAATGACCCCAAGCATACTTCCAAAGTTGTGGCAAAATGGCTTAAGGACAACAAAGTCAAGGTATTGGAGTGGCCATCACAAAGCCCTGACCTCAGTCCCATAGAACATTTGTGGGCAGAACTGAAAGAGTGTGCGAGCAAGGCCTACCCACCTGACTCAGTCAGGAGGAATAGGCCAAAATTCACCCAACTTATTGTGGGAAGCTTGTGGAAGGCTACCCAAAACGTTTGACCCAAGTTAAACAATTTAAAGGCAATGCTACCAAATACTAATTGAGTGTATATAAACTTCTGACCCACTGGGAATGTGATGAAAGAAATAAAAGCTGAAATAAATCATTCTCTCTACTATTATTCTGACATTTCACATTCTTACAATAAAGTGGTGATCCTAACTGGCCTAAGACAGGGAATTTTTACTAGGATTAAATGTCAGGAATTGTGAAACTGAGTTCAAATGTATTTGGCTCTGGTGTATGTAAACTTCCGACTTCAACTGTACATTGGATTTGCTTACCAAGACAACCTTGAATTTTCCCGAATGGCCTAATTACAGTTTTTATGCAGATGTCGCTCCAACATTTCCTGGTTGTTTAAAATTCTAATAGTTTGCCTTTCAGTTTGACAAAACAAGATAGTACTGTATATTGTAGAGAATCATTGTACAATCTAAATCACTTTGAAATATATTTTCAATAAACAAAAATATTGTATTTTCAGCTGTAATCGCTGCCAAAGGTGATTTTAACATGTATTGTGTCAGGTGGTTGAATACATATCTAATCAAGATATATTTGTTTTTTTATTTTCAATTAATTACAAAAAAGTTAGAATTTTTCTTCCTCTTTGACAGAGTAGTTTGTGTCGATCGTTGACAAAAAAATGACAATCCATTTCATTCCCACTTTGTAACAACACAATGTGGAAAAGGTGGTGTGAATACTTTCTAAAGGCACTGTAGTAGTACATGTACAGGTAACTGCCAAAATAAAGGAAACGCCAACATAGTGTCTTTAATAGGCCGTTAGGCCACCAGAACAGCTTCAATGCGCCTTGGCATAGAAGTGTCTGAAACTTTATTGGAGGGATGGACACCATTCTTTCACAAGAAAATCCTGGAGTCGCCTCTTCACTGTTGACGTTAAGACTGGTGTTTTGCGGGTACTATTTAATGAAGCTGCCAGTTGAGGACTTGTGAGGCATCTGTTTCTCAAGCTAGACACTAATGTACTTGTCCTCTTGCTCAGTTGTGCACCGGGGCCTCCCACTCTCTATTCTGATGGGTCTAATCCTGGACGCTGATTGTTTAAAACCGCATTCCATCCTGTGTCTATTCCACAAGTTTCCACCGGCTGCAGAACAAAAAGACTGAACGACTGGGTCACGTCTCTGGCGCCCAATAGAACGAACAACCAGCTGGCTTGGGTAGCAACCCTAGATTTGTGTCGGGACTATCTTGTGGAAGGATGAAATAGTATGAATAAATTAATCAAAATAACATTTTTTTGTGAAAATATGTCAAATTATTTTAGTATGTTTGTAACCCGGTTTCTCAGGAATTATCACTTAAGTGTGGGTGAATTGCTATACTTGAGCTAGCAAACAAGTCTGTGTCTTTCTATTAATGTGTCTATTCTTTCTTCCTTCAGGGCACCTTCTGTCGCAGGAAGAAGAGGGGCGAGGAGGCCAAGATTGGCAGGAAGCTGTCAGATCACAAGCTGAATCGACGCTCGGATGCAGAGTGGCTTCACCTCAAGCCTCTAACAGAGGGTGAGAGGGTGTCCTGTCCTAAAGTGAACTCTAACAAAAGAGTAGGATTGTTACCACACTTAAAATGCACCTGAGTGGAAGATTTGTGTGAGACGTGTGTAGCTTGGAATTTTGTCTGTAGGAGGATGTTAATACTATGCATGACAAAAGTACCGTGTGTGTGTGTCTTTTTTATATATGCATGGCTGTATTGGCAGCTTTGTGTGCTTGTGTTTTGTAGGACATACCATATACAGTATATCCTGAACTTGGCAATTAGTAACAGCTTTCTACTCCTTTTCCCCCCTCAAGGTCCGGACAGCACGGCCATCTCCTGCGACAACGGCCACAACGACACTCAGCTTACAGAGCTGCAGCCACCTGACTCGCCCAGCAACAAGACACCACTGGCCCCTGCAGACTCGCTTACCAAGGAGAACGGCCGTCGGCCCAAGAAACACGGGCACAACCACGGCGGGCACAACCACAGCGGGCATTCTCATGGCGGTGGGCATGGGCACTCACACGGCGGGAACTGCCACTCGGACCAGGAGATGAAAGACGCGGGCATTGCCAGCATTGCCTGGATGGTCATCATGGGTGATGGCATGCACAACTTCAGCGACGGCCTGGCCATAGGTGAGCAGTAAGCCGCCACTTAGTAAAATATTTTGTTGTCAATTACTTATCTGGCTAGGTAAAGGTTGAATTAATAAAGATTAGACTGTATTATACTGTTGTGTAACATAATTAAGTCTGTGTCAATGTTCTTGTTGTTGAATGTTGTTTCTTTGACAGGTGCTGCCTTCAGTGCAAATATTACCGGTGGCATCAGTACATCTGTTGCCGTGTTCTGCCATGAATTGCCTCACGAACTGGGTAAGTGCACCATTCCCAGTCCGAGAAGGGCTTCAGAGCCATCAATCGTCACAAACAACATCCATTATTTTGCCAATACTCATTTCACAATTGACTCAAAAGCTTGGATAATTATCCCATCCCCAAGGACAATGTGTTGGGCAATGGAGAGAATGCACAGTGTCTACTATCTGTTAAACAGACACTAGCCCTGATCCAGTCAATTGTAGCCTAAATAAAGGAAATCTATTTATATTCATTTTATTTTTTATTGAACCTAATTGACCCATTAAATAAGACTAATTGACACATCAAATAAGATTATTTTTTAAAACATTTTATTTAAGTTTTTTTTGAAGCAGTAAGTCCCATTGAGACCAAGGTCTCTTTGCAAGGGAGCCCTTCTTGAGAAGACCAGCAGCAATTACACATTAAACGTTCAATCAAGGCAGGAGCATATGTAACACAAAAACTATATATTTTAACACCTCTGTTACAGTGTAGACCTTGTGATTGAACCTTTTATGCAATTGATTGAATTGCAGCCACACACACGCCTCAAGGCTGCTCATTGACATTCATGACACTTCACACCATTCACAGAAACTCTGCTATTCGTTGAGGTAGAGATGACCGACAGATTCATCTCCACTAGTCATCAAGATGCTTTGTGGCACAAACGTGTGATGAATGAGGAACCCCCACTGACAATAAAACATTGATTCAACCTCAAAGTACTTTCGCCTCTGTGCCATGGCTTATGCTGTTCCCATGCAGCAGGGCTTTTTTTTGTTTATTTGTGTGTCTGTGTGTTAGTAGCAAGCAGAGTGAATAGGCTGATCGACAGTGTCTCTGCACACTAATGATGGCTGCTGCCGTAGACATGACATCTGAGTGTGCGTCTCTAGTCTGAGTGATGAATAGACCAGACTAGAGCAGAAATAAACACTATTCATCTGTCTACATGCTCCCCCTCGTGTTGCTGTTAACTAATAGTGTCTTGCTGTTTCGGTTGGCTGACTGTTTCAAATATTACTTGATGAACCACAATGTGTTTAAGGAGAATAGAATAAATAAATGGATAATGTTGCCATTCTGTTAGCAATGCAACTCCACTCAATGGTTAACACTTGTTAAAGTCAAGAATTTTGTAGTATACTGTAGAAACTTGTGTCATGACTGTTGATGATTAAGAGAAGAAACCTCTAGAGTTGTAGGAGAGAGGAGAGAAGAATGTGCGTATTTGAAAGCTATGAAAAAAGTGTAAAAAGTAGCTCATGCTAGAAAAGGTTAGAGACCCTTGGTCTGGGGCATCTAAGGGTAAAATAGTTTAGTATTGTTGTATGCTCCTTTTAAGGTGTATTGCAGCAGATTTTTATAGGTTCTACTATAACATGAGTAGGCCTAAGATGCATTGTATTCAATGTATTTACATTCTTCATTGACTGGCTCCAACCCTAAGGGAGCATCTGCTTGCCACCCCTTCACTCCACCACACGCTATCAACACTCGGACCAGTCATCTCCTAATAAATGATGCCAGCGCCTTTGAAAAGTGAGCCTCTCCTCTCCCGTCGCTCCAAAGACCAATGCCTCCTCCAGGCTCTTTAACACCCCGCTGAGAAGTTCATTGGCAGCAACACGGTCAAGATGGGCGGCTTTGAGTGCATGACGACGGATCAGAACCGACCGAGACATGGTCCTCAGTAAACACCAGAGGAAGCAAAGTAAAAGTGGAGACTAGATAGTGGCAATGGTGTGAGACCACGGCTCGGCTCTCACTCTTTTTATTTGATTGATGGATGCGAGGAGACCGGAGTGATAATATATTAATTGTGGTAATTAGCCGGGAAAAGGGAACACTCGGTATGGCGTGAAGAGAATGTAGGTCAGCATCTCTCTATTCATTTCTCACTGAATCGAGGGCTTTTCTGCTGAGAGTTGTGCTTTCTTCCCACAGCTGTGCTGTGCTGGCAGTGAGTGAGGAGGATGGTGTATGTGCATATGTTATCCTAGGTGATTTCAACATTCACATTGATTCAACAAAATGTTACTCTGTTACGGATTCCTGAACATGCTTGACTGTCTCAACCTGGTACAGCATGTCGATGTCCCCACACAATCGTGGGCATACACTGGTCCTCATCATTGAAGAAGTCCAACCTAAGCAACACCTTAACTTCTTGGGGCTATGTGGGACGCTAGCGTGCCACCCGTGGTGCACCCTATCAACAGCAGGTGCATTTCAAGAGCGGCAAATTTGAAACCAAATAAATGTCAAAATTCAAATTTTTCAAACATACAACTATCTTACACCCTTTGAAAGATAAACATCTCCTTAATCTAACCACGTTGTCCGATTTCAAAAAGGTTTTACGGCGAAAGCATAAAGTTAGATTATGTTAGGAGAGTACATTGACAATAGCTGTGTGTAATGTTTTGTCAATTCAAAGACAGGCGTCACCAAAACCATAAAACCAGCTAAAATGATGCACTAACCTTTTACAATCTCCATCAGATGACACACTCCTAGGACATTATGTTAGACAATAAATGCATTTTTAGTTCTATCAAGTTCATATTTATATCCAAAAACAGCGGTTTACTATGGCGTTGATGTTGAGGAAATCGTTTCCCTCCAATAACCGGCAGTCAAGTCAGCACCACAAATTAAATAATTAAAATTAGAAAACATTGGTAAAATATTATATTGTCATTTAAAGAATTATAGATTTACATCTCTTGAGCGCAATCAACTTGCCAGATTTAAAAATAACCTTACTGGGAAATCACACTTTGCAATAATCTGAGCACTGCGCCCAGAAAAATACGCTTTGCTATACAGACAAACGGCCATGTTGGAGAGATCTAAAATCGAAAATACTATGTAAATAATCCATTACCTTTGATTCTCTTCATCAGATGTCACTTCCAGGAATCCCAGGTCCATAACGAATGTAGTTTTGTTCAAAAAAGCTCATCATTTATGTCCAAAAAGCTCCGTGTTGTTAGCACATGATCTAAGCCAGCCGGACTTCTCGTCATGAACGAGGGGAAAAAATATATTTACGTTCGTTCAAACATGTCAAACGTTGTATAGCATAAATCATTAGTGCCTTTTTTAACCAGAACGTGAATAATATTCAAGGTGGACGAATGCATTCTCTTTTATAACGTATTGGAACGAGGGTACCCAACATGAACTCGCGCGCCAGAGTCTAATCGGCCATCACCGTTCCAAGGCTCTTGTTCGGTCAGATCTCACAGTAAAAGACTCAAAACACTTTGTAAAGGCTGGTGACATCTAGTGGAAGCAATAGGAAGTGCCAAAACATTAATCAACCCCTGTGTGTTTCAATGGCATAGGCTTAAAGGTAATTCAACACATCAGGTATCCACTTCCTGTCAGAAAATGTCTCAGGGTTTTGCCTGCCAAATGAGTTCTGTTATACACAGACACCATTCAAACAGTTTTAGAAACTTTAGGGTGTTTTCTATCCATATATAATAAGTATATGCATATTCTAGTTACTGGGTAGGATTAGTAACCAGATTAAATCGGGTACGTTTTTTTATCCAGCCGTGAAAATACTGCCCCCTAGCCCCAACAGGTTAAAAGACTTAGTAATATTTTACATCGATAGCCGTCATCTCAATCCTCACCTTATTTCAGTCTCATAATGAAAGTTGTAAATTCTTGGTTATCTTCACGAACCCTGGCTAACAAGTTGAATCAGCAATACAAAATTGGGTTTAATTATTTATTTACTAAATACCTAACTAATCACACAGAATTACATATACACAGAATACAAATGATGTCATACAGAAAATGCCCCTGGTGGACGGAGCCGACATGGCGGCTTGTTACACTAAGAAAGGGGGTTGGGCTTGAATGAAAGAGCGGGAAGACTGAGGAACAAAGAAACAGCTATGCTATCGTAAATACAGAATCTTATGCATTCTAAATTACCGCCCATTTGGAAAAGGAAAATGCAATAAATATTTACTCTGAGCTGCGCTTCGGTAGATTGGTTGTAGATGCTGGCCGGGTTGGCCAACAGATCTTCCTGTCCTCAGAAGAATGTCAATGGTGGTAAAGTGGATACGTTGTAGTATCTTCGTCTGTGGTAGACTGGATCCGTCGTCCGTCCTTTCCTAGCTCACGTCTACTGTGGCCGCTGCTAACTCAACGGCTAGGAAGTATCACTTCTGTAGTGAATAAGTTCAACGTTCATACCATTCACAACCAAAGCTCACGCCGAGGTTGGCTTAGTTCTGTACTTGACATGTGTGTCCTTGTAACGCAGAGGCTGCAGACCTCACGTAGTGGAACCCCCTGGTTACATTGTGTCATCGTCTTATATAGTGGCGAGGGGAGGAGGGTGTGTTTCATCGTTTATAACCCCTGTCTCTTCACAGGGGCAGGCCACTGATCAAGCAGGGCACTTTCCTTATGAAAACCCAATTCTCTCAATTGGAAGCTAAAATTACATTTAATCTCCTAACAAACAATTCCATGTGACTCTGATAACTAGAGGGTGTATACTTTCCCAGGTACAGTTTGTCGTCCTGTCATCAGTCATAATGTCTCAGATGACAACCGAAATGACATCCATACTCATTAAGTTCCAAAGCATATTTCCAACTGGTTTTATTACCAAAATATGGTTCCTTTTCCCCATTTGTTTGATGTTCCCAGACTCTCTATATTTAAAAGGCTATTCAACAGTCCTTCAGTAGGGTCAGAAAGAGAGGGGAAGGGAGAAAGGTATTTATGGGGGGGTCATAAACCTTACCCACAGCAGTTTAGAGTGTCTGTGGAGAAGTACTGTCCACCTGCTGGTCTATAAAGACAACCAGACTTGCTATTTCAAAGCACTAAAAGCAGCCTGCTCCACCTTCTACTCTGCCATGATGGACAACGACAGAGGAAATCCCAGGACCTTGTTTTCCACCATCAGTCGCCTCCTCCACCCTATAGACTCTGGCCCTCCCACAGCAACTCCCGAACAATGCAACCGATTATCTGAGTCTTCAAGGCTAATATCAACACCATCCGACAGGACATTGTATCCACCTTCCCCCCCCCCCCCCCCCTCTAAGTGACTGCTCTGGTTTCACCTGCTGCTGTATTAGAAACCCTCAAATGTATTCTACCAGTGACCCCTAAACCCTATTCCAACTCAGTTGGTCTCATCCAATTTGTAGCCAACCTGTTCATGTCCCTCCACATTGGGCAGGTGCCATCACTGTTCAAAATTGCTACCGTCACCCCTTTGCTCAAAACATCCCTTGTCCAAAACCTCATCTTAAACTACAGGCCTATTTCCAACTACCCATTTTTACTTAAAGTCCTGGAGAAAGTGTGCAACTCAGTTTCACTAATACCTCCGTGCTAACCAACTTTGAGGCTCTCCAATCTGGCTTTAGGACCATGCACAGTACTGAGACAGCCCTGGTGAAGTTTATAAATGACTTGCTCGTGGCTGCAGATACAGGATTCTCCACCATCTTGATTCTTCTGGACCTCTGCTGCTTTTGACACAGTAAATCACACCATTCTACTGCAGTGCCTCCGAGAGCATACTGCCATCTGTGGGACTGCCCTTAACTGGTTCTCATCTTACCTCCAATCGCAAGCAGTTTTAATCCTCCATAAACTGCTGTCTCCCACAAGGGTCTGTGTTAGTACCTATCCTCTTCCTGCTTTACATGCTCCCACTTGGCCAGATCTTCAGACAGCAATTACACTGCTATGCAGACGACACACAGTTGTACATTAAAACCAAGCCTGACACATCTGCTCTGTCAACATTGTCCAACTGGATGCAGAACATCTCAACAGTGGCAAGACCGAGGCAATGCAGATAGGCACCCCCCACAAGATCACCAACTCCTGCAACGTCCACCCTGTCATAGATGGCTACATCATCCCCCTCTCAGTCATCACTAATTTGGGTGTGAAAGCCCTCTCTTTCAATACCCACATTAGTCACGTCTGTAAAAATTAATTTGTTTCACCTAAGGAACATCTCCCACCTAAGACCCTCCTCACATCTTGATGCAGAAAATCAAATCCATGCATTAATGTTCTCCAGAATTGATTAAGAGAACGCAGTACTTGGGGGGGCCTGCAAATTCAATTCATAAACCACAGCTCATCCAAAAGAGTGCCGCAAGGATTCTGAAACAAACAAAAAAGTCGGCCCACATCAGCCCTATCCTTACTAATCTCCATTGGCTCCCTGTTCCTCAAAGATTTTACTAAAATGATCATCCTTGTCGACAAAGCCCTGAATGGCATCGGACCCGCCTATCTGTCAGACCTACTCTCTCCCTATTAACCCCCCACACACCCTACGACAAGCCATGTTCAAGCCATATATACAGTGCCTTCATAAAGTATTCATACCCCTTGACTTATTCACATTTTGTTACACCCTGAATTCAAAATGGATTGAAAAAAAAATATTTCTCACCCATCTACACACAGTGCCCCATAATGACAAAGTGGAAACATGTTTTTAGAAATTGTAACTAATTTATTTGACAATTAAATCCAGAAATATCTCATTGACATAAGTATACACACCTTGTCAATACATGTTAGAATCACCTTTGGCAGCGATTACAAGTCTCTAAGAGCTTTGTACACCAGGATTGTACAATATTTGCATATTATTCTTTTTAAAATTCTTCAAGCTTTGTCAAGTTGGTAATTGCTAGACAGCCATTTTCAAGTCTTGCCATAGATTCAAGACGATTTGAGTCAAAACTGTAACTAGGCAACTCAGGAACATTCAATGTCATCTTAGCAAGCAACTCCAGTGTATATTTGGCCTTGTGTTTTAGGTTATTGTCTGTCTGAAAGGTGAAAAGGGTTGGAAAGCAGACTGAACCAAGTTATCCTCTAGGATTTTACCAGTGCTTAGCTCTATTCTGTTTATTTTTATCCAGGGGCGAAAAAAACTCCATAGTCCTTGCCAGTGACAAGCATACCCATAACATGATGCAGCCACCACCATGCTTGAAAATATGAAAAGTAGTACTCAGTGATGTGTTGTGTTGGATTTGCCCCGAACATAACGCTTTGTATTGAGGACATTAAGTTATTTTTTACAGTTTTATTTTAGTGCCTTATTGCAAACAGGATGCATGTTTTTTTAAATATTTTTAATCTGTACCGGATTCCTTCACAGCCATTAAACGCTGTAACTGTTTTAAAGTCACACTTGGCCTCATGGTGAAATCCCTGAGTGGTTTCCTTCCCATCCGGCAACTGAGTTAAGGACGCCTGTATCTTTATAGTGACTGGGTTTACTGATACACCACCCAAAGTAATTAATAACTTCACCATGCTCAAAGGGATATTCAGTGTCTGCCTTTGTGTTTGAAATGTCCTGCTAGACTGAGGGACCTTACAGAATATTGTGTGTGGGGCACAGAGATGAGGTGGACATTAAAAAATTGTTAGACACTATTATTGCACACAGAGTGAGTCCATGCAACTTAGTATGTGACTTGTTAAACTCATTTTTACTCTTGAACTTATTTAGGCTTGCCATAACAATGGGTTTGAATACTTTTTGACTGAAGACATTCCAACTTTTCATTTAATACATTTCTAAAAAATGTCTAAAAACATTTATTCCACTTTCACATTATGGGGTATTGTGTGTAGGCCAGCGACAATCTCAATTTCAGATATTTTAAATTCGGGCTGTAACACAACAAAATGTGGAAAAAGTCAAGGGGCGTGAATACTTTCGGAAGGGTGTGTGTGTGTGTGTGTGTGTGGCCTTTTAAGCATTCTAGTACAGTTAAATAGTTAGCACACACGGATGCTGCGGTCTATGGCACTGCATATCTTAGTGCAAGAAGCGTCACTACAGTCCCTGGTTCGAATCTGTATCACATCCGGCCATGATTGGGAGTCCCATAGGGCGGCGCACAATTGGCCCAGCGTCGTCCGGATTTGGCCGGGGTAAGCCTTCATTGTAAATAAGAATTTGTTCTTAACTGACTTGCCTAGTTAAATAAAGGTTACACACACCACATTGACCAAAAAGTTATTTTGTTGGCATTTATTTATGTCCCCATTACCAGTAAAACATAATCAAAACCTATTTCTTTCACTTACTTGCTGTGCTGTTTCGTTGTTCATTTGTTCAGTCGTTTCATTTTCAACCAGGATTTCTATGGAACTCCCTTTGTGTCTTTGCTATGGAACGACGTTTGGGTCTTTGCGTATCAAAAAATATACTATATAACACTATTGGACATTTTCACTTAGGGGTGTAACTCACTTTTGTTGCCAGCGGTTTAGACATTAATAGCTGTGTGTTGTGTTATTTTGAGGGGACTGCAAATTTACACTGTTATACAAGCTGTACACTCACTACTTTACATTGTAGCAAAGTGTAATTTCTTCAGTGTTGTCACATGAAAAGATATACTCAAATATTGACAAAAATAATCAGCAGTTTTGTGAGATACTGTACCTACGTTATATAGGTATGCAAGTCAGCTTTAACATCGGTTTTGCACATCAGCGTTAAACTTGACATCGGCCGATGTTGGCATTTTTAACTAATATAGGCCGATTCCGATATGTTCACCGCTATATCGTGCATCCCTAAAATGTATATTTATACTATTTTTTTTATTTTATGCACTTTGAGATTATTGTATAATTAAAGCTTTACAAATGTTATTATATGTGTGAGATTTTATTTAACTAGTTAAGAACAAATTCTCATTTACAATGACTGCCAAACCCGGACGACGCTGGGCCAATTGTGCACCGCCCTATGGGACTCCCAATCACGGCTGGATGTGATGCAGCCTGGATTCGAACCAGGGACTGCAGTGATACCTCTTGCACTGAGATGCAGTGCCTTAGACTGCTGTCATGACATGCCTTATGGAAATGTATCATTTGTCTGTAAACTTTCCAAATGTCAGCAAACGTGATTCCTCAGTCCGGAGAATGCGCTTCCACTGCTCCAGTCCAATGACAGCGTGCTTTACACCACTCCGGCTTGGCATTGTATATGTTGATCTTAGGCTGCTCGGCCATGGAAACCCATTTCATAAAGCTCCTGGCGAACAGTTCTTGTGCTGACGTTGCTTCCAGAGGCAATTTGGAACTCTGTAGTGTGTGCTGCAACTGAGGACAGATGATTTTTACATGCTTCAACACTCGGCCATCCCGTTCTCTGAACTTGTGTGGCTTACCACTTCGTTTCTCAGGACGTTGTTGCTCCTAGACATTTCCACTTCACAGTAACAACACTTCCAGTCAACCAGGGCAGCTCTAGCAGGACAGAAATTTGTCGAACGGACTTGTTTGGCGAACTGCCCAATGACGGTCCCATGTTGAAAGTCACTGAGCTATTCAGTAAGGTTATTCTTTTGCCAATGTTTTGTCTATGGAGATTGCATTGCTGTGTGCTAGATTTTATACACCCGTCAGCAACGGGTGTGGCTGAAATGGCTGAATCCACTCATTTGAAGGGGTGTCCACATACATTTGTATAAATAGTGGTGATGCAGCCAGTTAAGATGCTCTCAATGCTGCAGCTGTATAAAGTTTTGAGGATCTGAGGTGCCAGGCCAAATCTTTTCAACCTCCTGATTGGGATGAGGCGCTATTGCACCTTCTTCAAGACTGTGTTGGTGTGAGAGGACCATATTAAGTCTTTAGTGGTGGACACAGAGGAACTTGAAGCTCTCGACCTGCTCCACTACAATGTGGGCGTGCTTGCCCTTCCGTTTCCTGTAGGCCAGGATCAGCTCCTGTTGTCTTGCTGACATTGAGGGAGTGGTTGTTGTCCTGGCACCACACTGCCAGGTCTCTGACCTCCTCTCTGTAAGCTGTCTCATTGTCGTCAGTGATCAGACCCACCATCGTCTTGTTGTCAGCAAACTTGATGATCAGTAAGTAACATAATTTTGTGGGTATCGATGAGTATCAAATGGTTGCATACAGTAAGTGTGAGGTGAGTGAATACTATCACATGCGTGTTGGCCAGCACATGTATTCTTACCCCTTCCTCCTTGTGCTTTTCTGGCTCCAGGTGACTTTGCGGTGCTTCTGAAGGCTGGCATGTCGGTGAAACAGGCCATTGTGTATAACCTACTTTCTGCCCTCATGGCCTACGTGGGCATGATGATCGGCACAGCCGTGGGCCAGTACACACACAACGTCACCAGCTGGATCTTCGCCGTCACCGCTGGCATGTTCCTATATGTGGCTCTGGTGGACATGGTGAGTTAGTTGTACAGTGAAACAATCACAACCATTTCACAAAACCTGTTTTAACATGGGCAGTGCCATTGAAGGCTTTCACCATTACAAAGTAGTCGACTGGGTGGGACCTCATGGTTTAATTACACAATTCCATACAGGTTAGCAGGAAGGATCAGCCAATTCATTATTTATGTCCTGAGTAAATTGCAGCACTCCAGGTGGCATGAAATGACCAAACCTTGGCTTTATGCCTGTTCAGACTAAACACATCCCAGCACAGTAGATGGTGGTAAGCACCTTTTCAGTTTGTTTACGGACCACCAATAAACTTGTAGAAGAAGAAATTGACAACTACTGTAAAATGGTGACAGCCCTTGATGGCGCTTCCCATTCAGTCACAGAGGATCATACAGAATTATTGCCTGATGATCTTCCCTGAACTTTTCCTGAACTTTTCAATACCTCTCTGGTGCATTTGTCACTTCAAACCATACTTCCTTCAGATTGAAATTCTGTCTGACTGAAATTGTAATTGACTGTCATAGCCCCAAATGGAAAAGTAAACGCTGGCTGTTGATTACATAACTTTTTCTCATGGTGGGGTCACAATTATTGTCTAAAATCAAAATGGCATCACGGGCATAGAAGGTTTGGTAACACCTGACCTAATGTCGAAGTCCAGTACAGACCTCTATCGCATCTAGTGTCTAACAATGTAGTCCCCTCTTAATTTTCTTGTATGGTGTCTGACTACATTGTGTCCGCTTGCTCCCTCTAGTTACCAGAGATGCTCCACGGCGACAGCGAAGAACACAAGCGCTGTCAGCTAGGCCACTTTGTCCTGCAGAACCTTGGCCTGCTCACCGGTTTCTCCATCATGCTGCTCATTGCCATCTTCGAAGACCAGATAGTTTTTGACTTTGGCTTCTAGCAGTAGAGTATGGAGTCGGTTGGTACAAGGGAAGGCGAATGTGGGGTTGTGTGTCGGTACTTGTGCTTTTTGGCCTTTAAAAAGTGCTTTGTTTGTTCTGTGGTGGTCCAGTGTCCTGCATGCATAGTGATCGAGCTCTCATTCATGCTCCCTGTGCCTCTCCATTCCGTAGATCAAAGCAGTGGCTTATACATATCCCCCCATTCTGTTCCCTTTCTCTGTCCCATTGAGTTATTCCTTTCAGCTCCTAGGTTCTATCCTATGCTCCTTCCCATGTAGCTTAGATGCTGTACTGAAGGTACACCTCAAGGTAACACTCTCACCAACAAACACCTCTTTAGTTGATATTGATAAGGCCACCTTCCTTTTGGAGACTAGCTCATGCAAGTAACACTTTGATTACTCTCCCCATTCCTCTGAAAAACATTATAGCAAATCAAAAGGAATGTCACATTCCAATTGGTCTAAATACATTTGTCGACAAGATAAGTTCACATATCGGCGGCTCACCTCAGTATCAGCAGGTGTGCTCCACTACCTGTGAGCATTATGCGTGTCTCAGATAGTGGACAAAGAGTTCCTCACCCGACTGTGTAAGATGGATAAAGTATCCACCTCCTAACCTGGAGAATTCTCCAGACTGCTTCCCACCGGTGCAGGGCGCTCCCCTACAGAGAGGAAGCTGTCATTGCCCAGCAGCCCTCTGCTCATCCATCATAACCCTGTGCAGTGTGTCGTCTTATGTCATTCCCACTCCCTTTATCTGTTATTAACCCTGTGGCTTGTCCCATTATCCATGCCTAGTGCACCTGTGGTGCCTTCCCATTGCCCCCATCCATCGTAAACTTGTGAAATCTGTCCCACTGTGTATCAACATTTATTGTCTAAAGCCGTGGCTGTGCCAAGCCAAGTCCATTGTAGTGGCTTTGCCAATGAACACACTGTAATAGAGTAGCTAGGAGCTAGATAGTCCATAGACTCGGAAGTGTTAAAGGAAAGTGGTGCTAAAGCCCAAATTTGTCCCCAGGCATTGTATGAGTCAACAGGTCTGTATTGACGGTCTTCGCCCTGTTGCTCTGCAAAACTATTGAGAACCACAGCTTAGCTATGCATTTTGTCAAAAATGTGAACGCTACTACCCCAACCTTTAAAAGAGCGATTGCGTGTCTAATTATAATGGCTCAATGTTAATTTGCAGCAGTCTCCATATTTATATATTATTTTGTCTGTTTTTATGGCTGATTTGAGAAGCATTGGGAGTATTGAAGGTACCCAAAGTGCTACATAGTGCTACGAAAGAAAAACGACTTTAGGTACTCACTCGGATGTAGGCCCAGTCAGTTTCATTTCATTATGCGTGTTCAAGACCGATGTTAAATGTAGACTCAGCAATGCACAAAGTAAACAGCATGTCAAGTAAATTTCCACAACAACTAAGAATGTTAAAGCACGGGCCTCAAGTTCTCCACTGTTTTGGTCCTGTAGCTACCACGTTATAGCGGTGTAAAGTGCACCCGAGCACATTTTATTTATTTATTTTTATTTCACCTTTATTTTTACATGCTCACATACTCTGCGTGGCTATGGGAGAGCAGTCTTGCATCGTGCTCATCTCAATATCTGCGGTACTGATTCATAGCGCTGAGTCTACCTCTAAAATGATGTGGGAGAAAAAAAGTTGGATTACCTAGATATATATATTAAGAACCAAGAAATATTTCCCAACTGCATTTGTAGGACTGATAGTAGTCTGTAAACAAAAATCTGACATTTTACAAAATGAAACTTTGCATGCCCGAAGTCCTATGTGAATTTAAGATTGTATTTTTTTCTGTGTCGAAGAAACAGTGTTGCTTTGCGTTTACTCCATTATTGAGGGCACTAGCTTGTTTTTGTAGCCAAATACTTGACCCATGCATTGTTTTGTGGTATTTTCTTATTTTTAAATGGGTTACTTTAAGTCTTGATTACCCCCATCGCAATCGGGCAAAGTCAGAAGTCAATTAGATTGAGAGCGAATTAAGTATATTAACTTTGTGCTTATTACATGGGGGTTACACTAGTTACCTTACCAAAAGACCCAAGTTAAGACTGTTTTCAGCATCATATAAGCACAGGAACAGTGTAAATCTAAAGAGCGTCACTATTATTGTTAAAAAAAAAAACTGAGATGTTTGGATACTGTGTGTATCATTCCTCCCAAATCAGTTTATAAGAAAAGTACTTGTATCAAATATTACATTTTCCTGTGTCATTTTGAAATTGTTCTCTGACAATCTGGAAAAGAACAAGCATGTCAATAGCCTTTTTATCACTGCTAAAAATATGCTTTGTCTATATATTTGAATATGTTCAAATTAGCACACTTTGCACTTGTGTAATTGATATTCGACTGGTAATCAAACCGTAGAACTATAAGGTTCCTTTGATTATTTTTTTTTATTTTTTAACAATCATTAGTATATTTTTGGTTAAATGGGTGTATGTGATAAGACACCACGCCGACTGTGCCAAAAGTGGCCCATTTGGGTTTTCTTTACCATAATTCTATGCTTGCTGTCGCCTCCTGACATTCCATTGGCTGTCTGCTGCTCGAGTGCTAAGCTAGCCAGCCTGGCTGCTTCACCTGCTGGATCACATTGAAATGTGCAACCTCCATTTATCCTGTCACTGTGTGACATCCATCGTCTTGTCTTATTGGCTGTGAATCATCGTCAATCACATTAAACTAATGTACTTGATTGGATCGAATCATGCATGAGTGAAATGGAACAGGAAAATGTTTTGGATGTAATTGTTTCTCTGCTTTTGTATAGAAAAATGTAAATGAAAAATACTAGTCAAATGTTTTGTTAGTTTATTTTTTAAATAAACAGATCAACTGTAGCGATGAGGAATTCTTTGGGGCCTGCTGAGCCTATTGGTAGAGCTTTCGTGTTTTAGAACATTAATGTTAATTCGTTTTTCATAGTCTGTTTTTCTTTCTCATGTTGAACAACTAATAGAAATATGTACTTCATGGGCTCAATAGGTGCCTGCTATAATGTTGCTATATTCTTTTAACAATCAATTTTTCAGGCAATGGAGATGGTTACAAGTGTCTAGCCACCATTTAGATTACCATGCCCCAAGGAATATCAGAATCTCTTTACTGGACTAGGAGCAGCAAATACAAAATAATAATATGAAGGTACCATGGTTGTTTTGGTTTTTAATTTGATACATTGTTTACAAACCTGAATATCTAAATGTAGTCATTGCATTTATCATCCTCGCTGATTGTCTGTGCATTCTCTGTCTGGAAAGGAAAATAAAGTTTGCAAAGAGCCCCTTTTGTGTGACCTTTTTTTTCAATGGTAATTTTGTCTTAAAGCCTTAATCAGGATTTTTTTCCCCTGGAATTTCTAAATATGAAATTGCTCAATTTAGAATAATATAAATATCTTCCTGAGACTAGTAAAACGGTCTTAAAAAAAAAGAGAACTTACAATGTCATTGTTCAGTGGAATTTTCCTTTTCTTGTTCTAAGGGCAAGGGTGCGTTCAGTTCATTAAACGTTTTGCTATGTTGTGTGATCGTTTGTACTGAACAGCACAATACCCCAAACAAGTGTACATCGTTCTTCAACAGTCTTCAAGGTAGGTTTGCTCCTGTTGATGGTGTTATGAATCAACACTAGTTCAGGAGAGAGGACCTGGATGCAGTACACTACCTGCATCAAACGGCTGCTATGAAACCCTTAACAAGGAGTTGTGGCCAGTAATAAACTGGTCCTGAACTTCAAAACCAAGACCATTGTATTTGGCACAAATCATTCCCTAAGCTCTACACCTCAGCCCGATCTGGTAATGAATGTTGTGGCTGTCGATAAAGTTGAGAAGACTAAATTACTTGTTGTGACCTTAGATTGTAAACTCTCATGTTCAACACCTATAGATTGAACGTTGTAAACATGTCCATAATAAAGAGATGTGCTGCTTATTTGACACCACACTCCAAAAAGCAAGTCATGCAGGCTTTTTTTTTGCCTTATCTTGATTTTTGTCCAGTCATGTGATCAAGTGTTTTAAAGAAAGACCTAGTTAAGCTGCAGCTGGCCCAGGACAGAGCAGCATGTCTTGCTCTTCATTGTAATCAGAGGGCTAATATAAATGCTATGTAGGCCAGGCTTTCTTGGCTAAGTTAAGGAGAGACTGACTGCATCACTTATTTTTATAAGAAACAATGTGTTGAAAATTCCAAATTGTTTGCATAGTCAACTTACACACAGCTCTGACCCCACCAGACAAGCCACCAAGGGTCTTTTCACAGTCCCCAAATCCAGAACAAATTCAAGAGGGCCATTATTGCATGGAACTCCCTTCCGTCTCATATTGCTCAAATGAACAGCAAACCTGGTTTAAAAAATTGATAAAGCCACACCTCACGGCACAATGTCTCTACTCTATTTGACCTGGATATTTTGTGTGTATGTATTGATATATAGGCTGTTTGTGCCGATTTTAACTGTATGTAGTTCTGTTCTTGCCTATTAGTGTTCTGTATTATGTCATGTTTTGTATGTACTCCAGGAAGAGAAGCTGCTGCTTTCGCAACAGCTAATGGAATCCTAATACAATTTTGTGCACAAATTTGTTTGCATCCCTGGTAGTTAGCGTTTTTCCTTTGCCAAGATATTCCATCCACCTGACAGGTGTGGCATATCAAGAAACTGATTATGAAACAGCATGATCATTACACAGTTGCACCTTCTGCTGGGGACAATAAAAAGCCACTCTAAAATGTGCAGTTTTGTCACACAACACAATGCAACTGATGTCTGAAGTTGAGGGAGCATGCAATTAGCATGCTGGCTGCAGGAATGTCCACCAGAGTTGTTGCCAGAGAATTTAATGTTAATTTCTCTACAATAAGCCACCTCCATTGTTTTAGAGAATTTAGCAGTATATCCAACCGGCCTCACAACCTCAGACCACGTGTATGGCGTTGTGTGGACGAGCGGTTTGCTGATGTCAACATTGTGAACAGAGTGCCCTATGGTGGCAGTGAGGTTTTGGTATGGGCAGGCATAAGCTATGGAGAACGAACACAATTGCATTTGATCAATGGTAATTTGAATGCACAGAGATACCATGACTAGATCCTGTGGCCCATTGTCGTGCCATTCATCCGCCGCCATCACCTCATGTTTCAGCATGATAATGCATAGACCCCTGTCGCAAGGATCTGTACACAATTCCTGGAAGCTGAAAATGACACAGTTCTTTCATGGCTTGCATACTCACCAGATCTATCACCCGTTGAGCATGTTTGGGATGCTCTGGATCGACATGTACGACAGTGCGTTCCATTTCCCGCCAGAATCCAGAAACTTCGCACAGCCATTGAAGATGAGTGTGACAACATTCCACAGGCCACATCAACAGCCAGATCAACTCTATGCAAGCGAGATGAGTCGCACTGTATGAGGCAAATGGTGGTCACAGCAGATACTAACTGTTTTTCTGATATACGCCCCTACCTTTTTTAAGGTATCTGTGGCCAATTAATTTATTTCATTTGACTGATTTCCTGCATTTATATTTCTGTTCAGTATATACAGTGCCTTCAGAAAGTATTCATACCTCTTGACTTATTCCACATTTCGTTGTGTTATAGCCTGAATTAAAAATGTATTCAATCTTTTTTTTTCTCACCCATCTACACAAAGACCACATAATAACAAAGTGAAAAAAATGTTTTTAGAAATTTTTGCAGATTTGTTGAAAATGAAATGCAGAAATATTTAATTTACATAAGCATTCACACACCTGAGTCAATACTTTGTAGAAGCACCTTTGGCAGTGATTACAGCTATACGTCTTTCTGGGTAAGTCTCTAAGAGCTTTCCACACTTTGATTGTGCAACATACGCCCATTATTCTTTTCAAAATTCTCCAAGCTCTGTCAAATAGTTTGTTGATCATTGCTAGACAACCATTTTCAGGTTTTGTCATAGATTTTCAAGTATATTTAAGTCAAAACTGTAACTCGGCTACTCAGGTCCATTCTCTGTCTTCTTGGTAAGTCAAAACTGTAACTCGGCTACTCAGGTACATTCTCTGTCTTCTTGGTAAGCAACTCCAGTGTAGATTTGGCCTTGTGATTTAGGTTTTTGTCCTGGTGAAAAGTGAATTCATCTAACAGTGTCTCGTGGAAAGCAGACTGAACCAGGTTTTCCTCTAGGATTTTGCTTGTGCATAGCTCCATTCCACATACAGCTGGCTGGTTATACGATGTACCGGCAGGATAGAACAGCGGCGTCTGGTAAGACAAGGGGCAGCGGTCTATGTATTTTTGTAAACAACAGCTGGTGCATGATATCTAAGGAAGTCTCGAGCTTTTGCTAGCCTGAGGTAGAGTTTCTCATGATAAGCTGCAGACCACACTACGTACCAAGAGAGTTTTCATCTATATTCTTTGTAGCTGTTTATATACCACCACAGTCAGAGGCTGGCACTAAGATAGCATTGAATGAGCTGTGTTCCGCAATAAGCAAACAAGAAAACGTTCACCCAGAGGTGGCACTCCTAGTAGCCGGGGACTTTAATGCAGGGAAATTTCTATCAGCAAGTTAAATGTGCAACCAGATGGAAAAGAACTCTGGATCACCTATACTCCACACACAGCAATGCATACAAAGCTCTCCCTCGCCCTCCATTTGGCAAATCTGACCATAATTCCATCTTCCTGATCCCTGCTTACAAGCAAAAATTAAAGCAGGAAGAACCAGTGACCAGATCAATAAAAAAGTGGTCAGATGAAGCAGATGCTAAGCTACAAGACTGTTTTTCAAGCACAGACTGGAATATGTTCCGGGATTCCTTCAATGGCATTGAGGAGTACACCACATCTGTCATTGACTTCATCAATAAGTGCATCGATGACGTCGTCCCCACAGTGACCGTGCGTACATACCCCAACCAGAAGCCATGGATTACAGGCAGCATCTGCACTGAGCTAAAGGCTAGAGCTGTCGCTTTCAAGGAGCAGGACTCTAACCCGGAAGCTTATAAGTAATCCCGCTCTGCCCTCCGACGAACCATCAAACAGGCAAAGCATCAATACAGGACTAAGATCGAGTCGTCCTGCACCAGCTCTGACGCTCGTCGGATGTGGCAGGGCCTGCAAACTATTACAGACTACAAAGGGAAGCACAGCTGAGAGCTGCCCAGTGACACGAGCCCACCAGATGAGCTAAACTACTTCTAAGCTAGCTTCGAGGCAAATAACACTGAAACATGCATAAGAGCACCAGCTGTACCAGAAGACTGTGTGATCACGCTCTCCGCAGCCGATGTGAGTAAGACCTTTAGACAGGTCAACATTCATAAGGCCGCAGGGCCAGACGGATTACCAGGACGTGTACTGCGAGCATGCGCTGACCAACTTGCGGGTGTCTTCACTGACATTTTCAACCTCTCCCTGTCCGAGTCTGTAATGCCAACATGTTTTAAGCAGACCACCATAGTGCCTGTGCCCAATAACACTACGATAACCTACCTAAATGACTACCGACCCGTAGCACTCACGTCTGTAGCCATGAAGTGCTTTGAAAGGCTGGTTATGGCTCACATCAACTTCAATTTGCATACCGCCCCAACAGATCCACAGATGATGCAGTCACAATTGCACTCCACACCGCCCTTTCCCACCTGGACAAAAGGAACACCTATGTGAAAATGCTATTCATTGACAACAGCTCAGCTCAGCAAAGCCATAGTGCCCTCAAAGCTCATCAATAAGCTAAGGACCCTGGGACTAAACACCTCCCTCTGCATCTGGATCCTGGACTTCTTGATGGGCCGCCCCCAGGTGGTAAGGGTAGGTAACAACACATCAGCCACGCTGATCCTCACACATGGGGGCCCCTCAGTGGTGCGTGCTCAGCCCCCTTCTGTACTCCCTGTTCACTCATGTCTGCATGGCCAGGCATGACTCCAACACCGTCATTAAATTTGCTGATGACACAACAGTGGTTGGCCTGATCACTGACAACAATGAGACAGCCTATTGGGAGGAGGTCGGAGACCTGGCTGTGTGGTGCCAGAACAACAACCTCTACCACAACGTGATCAAGAGAAAGGAGATGATTGTGGAAAAAGAGGACCAAGCACGCCCCCATTCTCATCGACGGGGCTGCAGTGGAGCAGGTTGAGAGCTTCAAGGTCCTGGCATGGCCCAAACCTTTTCCCCCTCAGGAGACTGAAAAGATTTGGCATGAGTCCTCAGATCCTCAAAAAGTTGTACAGCTGCACCATCGAGAGCATCCTGACTGGTTGCATCACTGCCTGGTATGGCAACTGCTCGGCCTCCGACCGCAAGGCACTACAGAGGGTCGTGCGAACGGCCCAGTACATCACTGGGGCCAAGCTTCCTGCCTACCAGGACTTCAATACCCGGCGGTGTCAGAGGAAGGCCCTAAAAATTGTCGAAGACTCCAGCCACCCTAGTCATAGACTGTTCTCTCTGCTACCACACGGAAAGCAGTACCGGAGCGCCAAGTCTAGGTCCAAGAGGCTTCTCGACAGCTTCTATCCCCAAGCCACAAGAATCCTGAACATCTAGTCAAATGGCTACCCAGACTATTTGCATTGCCCCCCCCCCCCTTCCCTCCACACCACTGCCATTCTCTGTTGTTATCTATGCATAGTCACTTTTATTAACTCTACCTACATGTACATACTACCTCAACTAACCGGTGCCCCCACACATTGACTCTGTACCGGCACCCCCCTATTGTTATTTTTCACTGCTGCTCTTTAATTACTTGTTACTTTTATCTCTTATTCTTATCCGTATTGTTTTGAAACTGCACTGTTGGTTAGGGGCTCGTAAGTAAGCATTTCCCTGTAAGGTCTACACCTGTTGTATTCGACGCATGTGAATAATACAATTTGATTTGATAACACATCAACCCTGTTACCCATAAATAGATAGGCAAAAAAATGTGGGAAGCTTGCATTTTATTGCCACTCTCTGTTCCATCCCTCCTGTCACAATGGGAGTTATGGCTGATTTAAGATGACAATTTCAATGCTGTTACTTTAATTGGCTCTTAAAAGGCGACTGCACTTCCTGATTTGGCATTGTTTTACATTTGGTTCATTAAGAGATGCTAACTGCCATGACTGAATTCAAACGTGAGTTGGTTTTGGGGTGTGGTTTGATGTGGGTGTCTTGTGTGTGTGTGTTCGCAGGTGGGAGAGTTTTTTTGCTAAATAATTTATCCATCTTCAGCCAGCTGGTGTGGCAAAGTTGGTTTGACTTTGGATTGCCTATCTCTGGAGCTACAGAGGGGAGAATGTAGGGAGGACAAGAATGGAGAGAGGAGGGGGGTACAGGCAGAGAGGGAGGATTGTTAACACAAGGAGTAGACATGAGGACAATGATGACAAGAATATAAAAGGTGGGATATCGGTTTTAGTAAAGAGGGAAAAAATGGAGGTGGGGAAGGAAGTTGGGAAAATAGCAGAGGATGAAACAGTTAGGTAATTGTACTTGATGTCATTTTATTGTCCAAATGTTGAGTCACCAGTAGGAAATTTGGGGACATAAAATGTGATACAATAGCAGTGAGAGAGCAAGTCCCCAGGGCCCATTAGCAGGCCTGGTAAAACAAAAGGGATAAACTGGGACACTGAACTTCTCACAAAGCGAGTTTGTCGAGTTCCAAAAAATAAACCCTCATTCAATTCAATAGCAGGAGCTGCCGGTTAGATTAGCATTTCAAAGCTGACTGTGTTGTGTTTTCCCCTACAAATAAACACATTTTTAATTAAGTTCCGCTCTTGTCAAGAACTGATTTTGTTAATAAGATTTCCCTGAAATGTCTGAATATTAAAAACAGAAAGCTTGTGCATTATTCAACAGCCTGCATTGTGAGAGTAAAGAAAAAAACAACTGAGAACTTACAAAGCAATCAGTTATACTGTGTGTGGGAGCTTCTTGCATGAATCTGCCACTAGCAATCTATTTTAATCTCTTACTTAATACACTATTCATACACCATATCAAGTTGTAATTAAGAAGCCCCCTAGAAAACTAAGGGAGGATGAGAGCGAACAAACTTAGTTATTGCACATGCCGAGTTTGGGCTGAATTTGGTGGAGCTGCATGAGAGCCTGAGACAAAACTTTGAACATAAAGCTGGGAACAATCTCCTGGGTTGAACCACGCAGCATCATTTATTCTGCTGTTTGTTGTTGTTTGTACTCTCCTCGGCACCTATAGTGTATTGTAGTCTGATAAAAAGAGCTGCCTCGTAGGAGTTAAGACACAGAATATAGATAGAATGTGCTCTGTTTTTCTGCAGTCAGATCCACTGATACATGGGAAGATATTATCCGTCGCTCTTTCTGCCTGGTGGAATTTATGGGAAAAGGAACCATGATTCTTTATCCCCTCAAACCACTGAGTCTTATGTCAGTATGCTATATATACACAAGTATGTTGACACCCCTTCAAATTAGTGGATTCGGCTATTTCAGCCACACCCGTTGCTGACAGGTGTAAAATCGAGCACACAGCCATGCAATCTCCATAGACAAACATTGGCAGTAGAATGGCCTTATTGAAGAGCTCAGTGACTTTCAACGTGGCACCGTCATAGGATACCACCTTTCCAGTTTGTCAAGTTTCTGCCCTGTTAGAGCTGTAAGTGCTATAATTTTGAAGTGGAAACGTCTAGGAGCAACAACGGTTCATCCCCGAATTGGTAGGCCACACAAGCACACAGAATGGGACCGGCGGGTAACAATCGTCTGTCCTCGGTTGCAACACTCAGTACCGAGTTCCAAACTGCCTCTGGAAGCAAAGTCAGCACAATAACTGTTTCGTCGGGAGCTTCATAAAATGGGTTTCCATGGCCGAGCAGCCGCACACAAGCCTAAGATGACCATGCACAATGTCAAGCATCGACTGGAGTGTAAAGCTCGAGGCCATTGGACTCTGGAGCAGTGGAAACGCGTCCTCTGGAATGATGAATCGCGCTTCACCATCTGGCAGTCCGACGGACGAATCTGGGTTTGGTGGATGCCAAGAGAATGCTACCTTCCCAAATGCATAGTGCCAACTGTAAAGTTTGGTGGAGGAGGAATAATGGTCTAGGGTTGTTTTTCATTGTTCGGGCTAGGCCCCTTAGTTCCAGTGAAGTGAAATATTAACGCTACAGCATAGAATGACATTATAGACGATTATGTGTTTCCAACTTCGTGGCAACAGTTTGGGGGAGGCCCTTTCCTGTTTCAGCATGACAATGACCCCATGCACGAAGTGAGGTCCATACAGAAATGGTTTGTTGAGATCGGTGTGGAAGAACTTGACTGGCCTGCACAGAGCCCTGACCTCAACCCCATGGAACACCTTGGGGATGAATTGGAACACTGACTGCCAGCTAGGCCTAATCGCCAAACATCAGTGCCCGACCTCACTAATGCTTTGTGGCTGAATGGAAGCAAGTCCCTGCACCAATGTTCCAACATCTAGTGGAAAGCCTTCCCAAATGAGTGGAGGCTGTTATTGCAGCAAAGGGTGATCCATCTCCATATTAATGCCCATGGTTTTAGAATGAGATGGTGTCCATATACTTCTTGTCATGTAGTGTATATTATTTTTTAACCTTTATTTAACTAGGCAAGTCAGTTAAGAGCAAATTCTTATTTACAATGACGGCCTACCCCAGCCAAACCCAGACGATGCTGGGCCAATTGTGCTCCGTCCTATGGGACTCCCAATCACGGCTGGTTGTGATACAGCCTGGAATCAAACCGGGGTGTCTGTAGTGACGCCTCAAGCACTGAGTTGCAGTGCCTTAGACCGCTGCCCCACTCGGGAGCCCAACAACAAGGGAAGAAAGAGACATTGTCCTGACTTGCAATGGGAACTCAGCTGACACCGAATCATTTGCAGCAAACATCAGGATGATAAGACTTAACACACTAATACCTTATAAAACAGATATTTACTGATAAGGTCCCTCTTTAAATTAACTACAACTTATAAAGGCTTCATATAGCATACATAAAGTCTTCATAAGCACTATATACTTATTTCAAACTGTATAAATGGATGTATAAAGTGTGACATTCCCCAAAAAGCTGTGCTTTATAGTGTGAAAGATTGTGTTCTTGCCTGGAGCAGGGCAGGTGTGACTTCCATATGAGGCCTATAGCATGTTTTATGCTAAGCTAAACCAATAACACCAGTCGGTTATTTCACATTTTGCACCCTCCCATCAAGTTTTCAGACAACATACCTAAAGTAAACTGTGTGAAACTCGTGATCCAACTGCCATACCTGGCCTAGAGTGTGTTCTTGCCTGGAGAAACTGTCATGACACTCTAGAACTGTACCTGTCATGTACTGGGCACATGTGAATATAACATTAGTAAAGACAGCTTTCTAAAGACAGCATTAGTGTATATAAAGAATATTACTTTATTTATTCACTACTGTCTTTATTCACACTAATGTTCTTTATTTGTTACTTGCCTAATGATGGAACATTGACTGTAGATGGGAATCCAATTTTAAACAAACTGGTGTTGGGTAGGTTTAGCCTATTAGTAATAACATTATGTCATAAAATAATGTTATGTCACCCTTTATAAAGCACAGCTTTTTTGGGAATTGACATAGTGATTTATGCACCATACATAAGGAACTGTTATATCACACTTTATTTACCATTTTTAATACAGTATAACATAAACTAGATGATTAGTGAAGCATTTATGTCAAACTTTATGTATGCTAGTTAAAACCTGAACACAGGACGGTTATATATATACAGTACCAGTCAAACGTTTGGACATACCTACTCATTCAAGGGTTTTTCTTTATTTTTACTATTTTCTACATTGTAGAATAATAGTGAAGACATCAAAACTATGAAATAACACATATGGAGTCATGTAGTAGCCAAAAAACGTCTTAAATAAATATTTTATATTTGAGATTCTTCAAAGTAGCCACCCTTTGCCTTGATGACAGCTTTGCACACTCTTGGAATTCTCTCAACCAGCTTCACCTGGAATGTTTTTGAAACAGTCTTGAAGGACTTCCCACATATGCTGAGCACTTGTTGGCTGCTTTTCCTTCACTCTGCGGTCCAACTCATCCCAAACCATCTCAATTGGGTTGAGGTCGGGTGATTGTGGAGGCCAGGTCATCTGATGCAGCACTCCATCCCTCTCTATCTTGATCAAATAGCCCTTACATAGAATGGAGGTGTGTTGGGTCATTGTCCTGTTGAAAAACAAATGATAGTCCCACTAAGCGCAAACCAGAATGCTGTGGTAGCCGTACTGGTTAAGTGTGCCTTGAATTCTAAATAAATCACAGACAGTGTCACCAGCAAAGCACCCCCACACCATCACACCTCCATGCTTCACGGTGGGAACCTGTGTTCAAGATACCATTAAAAATCAGGATTTTGGCTAGGGAATAGGTCAGTTGGAGGATTGTGTCAGAAAAGCAGAATTCCTGATTAATCATGAGAAATCTCATCCTTCATCTCTTTTTCCACTTCACCCCTTTACTTCTTCCTCCCCTCTCTCACCCATTCTTCCTTCCCTCCCCCCTCTGTCTGTCTCACCATCTTTGGGGGGCTGGCGGTACTCTTTGTCATTGTCACGACTTCCGCTGAAGTTGGTGCCTCTCTTTGTTCGGGCGGCGTTCGGCAGTCATCGTCACCGGCTTTCTAGCTGCCACCGATCCATGTTTCTTTGTCGATTGGTTATGTCTTGATTGTTCACACCTGGTTCCCATTTGGTTATGATTACTTCCCTATTTAAACCCTCTGGTCATCATGATGTTTTTTGCGTTAGTGTTTTACTGTAGGTATTGTTCGTTGTGTTTGTAGTTCTTGTTTTCCCTTGCGTGGATTTTGTATACTGAATTTTTATTTGAGTAAAATACTTAATTTTTACTCAGTTCGGTGTCCTGCGATTGACTCCTTTCCTCATCACCTATACACGGACACTGACAGTCATGCAGCAGCTCAATGTCGAAGCCCAGCAGGTCGATGGGATAGTGTGTTTGCTGGAGCAGTTCTGCTGGCCACCCGTCAGGAAGCCCTGGGTGAAAAAGAAGCCTGACATCCAGAAGACCGCCAGCATCCCGTCATCGTACCAGTCCTGCAGAGGGCCAGACAGAGCACAGCACAAAGGGTTAATGCAGAGAGAATTGGTGTGTGTGTGTGCAAAAGACGAAAGGCTGCAATATTAGGGCAATTAACACCTACATGTGAGAAGCCTGGTTTCAAATAAACTTTCTTAGCATCTAGACCTTTCAGGCAAAGCTGGGCAGAGACATGTTGGTGAAACTTTTTTGATTGATTGTATTACTATTTATTGATTGGATTTTGTAAAAGAGACCTGGGTCTAAATAGGAGTTCCTGTTGAAATAAAGGTTGAATAAATAAATGCAATAAATGTTTTAACTTTTGTGGGTGACACTACAGTCGTGGCCAAAAGCTTTGAGAATGACACAAATATTAATTTTCACAAAGTCTGCTGCCTCAGTTTGTATGATGGCGATTTGCATATACTCCAGAATGTTATGAAGAGTGATCAGATGAATTGCAATTAATTGCAAAGTCCCTCTTTGCCATGCAAATGAACTGAATCCCCCAAAAACATTTCCACTGCATTTCAGCCCTGCCACAAAAGGACCAGCTGACATCATGTCAGTGATTCTCTCGTTAACACTGGGGTGAGTGTTGACGAGGACAAGGCTGGAGATCACTCTGTCATGCTGATTGAGTTCGAATAACAGACTGGAAGCTTCAAAAGGAGGGTGGTGCTTGGAATCATTGTTCTTCCTCTGTCAAACATGGTTACCTGCAAGAAAACACGTGCCGTCCTCATTGCTTTGCACAAAAAGGGCTTCACAGGCAAGGATATTGCTGCCAGTAAGATTGCACCTAAATCAACCATTTATCGGATCATCAAGAACTTCAAGGAGAGCGGTTCAATTGTTGTGAAGAAGGCTTCAGGGCGCCCAAGAAAGTCCAACAAGCACCAGGACTGTCTCCTAAAGTTGATTTGGCTGAGGGATCGGGGCACCACCAGTACAGAGCTTGCTCAGGAATGGCAGCAGGCAGGTGTGAGTGCATTCTGCATGCACAGTGAGGCAAAGACTTTTGGAGGATGGCCTGGTGTCAAGATATTCTGATATTCTGCAAAAGGTACAGGGATTGGACTGCTGAGGACTGGGGTAAAGACATTTTCTCTGATAAATCCCCTTTCCGATTGTTTGGGGCATCCGGAAAAAAAGCTTGTCCGGAGAAGGCAAGGTGAGCGCTACCATCAGTCCTGTGTCATGCCAACAGTAAAGCATCCTGAGACCATGCATGTGTGGGGTTGCTTCTCAGCCAAGGGAGTGGGCTCACTCCTAATTTTGCCTAAGAACACAGCCATGAATAAAGAATGGTACCAACACATCCTCTGAGAGCAACTTCTCCCAACCATCCAGGAACAGTTTGGTGACGAACAATACCTTTTCCAGCATGATGGAGCACCTTGCCATAAGGCAAAAGTGATAACTAAGTGGCTCGGGGAACAGAACATCGATATTTTGGGTCAGGAAACTCCCCAGACCTTAATCGCATTGAGAACTTGTGGTCAATCCTCAAGAGGTGGGTGGACAAACAAAACCCCACAAATTCTGACAAACTCCAAGCATTGATTATGCAAGAATGGGCTGCCATCAGTCAGGATGTGGCCCAGAAGTTAATTGACAGCATGCCAGGGCGGATTGCAGAGGTCTTGAAAAAGAAGGGTCAACACTGCAAATATTGACTCTTTGCATCAACTTCATGTAATTGTCAATAAAAGTCTTTGACACGTATGAAATGCTTGTAATTATACTTCAGTATTCCATAGTAACATCTGACAAAAATATCTAAAGACACTGAAGCTGCAAACTTTGTGAAAATGTATATTTGTGTCATTCTCAAAACTTTTGGCCACGACTGTATGTGTGAAACCGCATAATCATGGCTAAGGGGTTTGGGTTCGGTCCCTCAAGGGGGAAAGACCAAAAAGACCATAGCTTGCCGGTGCCTGATACAAAAAAGGTTGAGAACACTGCTGTATGGGAGCTTAGTTTGATGTGTTTTTTGGGACCATATACTGCTCTGTATACAGAATGTATTTGACTGGACTGAATGTTTAAGACTATGTTGTATTCCTGGTTGCCCTGTGCACATACAGGCACCGCACTCACGTGTGCAAGACATCTGACGAGCCCCTAGGATATTTCCCATGATCTCTCATTGTTAGTGTGCAGTCAGTGTGTGTGTGTGTGTGTGCGTGTGGTCAGCGATTTGGGATTAAGTTGATCCTGTGGAGTAATGAACACCAACTGTCTTTATCCACACATGATCAAGCAGCACCATGAAGGGAATTCCCCCCAGTAGTACTCATCAGTGCCAATTTAGAAGATTAGCTCTTTTACCACAGATTAAGCATTTTCCATATGGTGGCCTTTGTCTATTCCGTTCCATTTTGAAGTACGGAATCAATCTGATTCCACCTATGAGTGAGATGGTACAGGAATGTCCACCCTCGGCAATCTTGCCAAAAGCAGAAGCAACCCAAGAGCCTCCTCTTAAAACTACTTAGGGATGTATTCTGACTTTGCATTTGTGCACAGAACTCAAACTTCAGTGCAAATCTTGTACATTACAATGCTGCACGGTTTATGTTTTACATTTTCTTTTTAAATGTTTCTAAGAAAGCAGCAATTAAAGTTGAACCCAAACAAGGGGTTAAAAAAAACAAAATTGTAAATCGCCAGCTGTAACATTTGGAACTCACAAAGAATAATTTGCCATCCTGTCTGTTTAAAAAAGTGAGTCATTTTGCTTATTGCCCGGGTTGTAGTTTGCGTGTCAAACAGTGGAGAGGCTGCTGAGGGGAGAACGGCTCATAATAATGGCCAGAACGGTGCAAATGGAATGGCATCAAACACCTGGAAACCATGTGTTTAGTGTATTTGATACGATTCCCCTCCAGTCATTACAACGAGCCCGTTCTCCCCAATTAAGATGCCACCAACCTCCTGTGGTGTCAAATGGGTGTTTGGAGGGGTTCATTGGGCTAGGGGTTCATTTGGAATTGGGCATGAATAGGTGAACTGGCTCAGTTGGTAGAGCATGGTGTTTGCAACGCCAGCGTTGTGGGTTCGATTCCCATGGGGGACCACTACGGCGAAAAAATGTATGAAATGTATGCATTCACTACTGTAAGTCGCTCTGGATAAGAGCGTCTGCTAAATGACTAAAATGTAAATGTAAGCATGCTGTGTACCAGCTAACTTTATATGGGCCAAAGTAGCTAGCTAGCCAATTAGCTAAAGCCAGGAAGTGGAGTCCAAATAGGACTTGTCCACAAGCATTACTTCTTGTTTATTTGGGAGTAGGGTGAAGTTGCTGATCTTGGGTAGGTTTTGCATTTTCCACACTAAGGTGAGGTGAGGGATGGGGGAGGGGAAGCTGATCTTAGATCTGTACCTAGGGGACACTATGCCCGGAGCATGTTCCTGTAGGAACTTGAGCCTATCTAGGAAGTCATTGACGTAGCTGCTCAGGGGTTTGAGGCTGTGGTAGGACTTCTTCTTCCACATGCCAGGGGCACTGCCTTTCAGAATGCTGTTCACCACCTCCTCCAGCTCAGCAGACATCACTACCAGGCCCTGACACACACAGACACACACACAGACGCACACAGAAAGACAGACAGGCGCACGCACCACGCATGCACAAAAACAAACAGACAGGCACATGCACACACACACAAACACACAATTAAGACAAGCGTTATGGCAAAACATTGCATCTATGGTGTGCCAGCCTATAAAATGAATAAATCTTAATACCCTCACATATACACACATAGAATAATTCATTAATTAGGCTCATTCATATGCAGGTATGCTGAACAGTAAACACTATAGCCCATCTCAGAACTTGGAATAGAGTCACAGACTGTGGAGTGTAGCTGCCATGAAGAGATCCAGGCTTGTCCCTTTGGAACATCCCTCCGGAGACATATGGCAGACAAATAATGGGTATTCTTATCATAGATGGTTCCATTTGATAAGGGCTATGCAAGAGGCTCCACTCTACTTGAATCACTGCCACCTCCTGATAACCCTACCTATCCAGTTCCTTTTTGAAGCCCACAGGACTAGAGCTTCATCTGAAGAGTCGACTCAGACAGGGACTTAGTTCAAAAACCCCTACTGAACAGATTAGAAGGCTTTAGTGTGGGAGCTCTACAGTGGCAGTACCCTAGGGAGGCTCCCTAGAGCTAGTGTCTCTCTCTGAATGGATTACTAGACCCCACGAAGACACGGAGGGAGCACTACTGACGCCCACCACCCCTCTCGAGTACCACATCAGTGCTGAGGCGTTCACACGAAGTAGGATCTAGGCAGAGATTAGTCCAGCGTTTGAATAGAAGAGTGAAGAACACTGTTAGAGGCGTTGGATGGATGCAGAGCTCCGAAAGTACTTTATGGGACGCATAGGCTGCATTGTTTACATCTTTCTTGTTTACATTTGTGCTGGTGGCTCATGTTTTGAGGATATACATAATGGAGTGCGAGTGTGGTTTAATCTAGTCAATAGAGAATTTCCAACTTGAACTCCTTTAGTCAACAAGAATCTTAACGCTTTTGAGCCTAGCTCTGCTTTTCAGTGGGGTAGAACAGTGGCTAGCCCTTCGCATTCAAAATCAACTTTTCATCATGTCCATTTGAACCAGTTCACTTAAAACAAGCCCTATTCATAGATTGCATATCCGTGACTCTGTCACATCACGGCATTGTTCTGAACATTTTAAAGAATGTTTCATCTTCATCTTTATCTTCAAATAATATTTTTGCAGGAATCTCCTTGCGAATGATTTTGCCGAAGATTGTATCCAGTATTATTCCAACCTCAGTGTGGAAATATATAAAACATGGTTCTTTAAGTAGACCAACGATACATTTTTATTTACAGATTATGGGGGATTTCTTTTTAACTATTGATTGATTTTGGTAGCCATAGTGACTCCCAAAAGTAGAGTGGTGGAAAGTCATTCTGATGATATTATGATTGTTTAGTCTAAATTACACTATAGTGGCTTGAAAATACGATGACATTGCTAAAGTAGGCCAAATAAATTCTGCGATACACTTAAAATAAGAATGAAGACTTTCTATCGCTGGATTCAAACATGCAACGTTTTGCACCAGAGGCAGATGCTTACAGTTAGAGTTAAGGTTTGGCACTAGAGGCACAAGAGACAGATGCTTACGCCCATCCGCCATCCCCTTACACAACGCCTTAGCAAAACGGAAACCTACTTGACGGTAATAGCTCTCACTGTTGCAACTAGTGGCTCATTTCCACGTCTTCTCCCGACGTCTTAAGACATGGATGGACGTCGAATACTGACTTGTATCATGGGTGACCTGGCTGAAACATTTTAGAAAACAACTTTAACATAATTTTTTTAAATGTATTTATTTATAATAACCAATTTTTTTAACAAATGTTTTTATTTTTTATTTATTTAACCTTTATTTTACTAGGCAAATAAGTTAAGAACTAATTCTTATTTACAATGACGGCCTACCAAAAGACCAAAGGCCTCCTGTAGGGATGGGGGCTGGGATATAAAAATATATATTTCAAGGACAAAACACACATCACGACAGAGAAAGCTTGTTGAACACTAAGAAAGCTTTGTTGTAGAGTGTTTAACACAAAATCCAGGGAGGGGCCAGCTGAGTATAAGTCTGTATCATCTGCATATAAATGGATGAAAGAGCTTCCTACTGCTTGAGCTATGTTTTTGACGTAAATTTAGAAGAGCGTGGGATCTAAGATCGTGCCTTGGTGTACTCCCTTGGTGACAGGCAGTGGCTGAGACAACAGAGGTTCTGACTTTATACACTTCACTCTTTGAGAGAGGTAGTTAAGAAACCAGGCCAAAGGCCCCTCAGAGACCCCAATATTCCTTAAAATACTCCTTAATTTACTTTAGACAGATGGCAATGTTGCTATTAGCTAGACAAGTTCATCAAAAATACCTGCTACTAATGTTAATGCTACTAACATGAACTAAAATCATGTGCTCTCCCCTCACTCTTAGCTAGCTAGCAAACATTATCTAAAGGCCCTTTCTTACCAAGTCCGTTTTTTTCATCCAAATAATTTGAAAGCAAGAAAATGACTGCAGCAGCAGCGTTTGTGACATTATAACAATATTTCGGGAAAAGTGGAAAAAAATGCATCAGACTTGGTGTGAATGGGTTTGTGCGTCATAATAAAAAAAAAATCAGAATTCGGAAGAAAAGGCAAGAGTTGCAGGTTTCCTCTGCTGATGCCATAGAAATAGAATGTTTGAGAATTATAAACTCACCTCATCTGCTGCGCTACCAGTGTCAGGTTGCTGAGGACGTCCACTATCACATTGTACACCATGTCATCTGACAACTTGGCGTCAACACCTGAGGAGCGAAACTGACAAGACACAGAGAAGTTATGGTGTGCAAATTTGGACAACAAATCACATTTTGTGCTACGTCCACTATGTTCAAGCTGAAAACATTGTTAGATATTACATTTATTTTACCAGTGTAAGTCTCTTCCAAGGTCCTATCATGTAAATCCAATTATAACCTTAAAAAACACAAGATTCTTCTGACTACCCACTTGAAACTCTCTACTTATGCCTCTACTTACCTCTATTTGCAGGTACTGTATCTATCTGCCTGTACTTAGTGTTGTTTCTCCCTTGAGTCTAAGCCATGTCACTGAGGTCCAAGGCCTGAGCTGTACTGACTGTTAACTCTCCCTGCAAATACGCAGGCACGCACACGCACACACTCACACACAGACAAAAGAGGACAAGTTACCAGTGTCATCATGAACTTTGAAGTCCCTCTCGCACGTAATTCTGGAGTGCCAGGAAGACAAATAAAAAACAATTCCCCAGACTTTCCAAAATCCTTCATTCTAAAGAACGGTTCTTTCCCTGCTTGCCATATTTACCCACTGGTGGCTCTGTCATGACCCAGCGGTAATGGATAATCATTGGATGATATTTGAGTTTACAGTAGTAATGACAAATAGTTGCTTCATTCCATTTGGAGCTTCTTCCTGTTTATCGGCAATTCAGGGTAATGGTCCCGTATTAGCTGCTAATAAAGTTCACACTGCAACTATTATTAATCTTAGTGAAGACGAAGTATATCCTAATTGTACTAGCAACATCTAAGTAGCGATGCCTCGGCTGGGACAATTTGTCTTGTTGTTTTCTTCTCAACAGTTGACTTCTGTATCTGTCTTTAAATGTGTTGATTTAAATGTGCATTTAAAATGTGTCTGTGAGTATCTGATGTGTGTACGTGCATGTGTGACACTATGCCCATTCTTAAGTTCAGAAATCCCTTATGGGAGCAGTTAGCCTTAAACTTTTGGCAGTCAAACTTTTAGCAAAGCTACCAGTGCATTAAACTCTGTGGAGAGAAAAAACAACAACTCTTCTTGCTGTAGATTCTAAAAGTCTCTCCACTTCTGTCACACCATTTTGTTTGATCTTCACTCCTTTAGAGTTCTACTGCGAGAGGTTGTGATGTATGTTAGCTAAGTTTCTGCGAGCGAGTAACCTTGTCTGACTCAAAGAAGAGAGCTTTAATGGAGTATGAACTAGGATCACAGAGTTTCTCCAAAGCCAGTGATAGTCACACCATGTTCTCGTGCTTCGTCAAAGGCAGACAACCCAGCACATTTACACTGAAGGGAGTTTGGGTTTTTGGTGGGAGATATCTCTGTACAAACAACTTCAATATTAATGGAGTTTGTTTCTCTTCCTAATTAATGCTGCATGGTACATTTTAATGGAAGTTAATAAAATATTAAAGTCTGTCAAAGATACTGATAAAATAGGTTTGAAACTGAAGGGAAGAGGGCATAGGACGTGTGTGTGTGCATGCATACATGCAACGCACCACATGCACGCATGGACACACACACACACACACTTGGATGAGAATTAATTACGTAAAAAGTTATGTGACATCTGGGATATGGGCCAAGAGGGGACACTTTGGTTTATGATGTACCACCAAACACACTGCCAACAGAAAGAAAAGGCTGTGCTAACTTTAGCTAATGTTTCAATAGATCCCGAGCCAAAGAACACTGCTATTGAGTGTCACTTGAGTGAGTTCACAGTTGAATGGATGTGGACCATATTGCTAGAATTTTTCTCTAAGTAGCTGTCATAAAACAGAGTGGAGTAAGTTGAGACATTTTGTGGATTCAGCATCACTAGTATTCTATAGTATTATTTCTAACAAAGATACCTACATATATTTCAGGATGTTGTGCATCCCTGGAATTAATCAAATTCATCTGAACAATACCGTTTTCAAAAAACATAGATTATCAAACAAATCTCAAATTTGGAGTCATCAGACGAAAGGCGAGATTTCTACTGATCTAATGTCCATTGCTGGTGTTTCTTGGCCCAAGCAAGTCTCTTCTTATTGGTGTCCCTTAGTAGTTTTATGTTGTTGCAGCAATCAACCATGAAGGCCTGATTCACGCAGTCTCCTCTGAACAGTTGATGTTGAGATGTGTCTGTTACTTGAACTCTGTGAAGCATTTATTTGGGCTGCAATCTGAGGTGCAATTAACTCTAATGAACTTATCCTCTGCAGCAGAGGTAACTCTGGGTCTTCCTTTTCTGTGGCGGTCCTCATGAGAGCCAGTTTCATCATAACGCTTGATGCTTTTTGCGACTGCACTTGAAGAAACGTTCAACGTTTTTGAACTTTTCCGTACTGACTGACCTTCATGTCTTATATTAAGGACTGTCATTTCTCTTTGCTTCTTTGAGCTGTTGTTGCCATAATATGGACTTGGTCTTTTACCAAATAGGGCTATCTTCTGTATACCACCCATACCTTGTCACAACACAACTGATTGGCTCAAATGCAGTAAGAAGGAAATAAATTCCACAAATGATCTTTTAACAAGGCACACCATGTTAATTGAAATGCATTCCAGGTGACTACCTCAAGAAGCTGGTTGAGAGAATACCAACAGTGTGCAATGCTGTCATCAAGGTAAAATATGGCTACTTTGAAGAATCTGAATTATAAAATATATTTTGATTTGTTTAACACTTTTTTGGTTACTACCTAAATCCATAAGTGTTATTTCATACAATTTAGAAAATAGTAAAAATAAAGAAAAACCCTTGAATGAGTAGTTGTGTTAAAAATATTGACTGGTACTGTATATACACTACCTTTCAAAAGTTTGGGGTCACTTAGAAATGTCCTTGTTTTCCATGAAAACATAAATGAAATATAGTCAAGATGATGGCAAGGTCCACCCAAGCAGACACATCGACAGCCCTGAAAGAACTTCATTTGACTCTATGTAAACTGGAAACCACATATCCTGAGGCTGCATTTATTGTAGCTGGGGATTTTAACAAGGCTAATCTGAATGCACGACCCGGGCTGGCAAAACCCTGGATCATTGTTATTCTAACTTCCGCGATGCATATAAAGCCCTCCCCCGCCCTCCTTTCGGAAAATCTGACCACGACTCCATTTTGTTGCTCCCAGCCTATAGACAGAAACTAAAACAGGAAGCGCCCGTGCTCAGGTCTGTTCAACGCTGGTCCGACCAATCGGATTCCACGCCTCAAGATTGCTTCGATCACGTGGACCTGGGATATGTTCCGCATAGGGTCGGACAATAACATTGATGAATACGCTGATTCAGTGAGCGAGTTTATTAGCAAGTGCATCGGTGATGTTGTACCCACAGCGTCTATTAAAACATTCCCCAACCAGAAACCGTGGATTAATGGCAGCATTCGCGCAAAACTGAAAGCACGAACCACTGCTTTTAATCATGGCAAGGCGACCGGAAACATGACCGAATACAAACAGTGTAGCTATTCCCTCCGCAAGGCAATCAAACAAGCTAAGCGTCAGTATAGAGACAAAGTAGAGTCATAATTCAATGGCTCAGACACGAGAGGTATGTGGCAGGGTCTACAGTCAATCACAGACTATAAAAGGAAAACCAGCCCCGTCGCAGACCATGATGTCTTGCTCCCAGACAAACTAAACAACTTCTTTGCTCGCTTTGAGGACAATACAGTGCCACTGACACGGCCCGCTACCAAAACCTGCGGGCTCTCCTTCACTGCAGCCAACGTGAGTAAAACCTTTAAACGTGTTAACCCTCGCAAGGCTGCCGGCCCAGATGGCATCACCAGCCGCGTCCTCAGAGCATGCGCAGATCAGCTGGCTGGTGTGTTTACGGACATATTCAATCAATCCTTATCCCAGTCTGCTGTTCCCACATATTGAAAGAGGGCCACCATTGTTCCTGTTCCCAAGAAAGCGAAGGTAACTGAGCTAAATTACTATCGCCCCGGAGCACTCACTTCCGTCATCATGAAGTGCTTTGAGAGACTAGTCAAGGACCATATCACCTCCCCCCTACCTGACACCCTAGACCCAATCCAATTTGCTTACCGCCCCAATAGGTCCACAGAAGACGCAATCGCAATCACACTGCACACTGCCCTAACCCATCTGAACAAGAGGAATACCTATGTAAGAATGCTGTTCATCGACTACAGCTCAGCATTTAACACCATAGTACCCTCCAAACTTGTCATTAAGCTCGAGACCCTGGGTCTCGACCCCGCCCTGTGCAACTGGGTCCTGGACTTCCTGACGGGCCACCCCCAGGTGGTGAGGGTAGGTAACAACATCTCCACCCCGCTGATCCTCAACACTTGTCCCCACAAGAGTGCGTTCTCAGCCCTCTCCTGTACTCCCTGTTCACCCATGACTTCGCGGCCATGCACGCCTCCAACTCAATCATCAAGTTTGCATACGACACTACAGTGGTAGGCTTGATTACCAACAACGACGAGACGGCCTACAGGGAGGAGGTGAGGGACCTCGGAGTGTGGTGTCAGGAAAATAACCTCACACTCAATGTCAACAAAACAAAGGAGATGATCGTGGACTTCAGGAAACAGCAGAGGGAGCAGCCCCCTATCCACATCGACGGGACAGTAGTGAAGTTGTACAATTTTAAGTTCCAGCGGTGTACAAATCACGGACAAACTGAAATAGTCCACCCACACAGACAACGTGGTGAAGAAGGCGCAGCAGTGCCTCTTCAACCTCAGAAGGCTGAAGAAATTTGGCTTGTCATCAAAAACACTCACAACTTTTACAGATGCACAATCGAGAGCATCCTGTCGGGCTGTATCACCGCCTGGTACGGCAACTGCTCCGCCCACAACCGTAAGGCTCTCCAGAGGGTAGTGAGGTCTGCACAACGCATCACCGGGGGCAAACTACCTGCCCTCCAGGACACCTACACCACCCGATGTCACAGGAAGGCCAAAAAGATCATCAAGGACAACAACCACCCGAGCCACTGCCTGTTCACCCCGCTATCATCCAGAAGGCGAGGTCAGTACAGGTGCATCAAAGCGAGGACCGAGAGACTGAAAAACAGTTTCTATCTCAAGGCCATCAGACTGTTAAACAGCCATCACTAACATTGTGTGGCTGCTGCCAACATACTGACTCATCTCTAGCCACTTTAACCCCTTTGCGGCCTCGACATCCAGCGGAAAATCATATCGCCATTAGCATAACAAAATGTAATAAAAAAAAAAATCATTTTTTTTTCAAATTATATCGTTTTATAGATACACCTCTCCTGAATCGAACCACGTTGTCCGATTTCAAAAAGGCTTTACAGCAAAAGCAAAACATTAGATTATGTTAGAGGAGTATATCGTAAAAGTAGCCACATAGCCATTTTCCGACCAACCACATGCATCACAAATAACCAAAAAACAGCTAAATGCAGCACTAACCTTTGACAATCTTCATCAGATGACACACCTAGGACATCATGTTACACAATACATGCATTCTTTTGTTCGATAAAGTTCATATTTATATATAAAAACAGCATTTTACATCGGTGCGTAACGTTGACTAACTATTTTCCCTCAAATGCATCCCAATGAAACAGCGCTACAATTTACTAAATTACTAATCGAAAACATTTTTTAAATATGGTCATTCTAAGATTTATAGATGAATATCTCTTGAAAGCACATGTAATGCCAGATTTAAAAATAACTTTACTGGGTAATCATACTTTGCGATGAAAGGGGATGCGATACTCTGAAAAATAGGCTAACGTTACAGGTCAGCGCCATCTTGGAACAATCGTATATCAAATCTAGTCTTGTATATTTTTGAAAATATTTCCTTACCTTTGATTATCTTCATCAGAATGCACTTCCAGGAATCCCAGGTCCACAAGAAATGTATTTTCGTTCAAAAACGTTATTCCTTTATGTCCCAATAGCTTTTTCTGGTTAGGGCGTCCTGAAGGCTGCTCCAAAACTTCCATCGTGAGCGCGAAACCTCTCTTACCAAAATTGATTTTTTTTACATTTAGGTTCGTTCAAACATGTCAAACGTTGTATAACATAAATCTCTCGGGCCTTTTACAACCACAGATCCTGTAACATTCAAGATTTCATTGTCTTTCAAAACGTTTCGAAATGTGGGGGTTGGCAGGGGCGCCGGCTTCATAATGGTGATGGCCCTCCCCATGTCACTGCATTCCATAGCCTCTCTTTCAGCCAGTTTTCACAGTAGGAGACCCAAACCACTTTGTAAAGACTGGGGACATCTAGTGGAAGCAATAGGAAGTGCTCAATGAACCATTGCTCACAGTGTGAGTTATAGGCACAGCGCTGAAGTTGAGTCCGCAATTCAGAATTCCACATCCTGTTACGATCGGTCTCGGGGTTTTGACTGCCATAAGAGTTCTGTTATACTCACAGACACCATTCAAACAGTTTTAGAAACTTTAGGGTTTTTTCTATCCACATATATTAATTACATGCATATCCTAGCTTCTGAGTTTGAGTAGGAGGCCGTTGAAAATGGGCACGATTTTTTTCCAAAACGCGCTGTAGCGCCCCCTATCCTAGGCGAACTCGAAGAGGTTAACAATGAAAACATTTATGTAATAAATGTATCACTAGACACTTTAGACAATGCCGCTTTACATAATGTTTACATTCCCTACATTACTCATCTCATATGTATATACTGTACTACTGTATACCATCTACTGCATCTTGCCTATGCCGTTCGGCCATCGCTCATTCATATATTTTTATGTACATATTCTTATTCATTCCTTTACACTTGTGTGTATAAGGTAGTTGTTGTGAAATTGTTAGGTTAGATTACTTGTTAGATATTACTGCATGGTCGGAACTAGGAGCACAAGCATTTCGCTACACTCGCATTAACATCTGCTAACCATGTGTATGTGACAAATACATTTGATTTGATTTTTGTTATAAATAATAATTGTGTCCTTCAAACTTTGCTTTCGTTAAATAATCCTCCATTTGCAGCAATTACAGCCTTGCAGACCTTAGGCATTCTAGTTGTCAATTTGTTGAGGAAATTTGAAGAGATTTCACCCCATGCTTCCTGAAGCACCTCCCACGTTGGATTGGTTTGATGGGCACTTCTTACGTACCATACGGTCAAGCTGCTCCCACAGCAGGTCAATAGGGTTGAGATCTGGTGACTGTGCTGGCAACTCCATTATAGACAGGATACCAGCTGACTGCTTCTTCCCTAAATAGTTATTGCATAGTTTGGAGCTGTGCTTTGGGTCATTGTCCGGTTGTAGGCGGAAATTGGCTCCAATTAAGCGCCGTCCACAGGGTATGGCATGGCGTTGCAAAATGGAGTGATAGCCTTCCTTCTTCAATATCCCTTTTACCCTCTACAAATCACCCACTTTATCACCACCAAAGCACCCCCAGACCATCACATTGCCTCCCCCATGCTTGACAGATCGCGTCAAGCACTCCTCCAGCATCTTAAAATGTTTTCTACATCTCACGGATGTTCTTCTTTGTGATCCGAACACCTCATACTTAGATTTTGTTTTCAGCTGTGCTAACATAATTGCAAAAGGGTTTTCTGGACAATAAATAAGCTTTCCTTTAAAAAACGAGGACATTTCTAAGTGACCCCAAACATTTGACCGTAGTATATATATATATGATGTGTATATAAAAATTATGCCTATGCACCCCTTTTTTGGGGTAGGCACAAAACTACCTTTTGGGGTAGGCACATTTTGCAATATTCTGAGTACATAGCCAGGCCATCACGACTAGGTAATTTTACACCCACCAAGTGTGGCCCTCACCAAACTCAGATTTACTATAAGAAAAATTGGATTACCTTTGCTGTTCTTCATCAGAATGCACTCCCAGGACTTCTACTTCAACAACAAATGTTGTTATGGTTCGAAATAATCCATAGTTATATCAAAATACCTCCGTTTTGTTCGTGCCTTCAGGTAACTATCCGAAGGGTGACGCGCGAGCGCGTTTCGTGACCAAAAATTTCAAAATATTCCATTACCGTACTTCGAAGCATGTCAAACGCTGTTTAAAATCAATTTTTATGCGATTTTTCTCGTAAAATAGCAATAATATTCCAACCGGGCGACGTTGTGTTCGTTCAAAGATTGAAAGAGAAACATGGAGTCCTCTCGTGGATGCGCACTCCAGTGTCATTGTTCCCTGCTTGACCACTCACAAAAACTCCTGCTGTTTTTCGCCCAGAGACTGCAGAGACGTCATTCCACTTTCTGGCACCTTCTGAGAGCCAATGGAAGCCTTAGAAAATGTCACGTTACAGCAGAGATGCTGTATTTTTGATAGAGATGCCACAGAAGGAGAACAAATTGTCAGACAGGGCACTTCCTGTATGGAATCTTCTCAGGTTTTGGCCTGCCATATGAGTTCTGTTATACTCACAGACACCATTCAAACAGTTTTAGAAACTTTAGAGTGTTTTCTATCCAAATCTACTAATTATATGCATATTCTCATTTCTGGGCAAGAGTAGTAACCAGTTTAAATCGGGTACGTTTTTATCCGGCCGTGCAAATACTGCCCCCTAGCCACAACAGGTTAAATTATCTACTTTGGTTTAGATACAAGCATTTTGAAACCTCTAACACAATAAATTAATTTACTTGCTTTTTACCTAACTTGCTTACCACTTTTTCCATGTGGTTTATTCCTTCGCAGACTTAAATTAAATGATTTGACCTCTTCCTAAATATTTGGTCAAATGATACATTTTGTGTATGGTTTCCTCGAAACAACGGGGCACAACTTACCATTTTGGCAAAACTTACCCCACTTTCCCCATTACTGTCATTTGAAAATGGCCGTCAGAGTGCATGGCACATAACACCGCCATGAGAATCCCATATGAGGACATGGCAGATTATGACAACAATCATTATACTTCTGAAAACTGGGATTCACTGTGCCAAAAAGTTGAAGGTGAGCTCACTTTGTACGTTGAGCAGGAGGGTGTAATGTATGTATTCCATATCTTTGCATGACTATGATAAATATGTGTGTGTGTGTGTTTCAGTAAAGGCACTATAATTGCGGTGTATGGTGTGTATTTTTAAAGATTGTGCCGGCCATACCTGTGTGAGCAGGCTGTTATCAAAAAGCAGCTGGTGACGTCAGTGTTGGCGTTCATATCTCAGGAGACGGATTCAGAGGCAAAACCTTGGTGTAATGTAGTTTATGTAACTGTTATACTGCATAAAACAGAGGGGGGCACATTTTAACGCAACACCACAAGACAGGAACATAGTAATTCATAATGCTCATTGAAAATCAGTCTATTCTTGAGATTGCTGACATTTATAATAATGACTATGTAAATGAAGGTTCATGAATAAAAGATAGCAGTGAGGAAAATGGCAAATAAAATTGTGCATATATTATACTTGTGCGCACAAATTAAATGGCACGATTGGCAGCGGCCCGCTGTGTCTCGTAACTGGAGTGCTATCTCTTAATGACTTTTTAAAGGTACCTCCAAAAGTGAACTTTGCTCGAACAAGTTAATGTACTGCTTAGTTAAATCATTCATTAACAAATGTCATCTATAAGGAGGGAAGACAAAAGACATCATGTCACAGGCTAGGATGAATACGTAATGTCTTCACGTTATATTGAGTGGGAGCAATGTACATGTTTCATACACAAATGGGCATTAATAGTAAATATGAACATGCCTGTGTGCCCATGCCCATGCCTGTGTGCCTGCATGCCCATACTCTACTTTGAAGTATAATTTTTGTAATTGGGCTCCTTCGACAAACTAGTGCACCTTCGAGAAAGAGATTTATATCTCAATTGGGCTCACCTGGATAAATAAAGGATAAACTAAAAAAATGACATTTCCTTGAAGGGACTTTAAAAAATTCATCCTAGCCTGTGACATGATGTCTTTTGTCTTCCCTCCTTATAGATGACATTTGTTAATGAATGGGGAAACTTTCTATGTTTTTTTAATAAAAAAGATACAGGAAGATGTGTTTCCAATAAACTTATCGGTGTGCGTCATGTGATTTTAACCAATTATGAGTAGGCACTAATTGAAGGCTCCCGAGTGGCGCAGCGGTCTAAGGCACTGCATCTCAGTGCTGGAGGCATCACTACAGACCCTGGTTTGATCCCGGGCTGTGTCACAACCGGCCATGATCAGGAGTCCCATAGGGCGGCGCACAATTGGCCCAGCATTGTCTGGGTTAGGGGAGGGTTTGGCCGGGGTAGGCCATCATTGTAAAATAAGAATTTGTTCTGAACTGACTGCCTAGTTAAATAAAAAGAATTGTCTACTAATTGGTTGATGATGTCATTGGAAACACACCATTTTCACATATGTTGTTGTTGGGGAAGTTGAACAATTTTGTAATTTCTCTTCAAAATGTGGTGTTTAAAATCTAAACCGTTTTGGAGTTACAGCAATTGGAATAATGGTAGTAATAATAATTATGTGGGATTTTTAGAGTGTTCTTGCTTCCAGCAAGCACACTTATACATTTCAACCATATAAGGAGTTGTTCCTTACATCGCCCTATGTTGGTGAATAGTACATGCTGCTGGGGTCAAACTTGTATTCAGGGTCTTGAATCTTGGGGGTGTAGAAGATCGTCAGGATGGTGTGCAGTGTCCGCCGGCCCACATCGTCCGTCACGCATCCACCGTAGTTACATTCACCTGTCATGTAGTGGATGGCTTCAAACGGCACTTTCTGTGTAGGGTGGGCAGAGGGATGTCATTAGCTGTATCTGACATGACGCCCTATTCCCTATATAGTGCACTACTTTTGACCAGGGCCTGCAAAGGGTAAAAATGTGTGCTGTACAGTGCATTCGGAAATTATTCAGACCCCTTGACTTTTTCCACATTTTGTTACGTTACAGCCTTATTCTAACATGGATTAAATCGTTTTTTCCCCTCATCAACCTACACACAATACCCCATAATGACGAAGCAAAAACACGTTTTTAGAAATGTTTGCAAATGTATTAATTAAATATAAAAAACTGAAATATCCAATTTACATACACTACCGGTCACAGGTTTTAGAACACCTATGGATTAAAGGGTTTTTCTTTATTTTTACTATTTTCTACATTGTAGAATAATAGTGAAGGCATCATAACTACACTACCTTTCAAAAGTTTGGGGTCACTTAGAAATGTCCTTGTTTTTTAAAGAAAATCACATTTTTTGTCCATTAAAATAACATCAAATTGATCTGAAATACAGTGTAGACATTGTTAATGTTGTAAATGACTATTGTAGCTGGAAAAGACAGATTTTTTATGGAATATCTACATAGGTGTACAGAGGCTCATTATCAGTCTTTCAAACCTGGATTTTTAAATATTTGCAATTTTTTAAGTCGATTTAAGTCATAACTGTAGCTCGGCCACTCAGGAACATTCAATGTCGCCTTGGTAAGCAACTCTGGTGTATATTTGGCCTTGTGTTCTATGTTATTGTCCTGCTGAAAGGTGAATTCGTCTTCCAGTGTCTGTTGGAAAGCAGATTAAACTAGGTTTTCCTCTAGGATTTTGCCTGTGCTTAGCTCCATTATGCTTTTTTTAATCATAGAAAACTCCCTAATCCTTGTGGATGACAAGCGTACCCATAACATGATGTAGCCCCCACCATGCTTGAAATTATTTTGAGTGCTACTCAGTGACATAATGCTTTGTACTCAGAACATAATGTTCATTTCTTTGCAATTTTTTTGCAGTTTTACTTTGGTACTTTATTGCAAACAGGATGCATGCTTTCTTCTGTACAGACTTCCTTCTTTTCACTCTGTCAATTAGGTTAGTATTGTGGAGTAACAACAATGCTGTTGATCCATCCTCCATTTTCTCATATCACAACCATTAAACACAACCATTAAACTGTTTAAAATCACCATTGGCCTCATGGTGAAATCGCTGAGCGATTTCCTTCTTCTCTGGCAAATGAGTTAGGAAGGACGCCTGTATCTTTGTAATGACTTGGATTATTGATACACCATCCAAAGTGTAATTAAGAAGTTAACCATGCTCAAAAGGATATTCAATGTCTGCTTTTTTATTTTGAACCATCTACCAATAGGTGCCCTTCTTTGCAAAGCATTGGAAAACCTCCCTGGTCTTTGTGGTTGAATCTGTGTTTGAAATTCACTGCTCGACTGAGGGACCTTACATACATTTTTTGTATGGGGTACAGAGATGAGGTTGTCATTCAAAAATAATTTAAAACTCTATTATTGCACAAAGAGTCCATGCATCTTATTATGTGACTTGTTAAGCACATGTTTAGGCCTGAATTTATTTAGGCTTGCCATAACATAGAGGTTGAATACTTATTGACTGAAGACATTTCAACTTTTCATTTTTAATTAAATTGTAAAAATAGAACATAATTCCACTTTGACATTTTGGGGTATTGTGTGTAGGCCAGTGACCAAAATGTGTTCTTACCTGACTTGCCTAGTTAAATAAAGGTTACAGTAGTTGCATGTTTAACAATATAGCATCTTGGCTGTGAAACGATATGCCTGCTATTCTCGCATGTTTCAAATAAGCTCTTCATAAAATATTTCTGTTCCTTGTAAGCATTCATACTATTTTCTGTTTGTCATGTCATTTTAGTGTTTGGAACTAATTGAACTGGTTGTTAACTGGTTAAATGGGGGTCGGTTAGGTGGCTGCAAAATTGTCAGAAATGTGCATCCCTAGTTAGCGCATAGATTTATGAGATCTAACTGTTAAATTGAGTCTTTTAACTGAAGTCACTCACATAATGTCAATTGAAAATGTTGTTGAAATCACATTTTATTTGTCACATGCGCAGAATACAACAACCTTACCCTGAAATTCTTACTTACAAGCCCTTAACCAACAACGCAGAGTCCACTTGCAGAGACAAATGTCTACTGCCCACAAGCTGTTGGTATTCACTCTTCAACTTTATTTCACAATCACCAATTTCATTACGGTACATTCTGAGGTCAGTTTGTTTGCGAGAGTGGAAGTGAGACAGCAAGATCTGAACCTAGAGATGAGATAGAGCTGAGGGCATTATGTTTTCAGAACAGAAGATCTGAACTTAGATGGGGAACTAACCAGTATCAAAAAAAGGCATCGATGTACATTCTAGTCATGCCAGGGTCATCTTGGTAGTAGGGGCCTATTAATAGCATATGCTCTCTCTAAAACTTTGAGAAACTAAAGTTTGTAGCACTTTTGAAAGAGAGGACAGATGTTTAATTTCTTGTGAAATTAATTTCATAGAAATGATACATGAGGGCCAATGACACAAAAGTGTGTGTGATTGCGTAACATGCAAGTGCATGTGTGTGAATGTTTATTTGGAGTCGGCAAAGTCAGGAAGTGTGTGTGTGTGTGTGTGTGTGTGTGTGTACTAGAGTGTACCTCTTACTGCTCCAGGAACATATGGAGGTGCTGGACGAAGATCATTAGGTCGGACTCGTTGAACTCATATGCGATGTTCCAGCCCATGGCAACAAACTTCTTCCTCTCCTAGATCAATGCGTGGAAGAAGCACAGGCCATACAGCAGCCTCTTCAACACAACCTGAAAGATATACACAATCACACACACACACATCTAGTCCACCATCTTACAAAGAGTCTAAAATATGTACAACACTTATCAGTCCAAGTGTCTAGAAGAAACACATCTGAGACAAACCAACATTGTAATAACCATTATGTATTCCTTAAAATGGTTTTGCCCACGTTAATAACTGCCACGGTAACTTAATTGATTGCAAACACTCTGGGCATGTAATGATAAAGTTTTGTATATCGTTATAGATTTAAAGGGACAGCCTGACATACAAACATGTACTGTACACACACATATATGCAGGCAGACACACACACCGGCTTGCTGCTGCTGTAGAAGAACTCAGGGTCGGAGATGAGGAAGGCGTGGGCAATGTGGGTGCAGAGGCTCATTGGTCATCTTCACCCCGTTCTGAAACACTGCCACGGGAAGGTGGGCAAGGTGTAGCTGGTTAGCCACAGACGGGAGTCTGGGTGGTGTATGGGTTAGTCCCCTACCAGAAGCACACAGGGTAGAGACATTGGGGTACACTAACAGACAAATGTATACGGGAGTATTATAGACCCCTTATACAGTTTAGATATTGTACAGTATAAGCTCTGACTTAAAGGTGAAATCTGCAGTTGAAACAATAACAAAGCGGCCACCCCACCACCTTTTTGGGTAAACAGCTTAGGGATGGGGCTGGAGAAATGTAACATTCTCAAAATCATAGACAGACCAATGGATCTATATTAACATAATAAAACAGTTATGTAGGAATGAGGTTTGTGCAGTAGGCCTAATAGCCTACATTATCAGAGCATATTGGCTATCCTTGGCCTGCCAGTATTGTTCTCTAGACCGTATTATTTTTCAAAACTCTAGCTATAATTATGAAATAGATCAGTCGTTGTATTACTTACAAGGGACAGCTGAGCATGAATTGAAATAATTCGCTTTTTTATTTTACTGGACTGATGGTCCATCTGATGGTCAGTCTCAGAGGCAGGGAGAGAACAGCAGTGGGTCTATCTCTCACAGTCCCCGCTCTCTCCTTTCCTCCAGTGAGACTGACCGGAGAGAGGGGACATCGTCTTCCACCTGATGGCAAAACTTGAGTCACACCGCATTACTTGCTGTCTCTGCCTGGCTCTGCCTGCCTGGCCTTGCTGTCTCTACCTGGCCGGTTCCCCTCTCTCCACTGGGATTCTCTGCCTCTAACCCTATTACAGGGGCTGAGTCACTGGCTTACTGGTGCTCTTCCATGCCGTCCCTAGGAGGGGTGCGTCACTTGAGTGGGTTGAGTCACTGACGTGATCTTCCTGTCCGGGTTGGCGGCGCCCCCCCCCCCCTGGGTTGTGCCGTGGCGGAGATCTTTGTGGGCTATACTCGGCCTTGTCTCAGGATGGTAAATTGGTGGCTGAAGATATCCCTCTAGTGGTGTTTGGGCTGTGCTTTGGAAAAGTGGGTGGGGTTATATCCTGCCTGTTTGGCCCTGTCTGGGGGTATCATCGGATGGGGCCACAGTGTCTCCCGACCCCTCCTGTCTCAGCCTCCAGTATTTATGCTGCAGTAGTTTATGTGTTGGGGGGCTAGGGTCAGTCTGTTATATCTGGAGAATTTCTCCTGTCTTATCCGGTGTCAAATTGTCACATACACATGGTTAGCAGATGTTAAAACCTGTTGGGGCTAGGGGGCAGTATATGCACGGCCGGATAAAAAACGTACCCGATTTAAACTGGTTACTACTCTTGCCCAGACATGAGAATATGCATATAATTAGTAGATTTGGATAGAAAACACTCTAAAGTTTCTAAAACTGTTTGAATGGTGTCTGTGAGTATAACAGAACTCATATGGCATGCCAAAACCTGAGAAGATTCCATACAGGAAGTGCCCTGTCTGACAATTTGTTGTCCTTCTGTTGCATCTCTATCAAAAATACAGCATCTCTGCTGTAACGTGACATTTTCTAAGGCTTCCATTGGCTCTCTAAAGCCGCCAGAAAGTGGAATGGGGTGTCTGCTGTCTCTGGACAAAGAACAGCAGCAGAATTTGTAAGTGGTCAGCCTGGGGACAGTGAGACTGAGAGGCGCGTTCATGAGACTACCCCATTTTTTTCTTTCAGCCTTTGAATGAATACAACGTTGCCCGGTTGGAATATTATCGCTATTTTACGAGAAAAATAGCATAAAAATTGATTTTAAACAGCATTTGACATGCTTCTAAGTACGGTAATGGATCATTTTGAAATTTTTTGTCACCAAATGCGCTCGCGTCACCCTTCGGATAGTGACCTGAACGCACGAACAAAACGGAGCTATTTGAATATAACTATGGATTATTTCGAACCAAAACAACATTTGTTGTTGAAGTAGAAGTCCTGGGAGTGCATTCTGTCGAAGAACAGCAAAGGTAATCCAATTTTTCTAATAGTAATTCTGAGTTTAGTGAGCCCCAAACTTGGTGGGTGTCAAAATAGCTAGCTGTGATGGCCGAGCTATGTACTCAGAATATTGCAAAATGTGCTTTCGCCGAAAAGCTATTTTAAAATCTGACACCGCGATTGCATAAAGGAGTTCTGTATCTATAATTCTTGAAATAATTGTTATGTATTTTGTCAACGTTTATCATGAGTAATTTAGTAAATTCACCAGAAGTTTTCAGTGGGTATGCTAGTTCTGAACATCACATGCTAATGTAAAAAGCTGTTTTTTGATATAAATATGAACTTGATTGAACAAAACATGCATGTATTGTATAACATAATGTCCTAGGAGTGTCATCTGATGAAGATCATCAAAGGTTAGTGCTGCATTTAGCTGTGGTTTTTGTGACATATATGCTTGCTTTGAAAATGGCTGTGTGATTATTTTTGGCTGGGTACTCTCCTGACATAATCTAATGTTTTGCTTTCGCTGTAAAGCCTTATTGAAATCGGACAATGTGGTTAGATTAAGGAGAGTCTTGTCTTTAAAATGGTGTAAAATAGTCATATGTTTGAGAAATTGGAGTTATAGCATTTTTGAGGTATTTGTATTTCGCGTCACGCGATTCCACTGGCTGTTGACTCGGGTGGGACGCAAACGTTGACTAGGGTGGGACGCAAACGCGAAATGCTTGTGCTTCTAGTTCCGACAATGCAGTAATATCCAATGAGTAATCTAACCTAACAATTTCACAACAATTACCTTATACACACAAGTGTAAAGGAATGAATAAGAATTTGTACGTAAAAAAATATTAGAATGAGTGATGGTATAGAATGGAATAGGCAAGATGCAGTCCTGTGTGAATTTAATTATGCTCTCTCTTATTCTCTCTCTCTCTCTTTCTCTCTTTCTCTCTCTCTTTCTCTCTTTCTTTTTTCTTTCTTTCTCTCTCTCTGAGGACCTCAGCCCTTGGACCATGCCTCAGGACTACCTGGCCTGATGACTCCTTGCTGTCCCCAGTCCACCTGGCCGTGCTGCTGCTCCAGTTTCAACTGTTCTGCTTGTGGCTATGGAACCCTGACCTGTTAACCAGATGTGCTACCTGTCCCAGACCTGCTGTTTTCAACTCTCTAGAGACAGCAGGAGCGGTAGAGATACTCTGAATGATCAGCTATGAAAAGCCAACTGACATTTACTCCTGAGGTGCTGACCTGTTGCACCCTCGACAACCACTGTGATTATTATTATTTGACCCTGCTGGTCAGATGACCATCTTGGCCAAGTTCTTTTATAATCTCCACCCGGCACAGCCAGAAGATGACTGGCCACCCCTCATAGCCTGGTTCCTCTCTAGGTTTCTTCCTAGGTTCTGGCCTTTCTAGGGAGTTTTTCCTAGCCACCGTTCTTCTACACCTGCATTGCTTGCTGTTTGGGGTTTTAGGCTGGGTTTCTGTACAGCACTTTGTGACATCAGCTGATGTAAGAAGGGCTTTATAAATAAATTGGATTTGATTACTTCTGCCTCATACACATCTATCCAAACCAGACACGATCAAGACACGCAGGTTAAAATATCAAAACCAACTGTTACATTAATTTCTGGGCAAGTCGAAACACACATGAAACATTTATGAACATTTATCTAGATAGCTGTTGCTAGAAGTTTGTCATAGATTTTTAGGGATGGGGGCAGTATTCGGAAATTCGGGATATGCATATAATTTTAAAACTGTTAAAATAATGTCTGTGAGTATAACAGAACTGATATGACAGGTGAAAACCCAGGGAGAATCAATCCGGATTTTCTTTTTTTTTAGGTCACAGCTCATTCAAATGCTTGTTTATGGGAGATTCAAAAGAATACCTCCCAGATTGCAGTTCCTATGGCTTCTACTAGATGTCAACAGTCTTTAGAAAGGGTTTCAGGCTTGTTTTTTGAAAAATAACTTAGTAATTGTAGTTTTTCAAGGTGGCTCTCATTTTGACTGTAGTCTTGTGGCGCGCATGGATGAGGGCGCGCACCTCGTTATTTATCTCCGGTATTGAACATACTACATTCTGTCTTAAATGTAATCATTTATTTACATATTAGGGTACCTTAGGATTGATTAGAAACGTTGTTTGACTTGTTTGGACGAAATTTATTGGTAACTTTTGGGATCCCTTTGTATGCATGTTGGACGAGTGGAACGGGTGGATTACTGAATCAAATGCGCCACCTAACTGACTTTTTTTGGGATATAATGAAGGACTTTATCAAACAAAACAACCATTTGTTGTGTAGCTGGGACCCTTGGGATTGCAAACAGAGGATATCTTCAAAGTTAAGTGATTTATTTTATCGCTATTTCTGACGTTTGTGATGCCTCTGCTGGTTTGGAAAATGTTTAATGCTTTTGTGTTTGGGGCGCTGTTCTCAGATAATCGCATGGTATGCTTTCGCCGTAAAGCCTTTTTTAAATCTGACAACGCGGTTGAATTAACAAGAAGTTATGCTTTTAAACGATGTACGACACTTGTATGTTCATGAATGTTTAATATTACACTATCCCAAAAAAGTTTTATTTACATGACATGGATTGGTAATCTTTTTAGCTGGTTGTTTGTAGAATTTTGACCCGGTGTCATATTAAATCATGTGTTTCTCTACACCGACAGATAAAAAGAGAAACCTAGTTAGTTGTTAGTTATCTTTGATTAATCTCTCCTTCATCATGAAAAACCAATAAGGAGATGGTAAAGGCAGGACTTGCCGTCTCAAATAGAACCAAATTCTATTTTAGCGTTCGGCAATTCAGACATTCTTTGACGAGCGAGCAGTGTGGATGAAATGATTAAATAACATGTACGTGTACATTTATTTTGCAATGCTCCCACACATGGCTGGTCTAATCAGGGTTTAACCCCAACACCAAACAAAATCATTATTATCATAATATTGGGACAGAGGTGTGTCATCACGGCGCAAGCTGCCCTCTGACCTCACACACTCTCTCCATAATGGACAACCATGAGGTGGCCAGGTGACAGTGCTATAGGACCACCCAGGTACCCTCCTTCATGTCCGTTTCAATCAAGCTCATGGTGATGGGGCCCTGGCCCAGAGACAGAGAGCTCAACTTGTTTGCACTGAAGTCCTGTGGAATGGACATAAACACACACACACACAAACGGACAGACATGAATGATTGTTTTCTCTTAACAATTGTCATTTAGGCTATACCAAAAGTCTCCACCCTTACAAAAATGTACCATGACACTACTATGGTACTTTCATTCATACCATGGTACTACTATGGTACTTTCACTTACACCATGGTATAGTCTGAATCATGGAAATGTACCATGGTTTTAGCCTTGAAGTATGATGGTACTACCATGCGCCTAAATATTTCCATGGTATTGCATCATACCATGGTATAGATCTGAATCATTAAAAAAAACATGGTTTTATACTGCATTCTACATTATACTATGGTCATGCACAATTATGATAAATGTCACCAAAAATGATCATATGGTGACATCTATTAATTGTGCAATGGAAGTATAATGCATTAAATAAATAAACCCCCCAAGCTCAAGAGATTGGTTGGTATTATATTGATGAATTTACAGTGCATTCAAAAAGTACTTATACCCCTTGACTTTTCCCCCCCAAAATTACATTACAGCCTTATTCTTAAATGGAGAAAAAAAAATCCTCATCAATCTACACACAATACCCCATAATGACAAAGCAAAAACTGTTTTTTAGAAATGTTTGCAATATACACATTTGCAAACATTTCTAAAAAACATTTTTTGCTTTGTCATTATGGGTATTGTGTGTAGATTGATGAGGATTTTTTTTTCTCCATTTAAGAATAAGGCTGTAATGTAATTTTTGGGGGGAAAAGTCAAGGGGTATAAGTACTTTTTGAATGCACTGTAAATTCATCAATATAATACCAACCAATCTCTTGAGCTTGGGGGGTTTATTTATTTAATGCATTATACTGCCATTATATTATATATATATATATATATATAATATATAAAACCTGAAATACCTTATTTACATAAGTATTCAGACCCTTTGCTATGAGACTCGAAATTGAGCTCAGGTGCATCCTGTTTCCATTGATCATCCTTGAGATGTTTCTACAACTTGATTGGATTCCATCTGTGGTAAATTCTGTTGATTGGACATGATTTGAAAAGGCACACACCTGTCTATATGAGGTCCCACAGTTGACAGTGCATGTCAGAGCAAAAACCAAGCTATGAGGTCAAAGGAATTATCCGTTGAACTCCGAAACAGGATTCTTAAATGGAAGAAGTTTGGAACCACCAAGACTCTTCCTAGAGCTGACCACCTGGCCAAACTGAGCAATTGGGGGAGAAGGGCCTTGGTCAGGGAGGTGACCAAGAATCAGCATCACTCTGACAGAGGTCCAGAGTTCCTCTGTGGAAATGGGAGAACCTTCCAGATGGACAGCCATCTCTGCAGCACTTCACCAATCAGGCGTTTATGGTAGAGTGGCCAGACAGAAGCCACTCCTCACTAAAAGGCACATGACAGCTCACTTAGAGTTTGCCAAAAGGCACCTAAAGACTCTCAGACCATGAGAAAAAAGTTTCTCTAGTCTGATGAAAGCAAGATGGAACTCCTTGGCCAAGTGTCACGTCTAGAGGAAACCTGGCACATCCCTACGGTGAAGCATGGTGGTGGCAGCATCATGCTGTGGGGATGTTTTTCAGTAGCAGGGAGTGGGAGACTAGTCAGGACCGAGGGAAAGATGAACGGAGCAAAGTACAAAAAGATCCTTGATGAAAACCTACTCCAGAGCGCTCAGGACTTCAGACTGGTGCGAAGGTTCACCTTCCAACAGGACAATGACCCTAAGCACACAGCCAAGACAATGCAGGAGTGGCTTTGGGACAAGTCTCTGAATGTTCTTGATTGGCCAGAGCCGAGACTTGAACCCAACCGGACACCTCTGGAGAGACCTGAAAATAGAGGTGCAGCGATGCTCCCCATCTAACCTGACAGAGCTTGAGAGGATCTGCAGAGAAGAATAGGAGAATCTCCCAAAAATCAGGGGTGCCAAGCTTGTAGCGTCATACACAAGACTCGAGGCTGTAATCACTGCCAAAGGTGCTTAAAACAAAGTACTGAATACTTATGTAAATGTGATATTTCAGTTTTTTTATATATACATTTGCTAAAATGTTTTTAAAAATCTGTTTTTGCTTTGTCATTATGGGGTATTGTGTGTAGATTGTTGAGAAAAAAACTAACAATGGAATCAATTTTAGAATAAGGCTGTAACGTAACAAAATGTGGAAAAAGTAAAGGGGTCTGAATACTTTCTGAATGCACTGTATATACCAGTATGGACAAGTTTCTAATAAAGTCAGAGGCAGGCTATTTTTTGGTCCTTGTTTGTCTGTTACATCAAAGAAAAAGGAAAATATTGCTGTGAAAAAGAGGTCATACTTTCTGTATTAATACTACCATTTCTGCTCATGTTTGGGTTCCTTGTGTTGCCAACCTGAAATGTGGGAGAATGTGAGATATATAGTAGCCTAATCTTTGGCATTTTTAAATAATTTACAGTTTTATAGTTGAGAGGTGTTGTTTTGGCCCGCAGAGGCATCCACTCGCTCTAGTGGTTGCTTCACTCTCACTCTACATTGGCTCTCGCGCTAGCCTGCCTAGTCAGTGAGTCAGTTGAATGAGAGAGCCAACTGAAAAGTGGAGAGAAGCACCAGATAAAAAAATATTTTTAACGTTATCATCACGGTGCGCAAGTTGTAAAGCATAGGATATGAAACACCAAGTTAAACGGAGTGTAATGATATAATTGTTGTTATTTTTTGATGATGTTTTGATAGTTTATTGAAGTTCTAAAAGTTATTTAGCATAGAAGCTAACTTCGGCTAAAATTAGCTCCAGTCCAGCTAGCCTGTTGTAGGCAGGAAACAACAAACGTTCTTACAGAATGTGAACAAAGTGAAACAGTGTAACTTGTTGTTTTTAGGGAGATGTTGAGAATTACATGATGAAAATGTATCTATGAGATAAGATGATAAGACCTTTTTACAAATAGTTTTTTAGTATGTTGGCTATTTAGAATTGTATAAGAGTAACCAAGTCAGTTGAATGAGAGATAGCCAACTGAAAACTGTATTGAAGAGAGAAACACCAGATGAACAATTTTCCTGCCATGGTAGTGACCAAAAAACCATGATAGTACAATGGTAGGTTTTTCATTGTACTATCATGGTACATTTTTGTAAGAGGCATGACAGAACGTCAATATGTATTCGCTCTCGTAGTGTATTGTGTCTGGTGTCCTGTGTTTTTGTCCAAGTTTCTCTTCAGTCTGTAAAGTAAATTGATAAATGGCAGAACATGTAGCTTATACAATCTAAAATCATTGTAATGCCTTTGCACAACTTTGTTGATAGATATTATATATGGTCCTTAGAATTGTATGTTTATAAGGTCATCACTCGTTTGGTTACTGATATCTATATCTGTTTGTGCTCTTGCCTACCCCTTGCCACTCCTTGTCATGTAAAACATTGAGTGGCAAGGAGTGGCATGATGGCACAAACAGACTGGTACCCAGGGTTATCCATACCTGCTCATCACCAAACTTGAGTAAGGCGGCCAAGGGGTCAGAGCCGGGGGAAAGGACGAAGATGAAGGGGCTCAGCAGTGACTGTCACCTTGATGAACTGACGCCCCAAACTGTCTGATACAAACTGCTACACAATGGGAATGACCTGGGAGGTAGGGGGATGAATGACTCATAGAAGATGGGGATTTGACTGTGTGTGTGTGCAATGATGTTTGTGCATGCTGTGGTAATGCGTGTGTGTATATTTATCAGGTTTTTACATTATGTGTGTGAGTGTGCATGTGTGTTGTATCTCACCTTGTCTGGTCTAAGACAGTGCATAACCAGAATCTTCTGAAACTGCCCATGGTTCTCCTGCCACTCTGCTGAGAAAGGGGTGTGGTGGGGGGCCTGCACATGCAAGCGCACTCACAGACACACAATTATAATCAATATCACATACTTTACACACAAAGATATTCGATTAATTGTTTAATAATAACCATTCCCCTTATTGTCTAAACTACAGCATTGAAATGAAAACTTTAAAAAGCTTGCTTTACACACACATCCTTCTCCTTTTATTCGAGCTTAAGTCTTGTTTACAAAATTAAGACCAACCAGGAAGAACTCCCTACAATTAGGGCTGGCACAATTACCGTATAACCGTGTAACCAACGGTTATGGATAATAAAATAACTGTCATAGTGGCCCACCTCAGCACAGCACAACCAAACTCGGCCCACCACAGCACAGCTGTACCAGACCAGGCCCGCCTCAGCACAGAACAACTAGACCCAGCTCATTAGAGCACGGTTCTACCAGACCAGGCCCACCTCAACTCAGCCCAGCTCTACACAGCACCGACCACTACCTTATTTAACTTTTTGGTCCCATTTTTAGCAATACCAAAAAGCAAAATACTAATCATCGTTTAATTTTCTTATGGCTTGAATCCCGTTAGCGGGATCGACAAGACGACAGCCAGTGAAAGTGTCACGAATCCCACCGAAGGTGGCTCCCCTGCCTGCTCGGGCGGCGCTCGGTGGTCGTCGTCACCGACCTACTAGCCGCCACTGATCCTTTTTTCCTTTTCGTTTTGTTTGTCTTATTGGTTGCACCTGTTCCTCATTTGTCTTTTGATTTAGGTTATTTAAGCCTGGTTAGCCCGCCCAGTGTTGTGCGGGATTATTTAGCGTCAGGTTGTGTTTTTGTATTTGGATGTGCTGGTGATCTACTACTGTTCTATTTTCATGCATGCTGTGCACCTGTTGTTTGGGCACTTTGCATTTTTCACGCCCGTTGTGTTGGCGTCGATCGTGTTGTGTTTTTATTGAATAAACACACAGTTCCTCACCTCTGCTCTCTGCGCCTGACTCCTACCACCACTCCTAGCAACGACTGACAAAAAGTGCACAGCGGCAAATTCAAAACAACAAAAATCTCATAATAAAGATTTCTCAAACATACAAGTATTATACACAATTTTAAAGATTCTCCTTAATCTAACCACAGTGTTCGATTTCAAAAAGGCTTTACGGCGAAAGCAAAACATTAGATTATGTTGGGACAGCACCTAAACAAGAAAAACCACACAGCCATTTTCCAAGCAAGGACAGGCGTCACAAAAAACAGAAATACAGCTAAAATTAATCACTAACCTTTGATGATCTTCATCAGATGACACTCCCAGGACTCAATGTTACAAAATACATGTATGTTTTGTTCGATAAAGTTCATATTTATATCCATAAACCCCATTTTACATTGGCGCGTGATGTTCAGAAAATGTATTCCCACCAAAACATCTGGTGAATGAGCACTTCAATTTACAAAAATACTCATCATAATCGTTGATAACATTTACAATTGTAAATTGTAAATCCTTAATGCAACCGCTGTGTCAGATGTTAAAATAGCTTTTCGGCGAAAGCACATTTTTCAATATTCTGAGTACAGAGCTCAGCCATCAAAGCAAGCTATACAGTTACCCGCCAAGTTCTGGAGTCAACTAAACTCAGAATTAGTATTATAAATCTTCCCTTTGCTGATCTTCGCCGGAATGCACTCCCAGGACTCCTACTTCCACAAGAAATGTTATTTTTGTTCTAAATACTCCATATTTATGTCCAAATACCTACGTTTTCTTCGTGCGTTCAGATGACTATCCAAAGGCTAACGCATGAGCGTAAACAAGAGACCAAAAGTCAAATAGTTCCATTACCGTTCGTAGAAATGTCAAAAAATGTATACAATCAATCCTTAGGGTCTTTTTAACAGAAAACGTCAATAATATTCCAACCGGACAATAGCGTATTCATTACAGAAGAAAAAGAAGGAGCGCCAAACGTGCTCGCGCAGTTAACAACTCACTGGTCCCAGGCAGTCCACTGATTGACTGAGCTCCTATTCTCTGCCCAGTAACATAGATGGATGAAACAAGTTTCTAAAGGCTGTTGACAGCCAATGGAAGCCTTTGGAAGTGCAAAATGACCCCACAGACACTGTAGTTTGAACAGGGCTTAGATAGAAGAACTACAAGTCACTTCCTGGTTGGATTTTTTCTCAGGTTTTTGCCTGCCATATGAGTTCTGTTATACTCACAGGCCTAATTCAAACAGTTTTAGAAACTTCAGAGTGTTTTCTATCCAAATCTACTAATAATAGGCATATCTTCGTTTCTGGGAGTGAGTAGCAGGCAGTTTACTCTGGGCACGTCAGTCATCCAAGCGACTCAATACTGCCACCATCCATAAGAAGTTAAGAAGAGACATTTTTTAAAATAATTATTCTGAAGGGTTTTTACATGATATGTTCTACTCTGATTAGCCACTGTCTCCTGTATCCCTGACACTGAGTTGGTTTCACAAGTGTAGAGAGGAGCAGGCAGGAGGCTTTGAACTAATGAGTTTATTAAAGCACTATATATATATATATATAAATAAAAGCAGAATGAAACCCAAAGTGCAAAATGATAAAGTAATCAGGAAATAGTAGGAGGGATTCCTCTCAGGACAACAAGCAACATTTACAATGACCGACAAAGACAAATGACAGAGGGAGTATATATACAGTGATAGAGTGGGAATTGGAACCAGGTGTGTGTAGTGATGACGAGATAAGTCCGGGGTTGATAATTGAAGGGTGTTTGCCAGCAGCAGGTTCGGAAGCAACTAGAAGGCCGACGACGCCGAATGCCTGAGCTGGACAGGAGGGGGAGCCAAAGCGAAGGCTGGTGTGACATTACTCACCCCGAGGCGCTGCAGCAGTGGGGTGCCGCCGACCTTGGGGACGACCCCGGAGACGCGGTGTGGGTCAGTCGGGACGACGCCTGTGGAAGTCCTGAATGAGAGAATGGTCCAAGGACGTCCCGCGCTGGGACCCAGCACCGCTCTTCGGGACCATACCCCTCCCAGTCGACCAGGTACTGGAGAGACCCCCCACGATGCCGTGAGTCCAACAGGCTGCAGAAGGAGTACACCGGGGCCCCCTCGTCGTCTAAGGGATCCAGCACTATGGGGTCCAGCACTAGCCAAGGGACCAGCTGCCACCGGCCTGAGGAGAGATACATGAAATGAGGGTGAGATACGGTAATTGACGGGTAGCTGTGATCTGTACGTCATCTGATTGACTCTCCTCAGGACTTTGAACGGCCCCACAACCGTGGGCTCAGCTTCCAGCAGGGCAGGCAGAGGGGCAGGTCCTTCGTAGAAAGCCAGACCCTGTCACCGGTGTGAAAGACGGGCCACACTGCAGTGACTATCGGCTGGCGCATTCTGCCGGAGGACAACACGCTGGAGACGGGTGTGCGCTGTGTTCCATACCTCCGGTGCACCAGAACCAATCATCCACCGCAGGAGCCTCAATCTGACTCCGGTGCCAGGGTGCCAGGGCCTAGAACACACTGAAAGGGTGTGAGGTTAGTGGAGGAGCGACGGAGGGAGTTTTGTGCATACAAACGCAACCCACTCCCCCGGCCGGTCCTGACAGTAACTACGAAGGTACCTACCCGGTTCCTGATTTAACTTTCCACCTGCCCATTTGATTGGGGAAGGTACCTGGAGGTGAAGCTGACCGTGACCCCGAGTTGTTCTATGAAGGCCTTCCAGGCACGGGAGGTGAACTGAGGACCACGGTCAGACACAATGTCCTCCGGGATCCCGTAGTGCCAGAAGACGTGAGAGAAGAGAGCCTCCGTGGTCTGCATGGCCGTAGAGAGACCCGGCAGAGGAATCAAACGACAGGCTTTGGAAAACCGGTCCACAACGACTAGGATGGTGGTGTGCCACTCCAAGGGGGTTAGGGTTAGGGTCTGTGACAAAGTCCACAGAGAGATGGGACCAGGGTCGTTGTGTAACCGGCATGGGGTGGAGTTTGCCATAAGGGAGGTGTCTCGGTGTGTTGCTCTGTGCATAGCTGGAGCTGGAAGAAACGTAAACCTTGGGCCAAGGTGGGCCACCAGTACTTGGAGGAGAGACAGTCAATAGTACTGGCTATACTCGGGTGCCCCAACACAGGTTCTGTGTGTGCCCAGGCGAGGAGACGATCCTGCACATCAGAGGGCACGTAGGTACGCCCCTCGGGACAGCGGGCAGGTGAGGGCTGTACAATGTGGGACAGGGGAATAATGGGTGTCACTTTCTCCCTCCAATCCTCTGTGTCATGCACCTGGGACAACGCATCAGCCTTGACGTTCTTAAATCCCAGCCGGTAGGAGAGGATAAAGTCAAACCTGGCGAAGAATAGGGCCCACCTGGCCTGATACGGATTCAGCCTCTGCTGCTCGAAAATACTCTAGGTTACAGTGGTCTGGCCAAACAAGGAATGGGTGTTGAGCATCCTCCAGTGAGTGCCGCCATGTTTTCAGCACCTTCTTGACTGCCAGCAACTCACGATCCCCCACGTCGTAATTCCGCTTTACTTACCTATTGTTCACCTAATACATTTTTTGCACTATTGGTCAGAGCCTGTAAGTAAGCATTTCACTGTAAGGTCTACACCTGTTGTATTCAGCGCATGTGACAAATACACTTTGAATTGATTTGGATGGGGTTTAGGTGGTGATCCAGTGAGTTGGGAGAGAACAGCCCCTACTTCAACCTCGGAGGTGTCCACCTCCACAATGAAGGGCAGAGATGAACCAGAACAGGTGCGTTCGTAAAATGTTCCTTGAGCACACAGAAGTCTTCGTTGGCCTCCCCAGTCCAGCGCATCTGTCTAGGAACTCCCTTCAGGAGGGAGGTGAGAGGGGCCACCACTGTGCTGAAACCCCTAATGAAGAGCCTGAAATAGTTGGCAAAACCAAGGAAGCGTTGCACCGCCTTTATGTTGGATGGAACCGGCCACGACTAGGACTTGGTATATAAGTGCCATAGTTTTAAAAATATGATCATCATTGTTTTAAAACCATTACTTATTGTGCAACAGTTAAGACCATCTGCTCTTCCTTCTCCTCTCCCACGGTGGATATCCGATAGCACAGGAAAGAGACCACCTGCTGGAAGAAAAGGCACTTCTCCGCCTTAACGTACAGGTGATGCCCTATCAGCCTCTCCAAAACAGATCTGACATGAGAGACATGTTGCTCACGTGTAGTGGAGTACACCAAGATTCCGTCTATGTATACCACTACACAGCAAACCAACATGTCTCTAAATACCTCGTTAATGAAGGATTGAAACACTGAGGGTGCATTTCTCATGGCCGTAGGGCATTACTCTGTATTCGTAGTGCCCGGTGTTGGTGCTGAAGGCGGTCTTCCATTCATCCCCCTCTCTAATGCGCACCAGGTTGTAGGCACTGTGTAAATCCAATTTGGTAAAGTACTGGGCACCGTTTATCTGTTTGATCACAGTGGGTATGAGAGGCAGGGGATAACTGAATTTAACAGTTGCCTTATTCAGTGTCCAGTAATTGATTCAGAGGCATAGACCTCCATCTGTCTTCTTCAAGAAAAAGGAGCTGGAGGAGGCCGGAGAGGTGGACGGATGGAGGAATCCTTGGGCCAGCGCCTCCTGGACGTAGACCTCCATTTTTGGTCTCTGCATGCGAGAAAGGGAAGATGTGCCCCCACGGGAGGGTGGAATCAGGCAGTAGGTCGATAATGCAGTCCCATGGGCGATGAGGGGACAGGCACGTGGCACGAGTCTTCGAAAAGCCACCTGTAGGTCCCGGTATTTCTCCGGGATAGGGACATGGGTGGCCTGGTCTGGGCTTTCCATGGAGGTGGCACAGATAGACACAGAGCGATACCTCCCCTGTCACTCCTGCGACCAACCCAACAACCTCCTCTCTGTCCACAGTATCCTGGGGTTATGCAACTGTAACCAGGGGAAACCTAAAACTACAGGGTGTGCAGGAGAGTCTAAGATGAGGAAAGTGATGCGTTCATGGTGGTTATGAGCGACTGTGAGGGAAATGGGAATCGTGGTTTGGCACACCAGTCCTGTTCCTAGGGGACGGTTATCTAGGGCATGGACTGGGATAGGGGGTTGTAAAGGGGACTAGAGGAATGCGTAATGATAAGGCCTGCAGAACCTGAGTCCACTAGGGCAGGACTCAGTGGGGGGCCAGGATAGTCCAGGAAGGTGACAAGAAGGAGGACGGGCTGGGTGGAAAGAGAGGAACAAAGCATGTCCATGCCTAATTGGGAAGGTGCAGGAGCGCTCCTCGGCCTGTCGCTCCCTCGCCTGGTTTTCCTTCTGGGACCTTACAGTGGTCTGATTTCCCGCAGTAGGAGCAGAGACCCTGTTGACGGGGGAAGAGCAGAGCAGAGACCCTGTCCCCTCTGGGGGAAGGTGCGTCGTGCCCACCTCCATGGGCTCAGTCTCGCTGGAAGTTCCTGGGAGAGACCCGAACCCCCGGGACGGGATACAAAAGTTCAGCAGCAGCTAGAAGGCCTGCGATGCCAAACGCCTGAGCTGGACAGGAGGGGGAGCCAAAGCGAATGCTGGTGTGACGGTCGGCTTTAGAAAATGTATCCTCCATATTTATTCCTCTGGAAGATAAACATGCCCCTTTTACAAATTTAGAGTCATTCAGAAGAGAAATCAGGCCTGAGCCAAAGCAAGGAAAAGGGATTTTGTAATGGACTGGCAATCTTTCAGAAAACTGAGAAACAGATGTACTATCTTGATTAAGAAAGCTAAATTAAGCTACTTTTTAAGCTCTATTTATGACTCTCCTGGTGATCCTTCCAAATGTTTTAAAACAGTAAATGCACTGAAGCGTACAAATTCCTCTTCTTCCCTGGCTAAGCAAGTTCTATCTGACTCTGGCATCATAACTGAGAAGAATGGAATAAGTGATGCTTTTAATCATCATTTTATCTCGGCAGGTGTTAAAATGTGGTTTAATGGACCCTGGTCAGCCAATCAACTGCTCTTCCCTCTGCCAGCCTCTAGCTGACTTGACGTTCAACTTCTTAATGAATCTTTGTTTTCATTGCAACAATTTACTACCTGTGATGTGCTAGATGCCTTGTTTAAGATTGATGTAAAGAAATCCATTAGGGTTGATATGATATTTTTGCGGCAGCTCTTTGCACCCTGACTGTGGAATAATTAACTTTTTATGGATAGGGGGCAGTATTTTCACGGCCGGATAAAAAAAGTACCCGATTTAATCTGATTATTACGCCTGCCCAGAAACTAGAATATGCATGTAATTATTAGCTTTGGATAGAAAACACTCCAAAGGTTCTAAAACTGTTTGAATGGTGTCTGTGAGTATAACAGAACTCATTTGGCAGGCCAAAACCTGAGAAGATTCGAAACAGGAAGCGCCCTCTCTGACCATTTCGTGGCCTTCTTTGTTATCTCTATCCAAAACAGGGGATCTCTGCTGTAACGTGACATTTTCTAACGCTCCCATAGGCTCTCAGAAGGCGCCAGAACGTTGAATGATGACTTTGCAGGCCATGGCTGAAAAACAGTAGCGCATTTGGTAAGTGGTTGATCTGAGAACAATGAGACTGGCGCACGCGTGCACGAGACGACTCCATGTTTACATTTTCAGTCTTTGAACGAAAACAACGACTCCCGGTCGGAATATTATTGCTTTTTTTACGAGAAAAATCGCATAAAAATTGATTTTAAACAGCGTATGACATGCTTCGAAGAACGGTAATGGATTATTTTGAAATTTTTTGTCACGAAACGTGCCGGGCGCGTCACCCTTCGTTAACCTTCGGATAGTGTCTTGAACGCACAACAAAACGCCGCTATTTGGATATAACTATGGATTATTTGGAACCAAACCAACATTTGTTATTGAAGTAGAAGTCCTGGGAGTGCATTCTGACAAAGAACAGCAAAGGTAATCCAATTTTTCTTATAGTAAATCTAAGTTGGGTGAGTACTTAACTTGGTGGGTGTCAAAATAGCTAGCCCGTGATGGCGAGCTATCTACTCAGAATATTGCAAAATGTGCTTTCACCGAAAAGCTATTTTAAAATCTGACACCGCGATTGCATAAAGGAGCTCTGTATCTATAATTCTTAAAATAATTGTTATGTTTTTTTGTGAACGTTTATCGTGAGTAATTTAGTAAATTCACCGGAAGTGTTCGGTGGGAATGCTAGTTCTGAACGTCACATGCTAATGTAAAAAGCTGGTTTTTTATATAAATATGAACTTGATTGAAGAAAACATGCATGTATTGTATAACATAATGTCCTAGGAGTGTCATCTGATGAAGATCATCAAAGGTTAGTGCTGCATTTAGCTGTGGTTTTGTTTTTTGTGACATTATATGCTAGCTTGAAAAATGGGTGTCTGATTATTTCTGGCTGGGTACTCTGCTGACATAATCTAATGTTTTGCTTTCGAAATTGGACAGTGTGGTTAGATAAAGGAGAGTCTTGTCTTTAAAATGGTGTAAAATAGTCATATGTTTAAAAAATGGAAGTTTTCGGATTTTTGAGGACTTTGTATTTCGCGCCACGCCCATCATTGGATATTGGAGCAGGTGTTCCGCTAGCGGAACGTCTAGATGTAAGAGGTTAACCCATATTTTTAACCTCTCTGGGGTATGTCCCACTCGCCAACAGCCAGTGAAATAGCAGAGCGCCAAATTCAAAACAACAAAAATCTCATAATTCACATTTCTCACACCTACAAGTATTATACACCATTTTAAAGATAAACTTCTCGTTAATCCAACCACAGTGTCCGATTTCAAAAAGGCTTTACGGTGAAAGCATACCATTAGATTATGTTAGGACAGCACCTACACAAGAAAAACCACACAGCCATTTTCCAAGCAAGGAGAGATGTCACAAAAACCAGAAATACAGCTAAAATGAATCACTATCCTTTGATGATCTTCATCAGATGGCACTCATAGGACTGACTTCATGTTACACAATACATGTATGTTTTGCTTGATAAAGTTCATATTTATATCCAAAAACCCGAAATCGTCCCACCTACTCAACAGCCAGTGGAATCCCGTGACGCGAAATACAAATACCTCAAAAATGCTATAACTTCAATTTCTCAAACATATGACTATTTTACACCATTTTAAAGACAAGACTCTCCTTTATCTAACCACACAAAACATTAGATTATGTCAGCAGAGTACCCAGCCAGAAATAATCAGACACCCATTTTTCAAGCTAGCATATAATGTCACATAAACCCAAACCACAGCTAAATGCAGCACTAACCTTTGATGATCTTCATCAGATGACAACCCTAGGACATTATGTTATACAATACATGCATGTTTTGTTCAATCAAGTTCATATTTATATCAAAAACCAGCTTTTTACATTAGCATGTGACGTTCAGAACTAGCATACCCCCCGCAAACTTCCGGGGAATTCGCTAACATTTTACTAAATTACTCACGATAAACGTTCACAAAAAGCATAACAATTATTTTAAGAATTATAGATACAGACCTCCTCTATGCACTCGATATGTCCGATTTTAAAATAGCTTTTTGGTGAAAGCACATTTTGCAATATTCTAAGTACATAGCCCAGGCATCACGGGCTCGCTATTTAGACACCCGGCAAGTTTAGCACTCACCATAATCATATTTACTATTATAAAAGTTTGATTACCTTTTGTTGTCTTCGTCAGAATGCACACCCAGGACTGCTACTTCAATAACAAATGTTGGTTTGGTCCAAAATAATCCATCGTTATATCCGAATAGCGGCGTTTTGTTCGTGCGTTCCAGACACTATCCGAAATGGTAAAGAAGTGTCGCGCGCATGGCGCAATTCGTGACAATAAAATTCTAAATATTCCATTACCGTACTTCGAAGCATGTCAACCGCTGTTTAAAATCAATTTTTATGCCATTTTTCTCGTAGAAAAGCGATAATATTCCGACAGGGAATCTCCTTTTCGGCAAACATAGGAAAAAATCACAAAGGCGGGGGCGGTCGGGTCATGCGCATAAGCCCAGAGTCCCTTGATCGGCCACTTGAGAAAGGCGATAATGTGTTTCAGCCTGGGGCTGGAATGACGACATTCTGTTTTTTCCCGGGCTCTGAGCGCCTATGGAAGACGTGGGAAGTGTCACGTTAGAGCAGAGATCCTTAGTAAAAGATAGAGATGGAAAAGAAGTTCAAGAAATGGTCAGACAGGCCACTTCCTGTAAAGGAATCTCTCAGGTTTTGACCTGCCATTTGAGTTCTGTTATACTCACAGACACCATTCAAACAGTTTTAGAAACTTTAGGGTGTTTTCTATCCATATGTAATACGTATATGCATATTCTAGTTACTGGGTAGGAGTGGTAACCAGATTAAATCGGGTATGTTTTTTATCCAGCCGTGTCAATACTGCCCCCTAGCCCTAACAGGTTTAATAAAGCTGCATTGTTGTCTTGATTAAGGTAGCTCCAAAATGCAGGTGTTTCAGCCTAGCTCAATGCTTTCTGTGGTGGTGGGGCGAGACAGCAGAAAATAGGAGCATTGCGCCGTGATTGGCTCAGTGTTCTGTCACTCATGGGGACAGTACGTCATCGCCAAATTTAAGTGCTTAGTAAGGGTAGACATCCAAAATGTCAGCCCTTTGGGTCCTGCCATAGAGTTATATTGCAAGTGTCCTTCCAAGAAGGCTCAAGGTCATTGGCCACAGATAAAATTATGTCAAATCACGATATATGTACAGTAGCTTTGATTGGACTGATCATGTCAACATCTTTCAAAGTCTTAGCTAGCAGTCATCATCATGAATCATGTCGACAATCTACTGGCAAATCCTTTTTAATCCTTGTCAGATGAAGAGAAATAATAGATCAAATGTATCGGTGCTCATCAGCCATTGGATATAAAGATTACACAATAATTTGGAAATCGCAAATTCACCAATGAGTCGTTTGGAAGGAATCATTGTCTAACTGCAAGCACTGCAAAGCAACCACTAACGTTAGCCTGCTATTCAATGGAGAGGCTGTGTGGTCTTTTTTCCCGAGTTCCCACCATAAATCCAGAGAATGCCAGACTTTGATGACAGAATTGCCCACAAAGGACCACTGCACCACCTTCACAAGGTGTTTGCTGCTGCATTTAATGATGTAATATGCAAGGGAGATATGTATACTGTAGCTAAGAAAGTAATACTAAGTGTATGTTGTGTAGTAAGCTGTTAGTAGCCCATGTGCCTCACCCTAATAATTTGTTAACACGATGTTAACACATCGTTTGTGGCCTGGTCTGTCCTTGTTTGCCAACTGTTTTTGAACAGCTTTGACAGTGCTACTGATAGTAGTGGTGGAGCTTGGCTTTCATGTGCAAATTCAGCACACACAACATTCTATAATAGTATTCTGTTATTTCACGTGTCAAATTAAGCTTATTTAATGCGTCAAATAGTGTTATGACGTGTATCTTTTTTGACATGCAAATACCCAAACTCTTTCAATGTGCCTCACCCTAATAATTTGGTCTATTTTCACCTCTTAATTTTGCCTACTGTTCTAACTTGGTGCTGCACATGTAGCCTATAACCTGTTTTAGAGAATTGTAATCATCGAATATTGTAAGAGCTTTCATTGTCTGTTTATATTACCGCTTTATTTATCCTACAGTTATGACTTCTTATACAGTAAGAACACTAAGAACGGCCCATGTTCTGAATTCTGTTGCTATACATTTCAAAAGTGCTAAACAACTAGTTATATTGACCACGTCAGTCGTCGCTCGCTCATTGTCTTAATCAAAATTACGGATTGCCTCTTATCCGCTTGTAGTCCCCTTATACCATAGTTTGACCATCTCAATTGTCAGTAGAAGCCACATTTGTTTAAGCAAGTCAGCCATATAAGCTATGTTTTTTTAAAAGGCAGTAATTGAGGCTGAATGAACTGTTTCGCTGCCAGACAAGGCTCCGCTGAAAGTCAGGTGTAGCAGTGGTAAGGTGTTGGGACAGCTTGTATGTAGGCCCTAACAGTTTGTGGGCACCATTACAGCGCAATTAGTGTATTATTTAGTGTTGTGTTGTGTAGGGAATCATGCATACCCCAATTATTATTTTTTCTCCACCAAGACTTACAGTGAGGGAAAAAAGAATTTGATCCCCTACTGATTTTGTATGTTTGCCCACTGACAAAGAAATGATCAGTCTTTAATTCTAATGGTAGGTTTATTTGAACAGTGAGAGACAGACTAACAACAAAAAAATCCAGAAAAACGCATGTCAAAAATGTTATAAATTGATTTGCATTTTAATGAGGGAAATAAGTATTTGACCCCCTCTCAATCAGAAAGATTTCTGGCTCCCAGGTGTCTTTTATACAACTCCCACTATACCTAACATCTTTATTAAACTTTAGACATATGAGTTACCACATCCGGTCTCAGGGATGGTTAACTCTGGAAATTCCTTTGGTTTCTACTGCACTAGGTAAATCATCTTTTCTTGCACCTTATTTGTCGAACAATCTTCAAAAGGTTCTTAAATGTGATGTTTTTGTGCCTCTAGGGCAATTCAGAAAGCTGACTGATGAATGTGTTTGTTTTTATGACATGTTTTCTTTCTGATTACATTCTGTATTTATATTTTGATGTGTGCATTTTCTGTCACTTCTGTAATTCAGAGCTCATCTGTAAAAGAGACCTTGATCTCAGTATTACTCTCTGATAAAAGGTTAAATAAAATAAATACAAAATTATTGACTTGAATGTTCTATTAATTCTATTTCTATGGCAGCACATGCAGTTGGGAGTGGAGGAGAAGAGAAAATGTGAGTCTGAAAACAAATACAAAACATATATAATTTATTATAATATATTTTTTGCTATTAGAATGGTTATTACAGTGAACCGCGGTTATTTGGTTGGCCAAATACCGCCATCCCAAATAACATGACTGTCACAGCCCTACATACAATGTATCTGAATTCCAATAAACCCCATGTCCAGGCCCAACTTACGATAAAATATTCTGTACATTGTGCACTACTTTTGACTCGAGCCCAATGGGTCACACTCTGTTTGGATACAAATCTGTCGATAAGAAACTGGTTGTTACGGTTAGTTTTAGAATAAGGTTTAGGGTAAGGCTTAAGACTGGGCTAGGGTTAGTAGATAGTTCGTTGAAATGTTACTGATAGTCTGTATATGGATAGTCTGTAGAGCATCTACAGATGGATTATCCAAATAAAGTGTTACCAAAGTGCCTTCTTACAAATGTGTAAATGTTGGTAGTGAAACGAGAAAATAGCCTCGCAAGACTGTTTATATGACCAAACTTAGGCTTTAATGCTTTCTTTAATGAGAGAATTCACGGCCATTTGCATTCATCAGACGCGTGGAGTCTGGAGGGGATTGCATTCACGCCGTGCCCATAATCAGGTTATCCCCGCGTATAATGGAGGCGCCTTGGAATCACATTTGTTTTAGGTACGTGTGTGTGTGTGTGTGTGTGTGTGTGTGTGTGTGTGTGTGTGTGTGTGTGTGTGTGTGTGTGTGTGTGTGTGTGTGTGTGTGTGTGTGTGTGTGTGTGTGTGTGTGTGTGTGTGTGTGTGTGTGTGTGTGTGTGTGTGTGTGTGTGTGTGTGTGTGTGTGTGTGTGTGTGAGAGAGAGAGAGAAGGGTTATCCCTACATATAATGGAGGCTTTTTGGCCTTTAATTGGTTTTAGGTACAGTATGTGTGTATGTGTGTGTGTGTTGGGGGCTCTTTATTGACCTATAGAAAGATTAAACAATGTATTTAAGAGTCAATCTGTGGTGTGCAGCGGGGCAGCCTATGTGTTTGGTTAATGTGTGGAACTGGTACGCCGGGAGGGGAGACGGTGTGAGTGAGGATGGATGATTCCCGGAAGCTTTTAAACTAATTTTCTATTAGACATCTGAGTTGTTTTTCTCTGAGCATTATATTGAGTAAGGATCTGATTTCGCTATCCTCGGAGGTAGGTACTGTACCTCCACTGTCTGTGACTGAGGCCTATTTTAAGTTAAAGGAAAGTGAATTGTTTTTCTGTCTGTCTGTCAGTCCTGTCTGTCTGTCTGTCTGTCTGTCTGTCTGTCTGTCTGTCTGTCTGTCTGTCTGTCTGTCTGTCTGTCTGTCTGTCTGTCTGTCTGTCTGTCTGTCTGTCTGTCTGTCTGTCTGTCTGTCTGTCTGTCTGTCTGTCTGTCTGTCTGTCTGTCTGTCTGTCTGTCTACAGATGTAGGATCTTAATTTAACCAGAACTGTTGTAGCGAAATAATCCTGCAGCAACAGGATTTGAACGTTTAGTCCCTAATGTTGCTTGATCTCTGGTTAGGCTATTAGCTGGACAAAAGTAGGCTTCATGGAAAGTGCAATACTGTTAATATATCCGTGTGTTTGGAAATCACAAACCTCATCTGCATTTCCTGTGGCACAGTAAAATTCTCAGCAACAAATGTGTGATCAAATTAAGATCCTACATCTTTACCTACCAGAAAACAGAATTCAATAGAACATCGGCCAATTTCTTGGGCCACTATACCTATTTTGCCAACTGGACTGGACCCCTTTGATACACGGAACCCTACTAATCCATCACGACTGGTCTATTGACGTAACCGCACGAGGAGGCTATAACAGACATCCTCTGTCGAGACGTCCCTCTAAGGCCCTTCTGCTAGCTTGCTAGCCCCAGCCTGATAGCTGTCTGAATCGCCGTGTCTCCAGCCAGCCTAACTACTCACTGGACCCCAATGATCACTCGGCTACGCATGCCTCTCCCTAATGTCAATATGCCTTGTCCATTGCTGTTCTGGTTAGTGATTCTTGTCTTATTTCACTGTAGAGCCTCTAGCCATGCTCAATATGCCTTAGCCAACCCTTTAGTTCCACCTCCCACACATGTGGTGACATCAGCTGGTTTAAATGTTTCTAGAGACAATATCTCTCTCATCATCACTCAATGCCTAGGTCTACCTCCAATGTATTCACATCCTACCATACCTTTGTCTGTACATTATGCCTTGAATCTATTCTATCGCGCCCAGAAACCTGCTCCTTTTACTCTCTGTTCCGAACGTACTACACAACCAGTTCTTAAAGCCTTTTATCCTACTCCTCCTCTGTTCCTCTGCTGATGTAGAGGTTAATCCAGGCCCTGCAGTGCCTAGCTCCACTCCTATTCCCCAGGTGCTCTCATTTGTTGACTTCTGTAACCATAAAAGCCTTGGTTTCATGCATGTTAACATTAGAAGTCTCCTCCCTAAGTTTGTTTTATTCACTGCTTTAGCACACTCTGCCAACCCGGATGTCCTAGCCGTGTCTGAATCCTGGCTTAGGAAGACCACCAAAGCCCCTGAAATTTCCATCCCTAACTATAACATTTTCCGACAAGATAGAACTGCCAAACGGGGCGGAGTTGCAATCTACTGCAGAGATAGCCTGCAGAGTTCTGTCTTACTATTTGTCTTACTATCCCTTACTACCCAAACAATTTGAGCTTCTACTTTTAAAAATCCACCTTTCCAGAAACAAGTATCTTACCATTGTCGCTTGCTATAGACCACCCTCTGCCCCCAGCTGTGCCCTGGACCCCATATGTGAATTGATTGTCCCCCCCATCTATCTTCAGGGTTCGTGCTGCTAGGTGACCTAAACTGGGAGATGCTTAAAACCTCTTCACTCTTCACTGTATTTTCACGGCCGGATGAAAAACATACCCAAATTAAACTGCCTCCTACTCAGACTCAGAAGGTAGGATATCACAGCCACACTACCTGTGAGTATAACAGAACTCATATGGCAGGCAAAAACCTTAGAAAAATCAAACCAGGAAGTGAGAATTCTGGTGCTTGTAGTCCTTTCAAGTCATTGCCAATCGAACACACAGTGAGTTAGGGTTCATTTTGCACTTCCTAAGGCTTCCATTAGATGTCAACAGTCTTTAGAAAGTTGTTTGAGGCTTCTAGAATGAACAGGGAGTGAACAAGAAGGTGGGGAAGTTGGTGACCCAGGGAAGGACAGAGTTAGCTGTGTTCCAAAACATTTTTCAAGACACTGGAATTGTCTGGTTGGAATATTACTGAAGTTTCACGTTATAAAGGCCCTAAAGATTGATGCTTTACAACGTTTGACATGTTTGAACGAACGTAAATATAACTTTTTTTTACTTTTCATCGTGACATTTTCCGCGCGCTTCCTACACTTGGAGTAGCTTACTGAACGCGTTAACAACAAGGAGCTATTTGGACATAGATATCATCCTAACCAACTTGCCCTCCAAATACACCTCTGCTGTTTTCAACCAAGATCTCAGCGATCACTGCCTCATTGCCTGCGTCCGTAATGGGTCTGCGGTCAAACGACCACCCCTCATCACTGTCAAACGCTCCCTAAAACACTTCAGCGAGCAGGCCTTTCTAATCGACCTGGCCCGGGTATCCTGGAAGGATATTGACCTCGTCCCGTCAGTAGAGGATGTCTGGTTATTCTTTGAAAGTGCCTTCCTCACCATCTTAAATAAGCATGCCCCATTCAACAAATGTTGAACCAGGAACAGATATAGCCCTTGGTTCACTCCAGACCTGACTGCCCTTGATCAGCACAAAAACATCCTGTGGCGTACTGCATTAGCATCGAATAGCCCCCGTGATATGCAACTTTTCAGGGAAGTTAGGAACCAATATACACAGGCAGTTAGGAAAGCTAAGGCTAGATTTTTCAAACAGAAATTTGCATCCTGTAGCACAAACTCAAAAAAGGTCTGGGACACTGTAAAGTCCATGGAGAATAAGAGCACCTCCTCCCAGCTGCCCACTGCACTGAGGCTAGGAAACACTGTCACCACCGACAAATCCACAAATCAACTGCCCTCCACTGCCCACAGCAACTCGCCCAAGCCTCCCCCATTTCTCCTTCACCCAAATCCAGATAGCTGATGTTCTGAAAGAGCTGCAAAATCTGGACCTCTACAAATCAGCCGGGCTAGAAAATCTGCCATATCAGGCAGTGATGCAACCTATCAGGATGCTCTCGATGGTGCAGCTGTAAAACCTTTTGAGGATCTGAGGACCCATGCCAAGTCTTTTCAGTCTCATGAGGGGGAATAGGTTTTGTCATGCCCTCTTCACGACTGTCTTGGTGTGCTTGGACCATGTTAGTTTGTTGGTGATGTGGACGACAACGAACTTGAAGCTCTCAACCTGTTCTACTACAGCCCCGTCGGTCCTCCTTTTCCTGTAGTCCACAATCATCTTCTTTGTCTTGATCACGTTGAGGGAGAGGTTGTTGTCCTTGCACCACCTGGTCAGATCTCTGACCTCCCTACAGGCTTTCTTGTCATTGTCGGTGATCAGGCCTACCACTGTTGTGTCATCGGCAATCTTAATGATGGTGTCGGAGTCGTGCCTGGCCTTGCAGTCATGAGTGAACAGGGAGTACAGGAGGGGACTGAGCACGCACCCCTGAGGGGTGAGGATCAGCGTTGCGGATGTGTTGTTACCTACCTTTACCACCTGGGGGCGGCCCGTTAGGAAGGCCATGATCCAGTTGCAGAGGTGTTTACTCCCAGGGTCCTGAGCTTAGTGATGAGCTTTGAGGGCACTACGGTGTTGAATGCTGAGCTGTAATCAATGAATAGCATTCTCACATAGGTGTTCCTATTGTCCAGGTGTGAAAGGGCAGTGTGGAGCGCAATAGAGATTGCATCATCTGTGGATCTGTTGGGGCGGTATGCAAAGTGGAGTGGGTCTAGGGTTTCTGGGATAATCGTGTTGATGTGAGCCATGACCAGCATTTCAAAGCACTTCATGGCTACAGACGTGAGTGCTATGGGTCGGTAGTCATTTAGGCAGGTTACCTTAGTGTTCTTGGGCACAGGGACTATGGTGGTCTGCTTAAAACATGTTGGTATTACAGACTCAGACAGAAAGAGTTTGAAAATGTAAGGGAAGACACTTGCAAGTTGGTCAGCGCACGCTCGGAGTACATGTCCTGGTAATCCGTCCGTTGTGAATGTTGACCTGTTTAAAGGTCTTACTTACATCAGCTGCGGAGAGCGTGATCACACAGTCGTCCGGAACAGCTGATGCTCTCATGCATGTTTCAGTGTTACTTGCCTCGATGCAAGCATAGAAGTTATTTAGCTTGTCTTGTAGGCTCGTGTCACTAGGCAGCTCTCTGCTGTAATCCTTTTGTAGTCTGTAATAGTTTGCAAGCCCTGTGACATCCGACGAGTGTCACAGCCGGTGTAGTAGGATTCAATCTTAGTCCTGTATTGACGCCTCGCCTGTTTGAAGGTTTGTTGGAGGGCATAGTGGGATTTCTTATATGCTTCCGGGTTAGAGTCCCGCTCCTTGAAAGCGGCAGCTCTACTCTTTAGCTCAGTGCGGATGTTGCCTGTAATCCATGGCTTCTGGTTAGGGTATGTACGTACAGTCACTGTGGGGACGACGTCATCGATGCACTTACTGATGAAGCCAGTGATTGATGTGGTGTAACCTTCAATGCCATCTGAAGAATCCTGTAGTTTAGCATCTGCTTCATCTGACCACTTTTTTTATTGACGGGATAGCAGGTGCTTCCTGCTGAAATTTTTGCTTGTAAGCAGGAATCAGGAGGATAGAATAATGGTCAGATTAGCCAAATGGAGGGCATGGGAGAGCTTTGTACGCATCTCTGTGTGTCACAGGCGTCGTAGTGAACAGACCAATGCACAATGTGTAGAGTGCTCATTCTTACTTTATTAAATGATGACACTCCAAAAAAACAAAAAACAAACGACAGCTAACAGTTCCGTAAGGTACTCAGACTATACGGAAAACAACCACCCACAAAACCCAAAGGAAAACAGGCCGCCTAAGTATGGCTTCCAATCAGAGACAACGAAAGACACCTGCCTCAGAACTTCAATAATATTCAAGGCGGACGATTGCATTGTCTTATAAAACGTTTCGGAAAGAAAGGGTCCCCACACGCATGCGCGTCATAGTAGACATGGCCATCCGCCTGTGACCTAGTTTACAGCCTTCTCGTTCGGTCAGTTTTTACAGGAGAACACTCAAACCACTTTGTAAAGACTGTTGACATCTAGTGGAAGCCTTGGGAAGTGAAAAATGAATCCTAACTCACTGTGTTTTTCAATGGCAAAGGTTTGAAGTGATTCCACACATCGGATTTGTCTCAGGGTTTTGACTGCCATATGAGTTCTGTTATACTCACAGACACCATTCAAACAGTTTTAGAAACTTTAGAGTGTTTTCTATCCAAATCTACTAATTATATGCATATTCTCGTTTCTGGGCAAGAGTAGTAAACAGTTTAAATCGGGTACGTTTTTTATCCGGCCGTGCAAATACTGCCCCCTATCCCCAACAGGTTTTAACTGGCTCCGGTTTGCTCCACGGCTCTCTACTATACTCCCGGGAAGTTAGGTCAGGGCTCCCCCTGACCTAGCCACACTACCCGTATGCCCCCGCCCCCAAAAAATGTTTGGGTGCTGCCTCCTCTTACCGTTCCAGCGGTTCCTCCCAGTAACGCCGTTCTGTCTTTGCTGCCTCTATCTCCTCTGGCGGGCAGCGATACTCGCCCGGCCTTGTCCACAGTCCTGCCCCATCCAGGATTTCCTGCCAGGTCCATGATTCCACGTACCTCCTCCCACGCTGCTTGGTCTTCTTTTGGTGGGTGGGTCTGTCACAGGCATCGTAGTGAACAGACCAATGCGCAGCATGTAGAGTGCTCATTCTTACTTTATTAAATGATGACACTCCAACAAAAAAACAACCAAACGACAGCTAACAGTTCCGTAAGGCACTCAGACTATACGGAAAACAACCACCCACAAAACCCAAAGGAAAACAGGCTGCCTAAGTATGGCTTCCAATCAGAGACAACGAAAGACACCTGCCTCTGATTGGAAACCATACGCGACCAAACATGGAAAACGAAGCATAGAAAATGCAAACTAGAACAAATTCCCCTGAACCCAAAACCCCAAAACAACCCCTGAACATCCTGCTATGGCAAAATACCCTTTTTACTGGTCAGGACGTGACAGTACCCCCCCCCCCCCCCCCTCGAAGGTGCATACCCCGACTGCACCCCAAACAAAAAAAACACAAAAACAACCCCAAACCTAAAGGGAGGGAAGGGAGGGTGGCCACCGTCTACGACGGTTCCTGTGCTACACCCAACCCTTCCGCCAATCCTCCAGCTACGGAGGAGGCTCTGGCTCCGGGCGTAGCCCCCGTTCTGCGCTACCGACCACCGCTGGAGGCTCTGGGCTGCAGACAGGCTCTGGGCTGCAGACCGTCGCTGAAGACTCTGGGCTGCAGACCCTGGCCGGAGGCCCCGGGCTGAGATGCGTCGCTGGAGGCCCCGGGCTGAGATGCGTCGCTGGAGGCCCCGGGCTGAGAGGCGTCGCTGAAGGCTCCGGTCTGAGGGGTGTCGCTGGAGGCTCCGGGCTGAGGGGCGTCGCTGGAGGCCTCCTGCGTGGAGCTGGGACCGGTCTCCCCGCAGTGGGTAGACTTACAGGAGACTGAGTGCGCAGAGCAGGCACGGGCACACTGGGCCTTGGAGGCGCACCGGAGGTCTGGAGCTCAGGGCTGGCACACACCATCCTGGCTGGATGGTCACTGTAGACCGGAACTGGCAGAGCGCTGGCACAGGGCGAACTGGGCTGTGCTGGGGAATGAGGGCTGCCGTGCATAGAGCAGGCGCAGGATAAACTGGGCCGAGGAGACCCACTGGAGGCCAGATGCGTTGAGCCGGCGCACTTCTTCCTGGCTGCCGGCCAACTACCGCATGGCAACGCTGCGGAGCCCGTAACCGACCGCACCGGACTGTGCGTGCGGATGGGCGAGATAGTGCGCATCACACCGTAATGCATTTCTCACCCCTCTGCACGCCCTTTCCGCCAGCACCATTTCCCGGAATCTCGCGTCGAACTCAGCACTTGACTCCTTAACCTGTTGGGGATACCCCTTCCCGTTCGGATCCCGTTAACGGGATTGCTTGACAAGATACAACGCGCGAAATTCAAAACAGAATAAATCAAATAATTTTAATTTCTCAAACAATCAACTATCTTACACCCTTTGAATGATAAACATCTCCTTAATCTAACCACGTTGTCCGATTTCAAAAAGGCTTTACGGCGAAAGCATAAAGTTAGATTATGTTAGCACAGTACATTGAAAATAGCTGTGTGTAATGTTTTGTGAATGTAAAGACAGGCGTCACCAAAAGCAGAAAACCAGCTAAAATGATGCACTAACCTTTGACAATCTTCATCAGATGACACTCCTAGGACATTATGTTAGACAATACATGCATTTTTTGTTCTATCAAGTTCATATTTATATCCAAAAACAGCATTTTACAGTGGCGGTGAAATTCAGAAAATATTTTCCCTCAAATGCTGCCAGTGAATCAGCGCTACAATTTACAAAATTACTATTCGAAAACATTGGTCAATTATAATATTGTCATTCAAAGAATTATAGATTAACATCTCGTGAATGCAACCGCATTGCCAGATTTCAAAATAACTTTACTGGGAAATCACACTTTGCAATAAATGAGGTGCTATGCTCAGAAAAATAGGCTAGGCGATACAGGTTAGCGCCATCTTGGAACCATCTAAAATCAAATATACTATTGTAAATATTCACTAACCTTTGATTATTTTCATCAGAAGGCACTTCCAGGAATCCCAGGTCCACAACAAATGTAGTTTTGTTCGAAAAAGTTAATAATTTTATGTCCCAATAGCTCCTTCTTGTTAGCGCGTTCTGTAGGCTACTCAAAATGTACCGAAGCCCGCGGGACTTGTTGCCACGAAAGAGCAAAAAATATATATTTACGTTCGTTCAAACATGTCAAACGTTGTATAGCAAAAGTCTTTAGGGCCTTTTTCAATCAGAACTTCAATAATATTCAAGGCGGACGATTGCATTGTCTTATAAAACGTTTCGGAAAGAAAGGGTCCCCACACGCATGCGCGTCATAGTAGACATGGCCATCCGCCTGTGACCTAGTTTACAGCCTTCTCGTTCGGTCAGTTTTTACAGGAGAACACTCAAACCACTTTGTAAAGACTGTTGACATCTAGTGGAAGCCTTGGGAAGTGAAAAATGAATCCTAACTCACTGTGTTTTTCAATGGCAAAGGTTTGAAGTGATTCCACACATCAGATTTCCACTTCCTGTTAGGATTTGTCTCAGGGTTTTGACTGCCATATGAGTTCTGTTATACTCACAGACACCATTCAAACAGTTTTAGAAACTTTAGAGTGTTTTCTATCCAAATCTACTAATTATATGCCTATTCTCGTTTCTGGGCAAGAGTAGTAAACAGTTTAAATCGGGTACGTTTTTTATCCGGCCGTGCAAATACTGCCCCCTATCCCCAACAGGTTTTAACTGGCTCCGGTTTGCTCCACGGCTCTCTACTATACTCCCGGGAAGTTAGGTCAGGGCTCCCCCTGACCTAGCCACACTACCCGTATGCCCCCGCCCCCAAAAAATGTTTGGGTGCTGCCTCCTCTTGCCGTTCCAGCCGTTCCTCCCAGTAACGCCGTTCTGTCTTTGCTGCCTCTATCTCCTCTGGCGGGCAGCGATACTCGCCCGGCCTTGTCCACAGTCCTGCCCCATCCAGGATTTCCTGCCAGGTCCATGATTCCACGTACCTCCTCCCACGCTGCTTGGTCTTCTTTTGGTGGGTGGGTCTGTCACAGGCATCGTAGTGAACAGACCAATGCGCAGCATGTAGAGTGCTCATTCTTACTTTATTAAATGATGACACTCCAACAAAAAAACAACCAAACGACAGCTAACAGTTCCGTAAGGCACTCAGACTATACGGAAAACAACCACCCACAAAACCCAAAGGAAAACAGGCTGCCTAAGTATGGCTTCCAATCAGAGACAACGAAAGACACCTGCCTCTGATTGGAAACCATACTCGGCCAAACATGGAAAATGAAGCATAGAAAATGCAAACTAGAACAAATTCCCCTTGAACCCAAAACCCCAAAACACACAAAACAACCCCCCTGCCATGCCCTGACCATCCTGCTATGGCAAAATACCCTTTTTACTGGTCAGGACGTGACACTGTGTGTGGAGCAAAGGTGGTCTCGAGTTTTTTTCTCTCTGGCTGGTTGCACATTTAACATGTTGGTAGAAATGAGGTAAAACCGTTTTAAGTTTCCGTGCATTAAAGTCCCCAGACACTAGGAATGCCGCCTCTGGATGAACATTTTCCTGTTTGCTTATGGTGGTATACACCTCATTGAGTGTGATCTTAGTGCACGCATCGGTCTGGGGTGGTATGTAGACAGCTACGAAAAATACAGATGAAATCTCTCTAGGTAGATATTGTGGTCTACAGCTTATCATGAGATACTCTACCTCAGGTGAGCAATACCTTGAAACTTCCTTAGATATTGTGCATCAGCTGTTGTTTACAAATATACATAGACTGCCACCCCTTGTCTTACCAGAGGCTGCTGTTTTATCCTGCCGATAGAGTATATATGTTATTCATGTCGTCGTTCAGCCAGGACTCGGTGAAACATTATATATTGCAGTTTTTAATGTTCTGTTGGTAGGATATACGTGCTTTTAGTTCGTCCCATATATTTTCCAGCGATTGTATGTTAGCTAATAGTACGGATGTCAAAGGCAGATTAGCCACTCATCGCCTGATCCTCACAAGGCACCCTGATCTCCTTCCGCAAAATATCTGTCTCTTTCTCCTGCGAATGACAGGGATGAGATCCTGTTTGGTTGTCTGGAGTAAATCCCTCTTGTTCGACTCATAAAAAAATATTTGTCCAATTCAAGGTGAGTAATTGCTGTTCTGATGCCCAGAAGCTATTTTCGGTCATAAGAGACGGTAGCAGAAACATTATGCACAAATTAAGTTACAAACAATGCGAAAAAACTAACAAAATAGCACAGTTGGTTAAGAGCCAATAAAACACTAGCCATTCTCTTCGGCGCCATTATAAAACATTCCTAATGTTTGATTTGAAATTTAGTTTAGAATCTAAAATAACACATTGGTTTTTTACCTGGTGTTCTATCTTTATTGCTGGCAAATTAAAATGTGCGGCTAGATTCTATCCCTGTGCTTTGGCTCCATCAATAAGTACCTCGGTCTTGATTTAGCTTGAGGAAGTTGTGAGCCATCCAAGAATTTAAATCACTCGTACAATCTAATAATTTAACCATGGAGCTAAAATCCTCTGGTGACACAGAAATGTAAAGTTGTGTATTGTTTGCGTAGCAGTGAAAATCAATGCTGTGCTTTTTGACAAAGCTGTCAAGGGATAACATATAAAAACTTAACAGTACCGGACCCAAAATCGAACCTTGTGGAATGCCACATGTGATATGGATTCTCTCTGATTTATTGTGTTCACCAAGAGTTACAAAAAACTTTTCACTGGTAAAATTGGTCCTAAACCAATTTAGAACTGGACCGGAGAGGCCAACCCACCTCTCCGGTCTGTCCAGAAGGACATCATGGTCAACAGTGTCGAATGCAGCATCCAACCCTTTTTGTAAAATGTTCACTTAAAATGACATACCCAAATCTAACTGCCTGTAGCTCAGGACCTGAGGCAAGCATATGCATATTCTTGATACCATTTGTGGACTTTGACTTTTGTGGAAATGTGAAATTAATGTAGGAGAATATAACATATTAGATCTGGTAAAAGATAATACAAATAACTTTTTTGTACCATCATCTTTGAAATGCAAGAAAAAGGCCATAATGTATTATTCCAGCACAGGCACAATTTAGATTTTGCCCAATATATGGCAGCAGTGTATGTGCAAAGTTTTAGACTGATCCAATGAACCATTGCATATCTGTTCAAAATGTTGTAACAAGACTCCCCAAATATGCCTAATTGGATTATTACTACATTTTCAAGTTCATAATTGTGCACTCTACTTAAACAATAGCATGGTATTATTTCACTGTAATAGCTACTGTAAATTGGACAGTACAGTTAGATTAAAGATAATTTCAGCTTTTTGGCCATATCAGATATGTCTATGTCCTGGGAAATGTTCACGTTACTTACAATCTCATGCTAATCACATTAGACAACATTAGCTTAACCGTCCTGTAGAGCAGGGTTGCCCAACCTTCTTCCTGGAGATCTACGTCCTGTAGGTTTCCATCCAACCCTAATTTAGCATATCTAATTCAGCTAGTGAAGGTCTTGTTGAGCAACTAATAAGTAGAATCACGTGTGTTAAATTAGGGTTGGACTGAAAACCCACAGGATGGGAGATCTCCAGGAAGAGGGTTGGGCAGCCCTGCTGTAGAGGTTACATCTAAATGCATACAAGGACAGAGAGCTGTTTGGCATCTGTGTAGGCTCTAAGATCATTTACCACTTTAACTAAGGCTGTCTCTATGCAGTGGTGGGCATGAAAAACATATTGGAATTTAAAACAAATCAGTTGGCACTTAAAAAGTTCTATAGCTGTTTGAATACTAACTTCACCAGAATTTTGCTTAAGCATGGAAGGTTAGAGATTGGCCAAAAATTGCTAAGAGCTGAAGAATCTAGATTACTTTTCTTCAGAAGGGGTTTCACCATAGCAGGTTTTAGTGTAGTGGGGAAAGTGCAATTAAAAACTGTTTTGAAGAAGGTGGTGGGAATAGGATCGAGAAGGCAGGTAGAAGGCTTAAGTTGTGATATCACTTTCCTGAGCATGTCTGTGTCAACAAGGTGAAATAAATCCATAGTGCCTTTGCATGGTAGGCTAGGGCAAATATTATCAAACTTCTCATCAGGTCTTGCTGGACTGATACCCAGCCTAATGTTGGTTGTCTTATCTCTACAATACGCTGGAAACTCATCACATTTAGTTGTGGAGTAAAGTTCACATGGGTTTGCGTGGGTACGATTTTTCAGTGGTTGAGAACAGCACTCTCAAATTATTCTGATTAAAACTTCTTATGGATAGGGGGCAGTCTTCGGAAGTTTGGATGAATGAGGTGCCCAAAGTAAACTGCCTGTTACTCAGAAGCTAGGATATGCATATAATTGGTTCTATCGCACAGAAAACACTCTAAAGTTTCCAAAACTGTTAAAATAATGTCTGTGAGTATAACAGAACTGATAAAGCAGGTGAAAACCAGATTTTTTGTTGTTGTTGTTGAGCTCACCACTCATTATATTGGCTGTCAATGGGAATATGAATGGAATACCTCCCAGATTGCAGTTCCTAGGGCTTCCAGTAGATGTCAACAGTCTTTAGCAAGAGTTTCAGGCTTGTTTTTGGAAAAAATGAGCTAGAATTTGTAGTTTTTATAAGTGACTCCCATTTTGGCCGTAGTATTGTGGTGTGCGTCGGTGAGGGCACTTCGTTATTTATCTCTGGTAATGAACATACTATTCTCTGTCTTAAATTGTATCATTTATTTACATATTAGGGTACCTGAGGATTGATTAGAAACGTTGTTTGACTTGTTTGGACGAAGTTTATTGGTAACTTTTGGGATTCATTTGTATGCATTTTGAACAAGGGAAATCGGTGGATTACTGAGTCAAGCGCGCCAACTAAACTGACTTTTTGGTATATAAAGAAGGACTTTATCACACAAAAGGACCATTTGTTATGTAGCTTGGACCCTTGTGATTACAACCAGAGGAAGATCTTCAAAGGTAAGTGATTTATTTTATCGCTATTTCTGACTTTCGTGATGCCTCTGCTTGGTTGGAAAATGTATGTATGCGGGGCGCTGTCCTCAGATAATCGCATGGTGTGCTTTCGCCATGAAGCCTTTTTGAAATCTGACAAAGCGGCTGGATTAACAAGAAGTTAAGCTTTTAAATGTAAGACACTTGTATTTTCATGAATGTTTACTATTAGGAATTTTGTATTTTGAATTTCACGCTCTGCAATTTCACCGGATGATGTCGAGGTGGGGCGCTAGCGGCACGCCTATCCCAAATTAATAGTGATCAAGTTAGAAAATTGAGCCCGTCTGGCATATCTAATTGCCTCGTTATATATGCCAAGTTGCTCTCTCAGAATATCATAATGGACCTGCAACTTTGAGTTTCTCCACTTTCGCTCTGCCCCTCTGTAATTTCTCTAGTTAGTTTCCTCACTCATCCAAGGGGCTCTCTGTTTGGATGTGGCCTTTTTCAACTTTACTGGAGCTATGGCATCAATGGTTGCCCTTAATTTGCTATTAAAGTTATCAACTAAATATCATCACGAGAGGAAGGGAGAATAGGTGGTTATTGTTCATACACTCAATAAAATCTGTAGCAACTTCAGAGGTAAGATAGCATTTCTTAATAAAGCGTTCAGTACTACCCTGTGCTATGGGCAATAAAGTAGTAAAAATGACATAGTGGTGATCAGATAAAGCAACATCAACAATAGAGGATATGTCAATAGAAAGCCCCTTGGTAATAACCAGCTCCAGAGTATGGCCAAGGTTATGGGTAGGCCCAGTAACATATTGGATAGAGTCCATAGCTCAGATAAATCAGTAAAAACAGTGGAGCAGGGTTATGGTCAGCACTGGTAACTGACATTTAAACAGTATACCATTATGGCTGATGTCCACACACTGCGAACATTGGTCTGATTTTTACTTAGAACCTTTTAGTTCTTCTGCAGTGACACCATAGTCTCAATATTGATATTGGGCATTGCTATGTTGAAGTCTTTACATGTGTTCTATCACCCTTTTTCGACCAAACAAAATGTCCTTCAGTAGAAAAAGAGGCTGTCCCCCCACCCCTTTCCCTTTTTTGATAGAGTATTAAAAGCTGTAGTCCGAGGGGATGCTTCAGTAAGAGCGGCACTACAGTCTGATGACAGCCATTTTCAGTGAAAAACAACCAATCAACTTTGCACTCAATAATGAGGTAATTCACAAGAAAGGATTTACTTGTGATTGCTCTAACATTTAAACGTGCCATATTCAATGAGTGTGGTCTTCTCTGCCCCTAGGGCATCTGCCTTGAAGTAACCAATGGAATAACAGTCTCCAATCTATCAGAATGGTAGGAAGTAACAGTTTGTATAAACTCACTAGAAGGCAGAGTTAAATGAACATAAATTAGGTTACTCGCAATAACCATAGTGTCATTTCTACAGGAGTTGATATGCTTTCCAAGTCCTCTGTTGCTTATTCTGACAGGGAGAACTGGAACACTACCAGACGCTGTCCACCAGTCTCTAAAACAGTTTGCAATGTTGCTGTAAATAATCCTGGAACTCCTCCGGTTAGGGTGAATCCTGTCTCTTTTCAAAAGTGCTGGTTGCTGCCACAGCAAATCAAAGTTGTCGCAATGCTACAGTAATGCTCTAGGCTACCATACACTTCTTTCCAGGTGTCTTTCAAGCGGGCCATGTCCTCGCGCAGGTCCTTGAAGCGGTCCATCTCTCTCATCCCAGGCCTTCTTGGAGAGCCAGGTGCAGAGGTTGGAGTGGAGATTGACCAGACCACGCCGCCTGTTAGCAGGAAGCGCCACTCGCTCTCATCCACCTGGGGGAATGATGGGATGGAGAGAAGGGGGCTTTGGGATTCTGGTAGAGCTGGGACCCATATGGTCCTAACTGGCGTTTGGAAGATGGATGTGTGTGTCTAGGTGTGTGTGTGTGTGTGTGTGTGTGTGTGTGTGTGTGTGTGTGTGGTGGGCGCGCGCGCATGCGCATGCGTGCGTGCGTTGGGCACCGTAAGACTGTATGTCAATGCACTTGTATCGATCCGTACTCAAATAAACCATAAACAAATTAAATAATCTTAGATGGGTTAAACAAGTAGACAATATTTAGCATGGCCAATGCTTTGTCATTCATTCAAAGTGGCTCCAGTACCAGAGACCCATTATAAGAGCTATACAAATTATGGAGAGCAAACACTGACAGCTGACGTGCAACAGGTAATTTATTAGTCAGGCTGCATTGACAGTTATTCTCATCTCCCATAATTTCTATTCATTATGCAGACATGTGTCTTGTGAAGTGGCCATTAAATGTCTCAAAGTGATGCCACTGCATTAAATCTAACATAGCTGGTAGGACTCTAGGTCTGTAGCCTGTTCTGAAGGCTGCCATGTTTTGATGTGTCTGTCAATGCACTAGGCATCCATTTTGGATTCAGTGTTTGCCCTTAAGTTAAAGGAACAGGCAGTATTCACAACTTCTGAAGGCAGTCAATCAAACACGCTGCCAGAGAGGGGTTGAAAGGTTAAAGGTCAGTGATGTGATTAGTCCCAGAGTCTGCTGTGCTACCTGTTTCTTTGTTTGAACACACTGAATGATTGGAACTCCCCCATTTGTTGCCCATTACTTTTATTTCCATCTGTGAGTTAAAATAAGTACTTTTTTCCTAGTATTCCCACCCTCCCTCCCTCTCTCTCTCTTTCTCCCCACCCCACTCTCTCTGAGCCATTACCTCTTGTTTGTCACAATTGTTGTCTTCGTCTTCTGACGATAATGCGAAATCGTCATCAGAAAATGTGGACCAAAACGCAGCAGGTACGTGAATGCTCATCTTGATTTTTAATTAATCTCAAAAATGAACATACAAAATAACAAAACACCAAAAACGAACACTCGACAAATAAACAGTCTGGTAAGGCACAAGGCTATACACAGCATAATCACCCACAAATCACACATACAAACACACCCTAATATATGGAACTCTCAATCAAAGGCAGATAGACAACACCTGCCTTCAACTGAGAGTCCCAACCCCAATCAACCAAACATAGAAACACACAACCTAGACTAACCATAGAATTACTAAACATAAACCAAAACCCGGAATTACTAAATCAAACACCCTTTACACAAAACACACCACCCCGAACCACAGAAAACAAATACCCCCTGCCACGCCCTGACCAAACTACAAAACAATTAACCTTATATACTGGCCAGGACGTGACATTGTTCTCAGCCCCATGCAGTATGAGGGCCTGTTTCTCCTCCTCCAGATCAGGCCTTTCCCTGGCCACCACGATGTCTTGGGGGTGATCATGAAGCTCAGCAGGGTCTCCTACAGTGCACACATACAATACAGGACAAACACGATATATCAGCTTTCACAAACAACAAACATCCACTATAGACTCTACAGTAGTGTGTGTGTGTGTGTGTGTGTGTGTGTGTGTGTGTGTGTGTGTGTGTGTGACAAAGAGAGAGAGAAAGAGAAAACGAGTGAGAGAGATATTGCTGCTGTTATGATTCACGCTTCGCTACTATCCAATCCAACTACTATCCAATCCTTTCTCTGTAAAGCTACAGTACAAGTGTTCCTGCAATAGCCTTTTTCCTCTATCCAAAGAACCACAAGTGGGAGCGAGGGAAGTGAGCACATCTCAACCCTGTCCTTAGGATCTTCTATGCTAGAGGTTAAAAGCTAATATCTGGCATCTAAATAAATGAGTGCACATCTCCAGGCCCCTAATTCCATTTCTATCGATGCCGCGGCCCACTCGGCTGGTGGTAAAGACCCTCAGAGTCTGTATAAATCCCGGAGCTGCCATTTTCAAATCTCTTCCCGCTCTCCTCAGTTCCTTTGGCCTGGCTTAAAGGGGCCTAGGCCTGCTCCGATTGGAGGTATTGTGTTTCAAATATGGCTTGATGGGAATAATGAGAGCCTATGATGAGAGTGTACTGTAGGCAGTCCCCCCCCCCCCCCAAAAAAAATTATCATGAAAAATGAGCTGAATCTATTTAATGGTGGCCCATAAAAAAAACAGGCAGACGGCCCTGCAAATAGATGCTTGAAATGCGATCTTCTGTAATGCCTTTTTTCTCTGTAATGCAATTCACTTTAATGTGCCTTTTCTGGAAATTGCTTTTTCTTGTGGCCCACCTGAGGGCTCATACTCACTCGCTTGTATTAGTGTTGCATGGGGTGCTATGTTAAATGGAACATTATTGAGTGATTGGCTGATGTGTGTTGGGGGTAAATGCATCTTTGCTCATGTGCTGTGACCCTGAAACTGCAGTGCGTAACTCGCTGTAATCTTCACTCCCTTCCCCCTTTGAGAGAGATACACTACATGACCAAAAGTATGTGGACACCTGCTTGTTGAACATCGCATTCCAAAATCATGGGCATTAACATGGAGTTGGTCCCCCCTCCACTCTTCTGGGAAGGATTTCCACCTGACGTTGGAACATTGCTGCGGGGACTTGATACCATTCAGCCACAAGAGCATTAGTGAGGTCGGCCACTGATGTTGGGCGATTAGGCCTGGCTCACAGTCGGCATTCCAATTCATCCCAAAGGTGTTCGATGGGGTTGAGGTCAGTGCACTGTGCAGGGCAATCAAGTTCTTCCACACTAATCTCAATAAACAATTTCTGTATGGACCTTGCCTTGTGTACGGGGCATTGTCATGCTGAAACAGGAAAGGGCCTTCCCCAAACTGTTGCCACAAAGTTGGAAGCACAGAATCGTCGAGAATATCATTGTATGCTGTAGCATTAAGATTTCCCTTCACTGGAACGAAGGGGCCTAACCAGAACCATGAAAAACAACCCCAGACCATTATTCTTCTTCCACCAAACTTTACAATTGGCACTATGCATTTTGGCAGGTAGCGTTCTCCTGGAATCAGCGAAACCCAGATTCATCCGTTGGACTGCCAGATGGTGAATCATGATTCATCACTCTAGAGAACACGTTTCCACTGCTCCAGAGTCCAATGGCCACGAGCTTTACACCACTCCAGCCGATGCTTGCCATTGCGCATGGTGATCTTAGGCTGGTGTGCAGCTGCTCGGCCATAGAAACCCATTTCATGACGCTTCCGACGAACAGTTATTGTGCTGATGTTGCTTCCAGAGGCAGTTTGGAACTCGGTAGTGAGTGTTGCAACTGAGGACAGATTTTTTTTACACGCTACGCGCTTCAGCACTCAACGGTCCCGTTCTGTGAGCTTGTGTGGCCTACCACTTCGTGGCTGAGCCGTTGTTGCTCCTAGAGAATTCCAGTTCACAATAACAGCACTTACAGTTGACTGGGGCAGCTCTAGCAGGGCAGAAATGTAACAAACTGACTTATTGGAAAGGTGGCATCCTATGACGGTGCCATGTTGAAAGCCACTGAGTTCTTCAGTAAGGCAAGTCTACTGCCAATGTTTGTCTATGGAGATTGCATGGCTGTGTGCTCGATTTGATACACCTGTCAGCAACAGCTGTGGGTGAAACAACAGAGTCCACTCATTTGAAGGGGTGTCCACATACATTGTATATATAGTGTATCATACTCTGGCAGTATCTCACAGTCTGAAAATTATTCTGCAGGGTGGATCTTTTTCGTGCTGTTTTGCTGAAAGAGTAGTCCCATATTTGAAGTTTAAAACAACATTACAAAAGTCTGAACATGTCACAATTTTTATTTAGAAATAATAGAGGCCTATTTTAATAGACTATGCTACTATGCTACGATGATACTCAGCCATTATGCATGGCACAGATAAGGTTTCAAAAGACTGCATGAGAAGGGAGAAAGGTATACCCAGGCTCCCCTATGATTCTTCGTTGTATCATTTTCACTTCGCTTAGCACCAATAGCACAAGATCCCTCTCTCCTTGGCAGAGTTGAAAAGAGTCCCCATCTGCATGCCAGTGAGTTCTGGGAAGCGTGAATGAGCAGGGAAGGCTTATTAGAAGAAGCATTAGAAGAAGCTCATACCTGCATCAGTCAGATGTGCCACTCGGCTATGGATAGAACCTACGTACTGTACAGTCACGCTTGGGGAAGAACAGAGTATTTGCAGAAGTCTTATGCTTCCAGAGCTGTCGTTGTTCTAAGAAAGTAGATGTGTTAGCGAGTGTGTGCATTGAAATTAAGTCTCACAAGTTCAACCCCTATGGAGCACCAATGCTAGTTTCCTTCAAATGCAATTGCCTAAATTGGTTCACACATGTTTTCTTAGCCATGTATGTGTGGTTTTGTAAAATTGCTCAAATCCAGTACAGTGATCATGAAGTATAACAGAGTTATCATCTATGGCTGTTACTTATTCACCAAACGTTTTCATTGTATTTTGGTATGCATCCTCCTTCAACACTAAATTAGAACAGAGGCATGTTACAAATCAGTATGTGAAGAGCATAATACTGTTGTTTGTGTGTGTGTCAAATCAAATTAAATTGTATTTGTCACAGACGTGTTTAGCAGATGTTATTGCCTGAGTAGCGAAATGCTTGTGTTTCTAGCTCCAACAATGTAGTAATATCTAACAATTTCACAACAATACACACAAATCTAAAATAGGGGAGGTGGGTAGCCTAGTGATTAGAGCGTTGAACTAGTAACCGAAAGGTTACAAGATCAAATCCCCAAGTTGACAAGGTAAAAATCTGTTGTTCTGCCCATGAACAAGGAAAGTAACCCACTGTTACTAGGCTGTCATTGAAAATAAGAATTTGTTCATAACTGACTTGCCAAGTTAAATAAAGGTTTAAAAAAGTGTGTGTGTGTGAGAGTGTGTGTGTGAGAGTGTGTGTGAGAGAGAGAGAGAATGTGTGTGTGTGTGAGTGAGTGTGTGAACAGAGATTTTGTGGTAATGTAGAAGCAAAAGTCTGGGATGTACTTGATAGTGGAGTCTCTCAGATGGCATCCAGCTCCTCACCAATATTCTCCAGGAGCATTGAGAAACAACAGGGCTGTGTTCAATAACACTGAGCAGATGCATGAATGCAAAACACATGGCACTAATGCCAATGTAAAGATGGGAAAAACGTCATTATCTGGTTGAAATGATATTTGAAAAGCACATTAGAACCAGATATAAACATATTTCTCCAGACAAAAAAAAACACATCCTGTTGCATTCAGTATACATCCTGATCATGAATGCTTTTCAACCAATGTTATCCCCTGGGAAGAGTGTTGTGCTTGTTGTAGTAGAACAGTTCATTTCAAGGTTAGATCACACTTTGCAAATTACAGACTACTCTGTAACACACCTGCTCTGAACTAATACCCCTGAAATAACATAATAATAAGAGTACAGTTGTGGCCAAAAGTTTTGAGAATGACACAAATACTAATTTTCAAAGTCTGCTGCCTCAGTTTGTATGATGGCAATTTACATATACTCCAGAATGTTATGAAGAGTGATCAGATGAATTGCAATTAATTGCAAAGTCCCTCTTTGCCATGCAAATGAACTGAATCCCCCAAAAACATTTGCACTGCATTTCAGCCCTGCCACAAAAGGACCAGCTGACATCATGTCAGTATTTCTCTCGTTAACACAGGTGTGAGTGTTGATGAGGACAAGGCTGGAGAGCACTCTCATGCTGATTGAGTTCGAATAACAGACTGGAAGCTTCAAAAGGAGGGTGGTGCTTGGAATCATTGTTCTTCCTCTGTTAACCATGGTTACCTGCAAGGAAACACGTGCCGTCATCATTGCTTTGCACAAGAAGGGCTTCACAGGCAAGGATATTGCTGACAGTAAGAGTGCACCTAAATCAACCGTTTATCGGATCATCAAGAACTTCAAGGAGAGCGGTTCAATTGTTGTGAAGAAGGCTTCAGGGCGCCCAAGAAAGTCGAGCAAGCACCAGGACCGTCTCCTAAAGTTGATTTAGCTGCGGGATCGGGGCACCACCAGTACAGAGCTTGCTCAGGAATGGCAGCAGGAAGGTGTGCGTGCATTCTGCATGCACAGTGAGGCGAAGACTTTTGGAGGATGGCCTGGTGTCAAGAAGGGCAGCAAAGAAGCCACTTCTCTCCAGGAAAAACCTCAGGGACAGACTGATATTCTGCAAAAGGTACAGGGATTGGACTGCTGAGGACTGGGGTAAAGTCATTTTCTCTGATGAATCCCCTTTCCGATTGTTTGGGGAATCCGGAAAAAAGCTTATCCGGAGAAGACAAGGTGAGCGCTACCATCGGTCCTGTTGTCACGACTTCTGCCGAAGTCGGTTCCTCTCCTTGTTCGGGCGGCGTTCGGCGGTCGACGTCTCCGGTCTTCTAGCCATCGCCGATCCACCTTTCATTTTCCATTTGTTTTGTCTTGTTTTCCCACACACCTGGTTCACATTTTCCTCATTACTTGTCGTGTATTTAACCCTCTGTTTCCCCCATATCTGTGTGTGAAATTGTTTGTGGTAAGTGCTTGTGCACATTGTGAATGGTGCCGTTGGTTTGATAATTAAACTGCTCTGGTTATTACCCAGTTCTGCTCTCCTGCGTCTGACTTCCCTGCCACCAGTTACGCACCCCTTACAGAATTTCACACCCACAATATGGAGTCAGCAGGAGCAGGTGCCCCTGGTATAGGGGTTGAGGACCGCGTCCGGGAGCACGCAGCGATGCTCCACCATCTTGGCATCTCCATGGACCGCGTTGTCCAAACCATGGAGCGCTAGGAGAGACAGGGAGTTCCTCCAGTGCCTCCACCAGCCCCACCAGGGTCTCCACTACTCGCCCCCCTTTCACCCGATCCTAGTGGGATTCGTCTCGCCCTTCCCCGGGAGTACGACGGGACGGCTGCAAAGGTTTCCTGTTGCAGCTGGATCTCTACCTGGCAATCGTCCACCCGGCTCCTTTGGGCCGTGAGAAGGTGTCTGCCCTCGTCTCATGCCTCTCGGGGAAAGCCCTGTAGTGGGCCAATGCCATGTGGGAGAAGGAGATGCGGCGCTGGACCATTTCGAGGATTTTACCCGCCGCTTCCGGACAGTCTTCAACCACCCGCCCGAGGGTAGAGCGGTGGGTGAACGCCTTTTCCATCTGAGGCAGGGGACGAGGAGCACCCAGGAGTTCGCGATGGACTTTCGGACCCTGGCTGCCGGAGCGGGATGGATCGACAGGGCCCTGATCGACCACTATCGTTGCAGTTTGCGCAAGGATGTCCGTCGAGAGTTGGCCTGCAGGGACACCACACTCACCTTTGACCAGCTGGTGGACCTGTCCATTCGGCTGGATAACCTGCTGGCTACCCGCGGACGTCCACAGCGGGGTCTGTCGGTTCCATCCCCCAGCACCACCGCTCTGATGCCCATGGAGCTGGGAGGTGCTGCGCTCAGGGAGACCGGAGGAGGTTTCGTCTTGGCACCATCTGTGGCCGCAGAGGTCACACTGCTGGTCAGTGCCAGGTTGGTCCCTCTGGGGGTTGAGGCAGCAGGCAGGACACTTTGGCATCACCCCAGGTGAGAAGGCACCATTCTCACCCAGAGCCCTCTGTTGCACACATGTTTTTGTTTGTTACTTTTTCCCGCATTCAGGTGCGGCTGGGAATTTTATAGACAGATCATTTTCCCATAGTTTAGGGATCCCCATCATTCCAGTGGCTATACCCTTCGCAGTTCACGCCTTAGACAGTCGATCATTAGGGTCAGGGTTGATTAGGGAGGCCACCACTCCTCTGGGCATGGTGACGCAGGGGGGTCACAAGGAGATAATCAGTCTCTTCCTCATTGACTCTCCTGCGTTTCCCGTGGTGCTACGCCTACCCTGGTTAGCTTGTCATGACCCCACTGTTTCATGGCAATGGAGGGGTCTCACGGGGTGGTCGTGAGAGTGCTCGGGTGGTGTTTAGGGGTTTCCGTGGGTGCTACTACGGTGGAAAGTCCAGACCAGGTCTCCACTGTGCTCATTCCCCCTGAATATGCCGATTTGGCTCTCGCCTTCTACAAAAAGAAGGCGACTCAATTACCACCCCATCGACAGGGGGATTGTGTGATAAATCTCCTGGTAGACGCCGCACTTCCCAGGAATCACGTGTATCCCCTGTCACAGGCGGAGACGGCGGCTATGGAAACATATGTCTCCAAATCCCTGCATCAGGGGTACATTTGGTCCTCCACTTCAACCGCCTCCTCGAGTTTCTTTTTTGTGAAGAAGGAGGGAGGTCTGCGCCCGTGTATTGACTATCGAGGCCTCAATCAGATCACTGTGAGGTACAGTTATCCGCTACCTTTGACCGCCACAGTGATTGAGTCAATGCACGGGCGCGCTTAGTCACCAAACTAGATCTCAGGAGTGAGTACAACCTGATGCGTATCCGGGAGGGAGATGAGTGGAAGACGACATTCAGTACTATGAGTACCTCGTCATGCCGTACGGGTTGATGAATGCTCCATCAGTCTTCCAAGCCTTTGTAGATGAGATTTTCAGGGACCTGCACGGGCAGGTGTAGTGGTGTATATTCATGACATTCTGATATACTCCACTACACGCGCCGAGCATGTGTCCCTGGTACGCAGGGTGCTTGGTCGACTGTTGGAGCATGACCTGTACGTCAAGGCTGAGAAATGCCTGTTCTTCCAACAGTCCATCTCCTTCCTAGGGTACCGCATTTCCACCTCAGGGGTGGAGATGGAGAGTGACTGCATTTCAGCCGTGCGTAATTGGCCCGACTCCCACCACGGTAAAGGAGGTGCAGCGGTTTCTAGGGTTTGCCAATTACTACCAGAGGTTTATCCGGGGTTTTGGTCAGGTAGGGGCTCCCATTACCTCACTGCTGAAGGGGGGACCGGTACGTTTGCAGTGGTCGGCTGAGGCGGACAGGGCTTTTGGTCACCTGAGAGCTCTGTTTACCTCGGCTCCTGTGCTGGCCCATCCGGATCCCACTTTGGCATTCATAGTGGAGGTGGACGCGTCCGAGGCTGGGATAAGAGCCGTACTCTCTCAGCGCTCGGGCACACCACCGAAGCTCCGCCCCTGTGCTTTCTTCTCGAGGAAGCTCAGCCCGGCGGAGCGAAACTATGACGTGGGGGACTGGGAGCTGTTGGCTGTCGTCAAGGCTTTGAAGGCGTGGAGACATTAGCTTGCGGGGGCTAAACACCTTTTTCTCATCTGGACTGACCACCGCAATCTGGAGTACATCCAGGCGGCGAGGAGACTGAACCCTCGCCAGGCAAGGTGGGCCATGTTTTTCACCCGTTTTGTTTTCACCCTTTCTTACAGACCAGGTTCCCAGAACGTGAAGGCAGACACACTGTCCCGGCTGTATGACACAGAGGAGTGGCCCATGGATCCCACCCCCATACTCCCGGCCTCCTGCCTGGTGGCGCCGGTAGTGTGGGAGCTGGACGCGGACATTGAGCAGGCGTTGCGCGCAGAGCCCGCTCCCCTCCAGTGTCTCGCTGGGCGTCTGTACGTTCTGTCTGCTGTCCGTGACCGGCTGATCTATTAGGCCCACATGTCACACTCCTCTGGTCATCCAGGCATCGGTCGGACGGTGCGCTGTCTGAGTGGGAAATACTGGTGGCACACTTTGGCTAAGGACGTGAGGGTTTATGTTTCCTCCTGCTCAGTGTGCGCCCAGTGTAAGGCTTCTAGGCACCTGCCCAGAGGTAAGCTACACCCCTTACCCGTTCCACAACGACCATGGTCAAACCTGTCGATTGATTTCCTTACCGATCTCCCCCATCACAGGGAAACACCATGATCCTGGTTGTTGTGGATTGTTTCTTTAAGTCCTGCCGTCTCCTTCCTCTGCCCGGTCTCCCTACGGCCCTACAGACTGCGGAGGCCTTGTTTACGCATGTCTTCTGGCACTACGGGGTGCCTGAGGATATAGTGTCTGATTGGGGACACAGTTTACGTCGAGGGTCTGGAGGGCGTTCTTGGAACGTTTGGGGGTCTTGATCATCCTTACCTCGGGTTTCCACCCCAAGAGTAACGGGCAGATGGAGACTGTTAACCAGTGTGTGGGTAGGTTTCTGAGGTCTTATTGCCAGGACCGGCCGGGGGAGTGGGCGGCGTTCGTCCCCTGGGCAGAGATGGCTCAGAACTCGCTCCGCCACTCCTCCACTAACCTCTCCCCCTTCCAGTGCGTACTGGGGTACCAGCCGGTTCTGGTGCCTTGGCATCAGAGTCAGATTGAGGCTCCTGCGATGGACGACTGGTTCAGGCACGCGGAGGAGACATGGGAGGCAGCTCATGTTCACCTTCAGCGGGCCGTGCTGCGCCAGAAAACCAGCGCAGACCGTCACCGCAGTGAGGCTCCGGTGTTTGCAAACAAAACCCCACAAATTCTGACGAACTCCAAGCATTGATTATGCATGAATGGGCTGCCATCAGTCAGGATGTGGCCCAGAAGTTAATTGACAGCATGCCAGGGCAGATTGCAGAGGTCTTGAAAAAGAAGGGTCAACACTGCAAATATTGACTCTTTGCATCAACTTCATGTTATTGTCAATGAAAGCATTTGACACTTATGTGTAACGGTCGTCGTATGAAGTGGACCAAGGCGCAGCGGGTTGAGTACTCATTTTAACTTTTATTTGAACACTGAAAAAATAAAATAAGAAAATGAACGAACAAACGAACAGTAATACAGGCTACACACAGCTATGCAAAAACAACTTCCCACAAAACCCATTACAAAAAACACCCCTCTATATAGGACCTTCAATCAGAGGCAACGAAGAACAGCTGCCTCCAATTGAAGGTCAAACCAATAACCCTAAACATAGAACTAGAAAGACTAGACCAGAACATAGATATATACTAACATAGAACATAACCAAAAACCCCGGAACACTCTAAACAAACACCCCTCTACATAAACACATAGCCCAACAAACCCCGAAACACTCTAAACAAATACCCCCTGCCACGTCCTGACCAAACTATAATAACAAATAACCCCTTTACTGGTCAGGATGTTACATTATGAAATGCTTGTAACTATACTTCAGTATTCCATAATAACATCTGACAAAAATATCTAAAGACACTGAGGCAGCAGACTTTGTGAAAATTAATATTTGGGGCATTCTCAAAACTTTTGGCCACGACTGTAGACGTTTGACGCCGTTCCAACATTAGCACCGTGACACTCCATTATTAAACCCTGAAGGACCATGTTACTACCCCTCCTAGCAGACAATTACTGGTCTTCAGCCCTGTCATACCGAAGCTTCTGTTCCCAAGACTTAATCATTCCACTGGGGATGCCTAAGTGTTCTCTGCACCTTGTCTTTTGATAGGCTGTCTTGGATGTGATTAAGAGACGGAATACATTTGCTCATGTTAACTTAGCAATTCCATCAATAATTGACTTCACTACTTATTCCGATGCCTTGATAGAATTGGGCCAACTTGCAGTCTTTTAGATTTTAGAATATTGTTCTAATTCTAGACAATGTTAAATAGTATTATGTAAATATTCCCCATGTAATGTTAACTTGTTCAATAATACTTGTATAGTAATTTAATATGGTCCCAACTCTCTAAATATATGGCTGTCTCTTCTCAACTCTTTCCAACCATTGTGAATCACAGCATATCTCAGATAAGTGATATTAAGATAACATAATCATAAGCTCCCATCACTGTTCTAGGTGGGCATACTGAGTTGAAAATAGAAAGTAATACAGTGGCAAGAAAAAGTATGTAAACCCTTTGGAATTACCGGTATTTTTGCATAAATTGGTCATAACATTTAATCTGATCTTCATCTAAGTCAAAACTAAGTCAAAATCTAGACAAACACAGTGTGCTTAAACTAATAACACACAAATTATTGTATTTTTCTTGTCTATATTGAATACATAATTTAAACATACACAGTGTAGGTTTGAAAAAGTATGTGAACCCCTAGGCTAATGAACTCCAAAAGCGAATTGGAGTCAGGAGTCAGCTAACCTGGAGCCCAATCAATGAGACGAGATTGGAGATGTTGGTTAGAGCTGCCCTGCCCTTTAAAAAACACTCATTGCCAAAAACCCAACATAGAAAACTAGATATACTCATAGAAATAGAAAATATAGAACATAAACCAAAAACACCGAACCACACAAAACAAACACCCCCTGCCACGCCCTGACCAAACTACAATGACAAACTAACCCCTTTTACTGGTCAGGACGTGACAATTAAATTTAGATTTTGTGTCACTGGCCTACACACAATACCCCATAACGTAAAAGTGGAATGATGTTTTTTTTATTAATTACAAATGAAAATCTGAAATGTCTTGAGTCAATAAGTATTCAACCCCTTTGTTATAGCAAAAATGTGCTTAACAAGTCACATAAAAAGTTGCATAGACTCACTATGTGTGCTATAATAGTGTTTAACATGATTTTGTTATGACTACCTCATCTCTGTATCCCACACATACAATTATCTGTAAGGTCTCTCAGTCGAGCAGGGAATTTCGAGCACAGATTCAACCACAAAGACAAGGGAGGTTTTCCAATGCCTTGCAAGGAAGAGCACCTATTGGTAGATAGGGGGAAAAAATAGCAGACATTGAATATCCCTTGGTGAAGTTATTAATTACACATTGGATGGTGTTTCAATACACCCAGTCACTGCATCCTTCCAAACTCAGTTGCCGGAGAGTAAGGAAACCGCTCAGGGAATTCATCATGAGGCCAATGGTGTCTTTAAAACAGTTACAGTTTAGTGGCTGTGATAGTAGAAGCCTGAGAATGGATCAACAACATTGTAGTTACTCCACAATACTAACCTAAATGACAGAGTGAAAAAATAAGCCTCTACAGAATACAAATATTCCAAAACATGCATCCTGTTTGCAATAAGAAATGTAATTTGTGTCCTGAATAAAAAGAGTTATGTTTGGGGCAAATCCAACAAAACTCTTCACTGAGTACCACTCTTCATATTTTCAAGCATGGTGATGGCTGCATCATGTTATGGGTATGCTTGTCATCGGCAAGGACTAGGGAGCTTTTTAAGATACAAATAAATGGAATAGAACTACACACAGGCAAAATCCTAGTGGATAACCTGATTCAGTCAAGAAAAAGTCAAGGGGTGTGAGCACTTTCTGAAGGCACTCTAGGATGGCCAGCTGCAGTAAAATACCTTACAAAGAATTCAACATATCTGAAAAGCAATCTACCGAGGAGGCCGGAGGCAAAGATAACACACTGTACTGTTGTCTGCCAGTATACATTGACCCGAGAGCCAACCCAAGTTTGGGTTTTGTCCGAATGTCTTTATACATTATTTGTCAAGAGTTACTGGATTGGCAAAAGCATTTTGCTCATTATTGTGAAAAAAATTCTACACAAACAAGAGTTTTGTAAAACTTTTGAATATAGAGAGCACAACAGTCAAGTCCAAATGATGGCGGTGGGAATTGAGGCAATGCAATTCCACCTCAGGCCTAAAATTAAAGGTCCTTAGGGGACTTATTGAACAAAGAGAGAACAACACAAACAAGCAAACATGTTCATCTAAAAAAGATTGAGTCCATCTGCCCACACAAAGATGATAAGAGTCTGCTTTACTCTGAAAACGGGCAAAGATACATTGGTATAACCAACCAACACACTTATTTGATCACACATACTGTAGGCGTTCAAAGCTACTGGTAATTTACCAAAGTTACTGGAACATTCAGTACTTTTGGTAATTAACATGTAATATATATCTATTGTAACTTCGGTCATTTATACTTTAAAAACAAACAAAAAATGCATTCATATATATAGTATCCTTTTTATATCTGTTTCCATATAGTCCATGAGTTTCTAGTGAATAGACAATATTGTTCAAGAGAAAATAGGCTAATTAATGAATAAAGCATCAACAATAGCATTTTTTTCAATTAACTCTGCAACTCTTCAAACTATTGACTTTTTCACAACTGCCACCAGTTTGGAGACAAAATATTAACAACAAGACATATTGACATAGTAAAATAAATAAAAGTGTATAAAAAATGGAACATCAATCAGTCCTTTCAGGATTTCGCAGGGATTGTATGTGATATTTGCGGGCAAAAAGACTTAAATTTGCTGCGGTAATTCTGACATTTTGCACGGCAATATACAATGATTTTGTCCAATTTGTCACTAAAAAGAGCTTACAAGGGACAACGTTTGTTGACATGGGGCATGATTGAAACATATAATGCAGTAAATGTGCAGTGATTGGTTGAATTTGTGAGCCCCTTTTTGTACTACAGGGACTGGTCAGTTTTATGCGATAATATTGTGATGATTTGACTGTTTTATGTGGAAATAGTGAGGTGATTGGTCAAATTTGCAAACACCTGTATAATATGCAGGGAATTGTTGTTTTTGAAAAAATATATTTGCAATCAGGGAATCCTGGAAGGAGTGACCAATGGTCTTCACTGAGGTGATGGTTTATATTTAGGATAATGTTTTACAGCTTTGTCATTCAATGTTTTATTTTAAAATCATCTTATTTAATTATTTATATATCTTTATACATGTGATAAGGCCACATAGAGGGCCAAAGATAATTACAGACACGTGTGATAATCTGAAGTAGCCAAAAAGGATAGTAGTTGTCTTGTGATAAATTCCCCCCACAACTTGACAGTTACCAAAATTCTGATAGTTTACTGGTAAACCTCAAAATGTACTAGTAATATACCCTCCCTTTGCAACCTTAATCACACATCTCATTTGTGATGTACTGTAGCCCATTGAAATGGATTATATTTCTTTCCAGTAGCCTATGTTCGCTCCATCCGAAGGGTGCTGGGGGTGTAGTTGTGAATGTATCTAAAACTGTAAGGATCATTCAAACTCTCTCCCTTAAGAATAGAGAAACAAAGACCTACCACCACACCCCATTTCTCTGTTTTGTTGATGCTGAATACAGCTTCATGTCTGTATTTTCTATTGTGGTGGAGGGAGACCCCTTCAGGAGACTAGGAGTACTGCACCAACCAGAGACTAGTCGTTTTAGTCTGGAATCCAAACTGATGTGCTCAGTTTACCATTGCTTCACTTCAGAATATAGTTTGATGTGCCAAACTGGATGCAGTTCTCCAGGGTGTGCACAAAGTCTGGCCTGGCCCTAGGGGTTGATCATCAGGGGCCACCCCTTGGCGTTACTGCGTCCCCCCCCCCCCCCCCCCCCCCCCCCCACACACACACACACACACACACACACACACACACACACACACACACACACACGAGGATGGTTAACACAAGTGATCCCCAACACAGTCACACACATGCACACAAACACACAGGCATACTCACGCAGGGGCACACTCAGGCACGCACACACACACAAACAAAGGACAGTTAAGCCCCAGGAGGACAGTGCGGCGCTGCCTAGTCATTCAGGAGGAGAAACCTCCCATGGTTCTTGCATGAGGCAACAGAACACAGTGAGAGGGATTGAGACGTACAGTATGGCGCGGCAGGAGGGTACACAAACCCGAAAATATCACATTTACATACAGTAAGTGTTTAGACCCTTTACTCAGTACTTTGTTGAAGCACCTTTGGCAGCAATTACAGCCTCGAGGGTCGTTTTCCTGTTTGAAGGTGAACCGTCGCCCAAGTCTGAGGTCCTGAGCTCTCTGGAGCAGGTTTTCATCAAGGATCTCTCTGTACTTTGCTCCGTTCATCTTTCCCTCGATCCTGACTAGTCTCCCAGTCCCTGCCACTGAAAAACATCCCCACAGCATGATGCTGCCACCACAATGCCAGGTTTCCTCCAGACGTGATGCTTGGCATTCAGGCCAAAGAGTTCAATCTTGATTTCATCAGACCAGAGAATCTTGTTGAGTCCTTTAGGTGCCTTTTCGCAAACTCCAAGGGGCTATCATGAAATGGACCCGTTGTGGCGACGTCGGACGACCCAGTTGCAGCTGCCGAAGTTGTGGCGGCACCGGACGGACCAGTCGCAGCGTCGTCAGACAGGGCATTCCCGCTGTCTCCCTCAATGGTTGATTATTCTGTCATGTTGGTATGAATGATTCGGGAGACAGGCGCAGGAATGCATAATAGGGTATTTTATTTTACCCAAATTACAGCGTGCCGAGTAAAGGCACGGGGTCGAAGACCAAACAAACATGTCTGCAAAACACAAGGTTGAGACCCAAACAAAATAGCGGAGTACCTCGAATAAATAACACAATCGCTCATTGATTATCACACAGGACATGACCCGTAATCATCTGCGGAGTCCATAATGGCACGAAAGCCAAAACACACAGCATAGGTACTCACACGACCAACGGACATGGGAACAATAATTGACAGCACCATGGTGAACAAAGGACACATACAAATACAATCAGTGGGAATAGGGACCAGGTGTGCGCAATGAAAGTTCCATAGGGATTTGTGACATTTCTCTAGCCCCCTTCAAATAGGCCTACGTACTTTGACCTGCTCTTTATGTGCTAGAACCAGCCAATAGTATTTAATCACAAAACATATAGTCTACCATATACAGTAGTCTTCACCCTCTGTGCCTTTGTGTCATTGTGAGTTATCTAGTCTATTTGAGGCATGCCAGTTGACCCTCCGGAGCTGAGGGGCCTTTTGCAATGGAACTAGCCTATAAGGCCTTAGGAGCTTGTTAGCCCACAATATGTTCTAGGAGTTAGCATTTAGCAGTCACTTCTTCTAAACATGAAAAGGGACAACTTCTAAATGTTATGCAGTGAAATATATCCAAATAAGATTTAAGTAATTGTGTGCCTGTTACAATATATAAATCATGAACGATTTGATGCATATATTTGTTGAATGTGCGCCAATCTGGACAATAGAACAGTCTGAGTTCCATTGATCCCTTTCCCACATCTATGGCAATAAGGTCAGATTCTAAAGATTCATCAAATTATTTTTCACATTTGTTTCTGGTACCCCCAAGTGTCCTAAAATACAGAATCAAGGAATCAAATAGCTTGATGGTCCATGTTAATATGTTATTGTCACGGCTGTTTGAAGGAGCGGACCAAGATGCAGCGTTTTCGTAGTTCCACATATTGATTTAAACATGAAACTTAATGCAATACATAAATAACTTGAAAATAGAAAAAACAACAAACCGTGACACAGGAGGAACAAACACACTCACAAAAGATAATCACCCACAAACAGGAAGAGAAAAACCCCTACTTATATATGATCTCTAATCAGAGGCAACGAAGATCAGCTGCCTCCAATTAGAGATCAGCTGCCTCCAACATAGAAATAGAAACACAAGAACTAAACATAGAACAAACCAAAACACCCCCTGTCACGCCCTGCCCTACTCTACTATAGAAAATACAGAATCAAGCCCAGTGAGTCCTGTGCCTGCTTCCCGCACTTGCCCTGAGGTGCGTGTTACTAGTCTGGCGCCTCCTATGCCAGTCCCACGCATCAGGCCTCCAGTGCGCCTCCACAGCCCAGTACGTCCTGTTCCTGCTCCCCACACTCAGTGACATCTTACTAGGGTCAGGATGTGACAGTACCCCCCCCCCCCCCCCCCCCCCAAAGGTGCAGACTCCGAATGCAAACAAAACAAATAAACCCAACAAAACAACCACCAAAACACAAAGGGAGGGTAGGGTGGGTGACTACAGTCTAAGGCGGCGGATCTGGTTCCGGGTGTAGTACTCCCACCGCCCGCTGATCCCCCCGCTTCGGTATGTCTGGAGGAACCAGACCATGGATCATCGCCAGAGGCTTCGGACCGCCAACCGCCGCTGAAGACACTGGGCTAAAAGCCGCCGCTGACGACTCTGGGCTGCAGACCGTTGCTGAAGACTCTGGGCTGCAGACCGCCGCTGAAGGCTCTGGGCTGCAGACCGCCGCTGAAGGCTCTGGGCTGCAGACCGCCGCTGAAGGCTCTGGGCTGCAGACCGCCGCTGAAGGCTCTGGGCTGCAGACCGCCGCTGAAGGCTTTGGGCTGCAGACCACCACTGAAGGCTCCGCGTTGCGGACCGCCGCTGGAGGCTCCGGGCTGAGGAGCGTCGCTGGAGGCTCCGGGCTGAGGAGCGTCGCTGGAGGCTCCGGGCTGAGGAGCGTCGCTGGAGGCTCCGGGCTGAGGAGACACACTAAGGGCCGAGTGCTCACAGCAGGCACTGGCTGTACCTGGTTATGGATGCGCACTGGAGGGAGAGTGTGAGGAGCAGGAATCGGTCTCACCAGACTGGGGAGACGCACTAAGGGCCGAGTGCTCACAGCAGGCACCTCCTGTACCGGGTTATGGATGCGCACTAGAGGGAGAGTGCGAGGAGCAGGAATCGGTCTCACCAGACTGGGGAGACGCACCAAGGGCCGAGTGCTCACAGCAGGCACTGGCGGTACCGGGTTATGGATGCGCACTGGAGGAGAGTGTGAGGAGCAGGAATCGGTCTCACCAGACTGGGGAGACGCACTAAGGGCCGAGTGCTCACAGCAGGCACTGGCTGTACCGGGTTATGGATGCGCACTGAAGGCCTGATGCGTGGGGCTGGCATAGGAGGCGCCAGACTAGTAACACGCACCTCAGGGCGAGTGTGGGGAGCAGGAACAGGACGTACTGGGCTGTGGAGGCACACTGGAGGCCTGATGCGTGGGACTGGCATAGGAGGGGCCAGACTAGTAACACGCACCTCAGGGCAAGTGCGGGAAGCAGGCACAGGACTCACTGGGCTATGGAGGCGCAGTGGAAGGACAGTGCGTGGAACAGGCACAGGACGTAATGGGCTATGGAGGCGCACTGGAGACCAGGAACGCTGAGCGGGCATACTCCTTCCTGGCTGAATGCCAATCTTAGCCCGACAGCAATGAGGAGCTTGAACCGAGCGCATCGGGCTTTGAATGCGTATGGGCGACACAGTGCGCATTACCGCATAGCTCGGTACTTGCCTCGTCACCCGCTCCCCACGGTACGCACGGGGAGTTGGCTCAGGTCTCCATCCTGACTTAGCAAAACTCCCCGTGTACCCCCCCAAAAAAATGTTTGGGGGGGGGCTGCCTCTCGCACTTGCCTACTGGTGGATATAACGCCTCGTAGTATCGCCGCTCCACTCTTGCTGCCTCGATCTCCTCCTTCGGTCGGCGATACTCCCCAGCCTGCCTCCAGGGTCCTTTCCCGTCTAATATCTCCTCCCAAGTCCATGACTCCAAGTATTTTTCCTGCTGCTCCCTTCCACACTGCTTGGTCCTTCGGTGGTGGGTGATTCTGTCACGGCTGTTTGAAGGAGCGGACCAAGATGCAGAGTTTCCATAGTTCCACATATTTATTTAAACATGAAACTTAATGCAGTACATAAATAACTTGAAAATAGAAAGAAAAAAAAACGTAACGCAGGAGGAACAAACACACTCACAAAAGATAATCACCCACAAACAGGAAGAGAAAAAACCCTACTTATATATGATCTCTAATCAGAGGCAATGAAGATCAGCTGCCTCCAATTAGAGATCAACCACAAACAATCCCAACATAGAAATAGAAACACTAGAACTAAACATAGAAATAGAAAACATAGACCATACCAAAACACCCCCTGTCACGCCCTGCCCTACTCTACTATAGAAAATGACATCTTACTAGGGTTAGGACGTGACAGTTACTATCTTAAATATCATGTATAAATCCATTTCATATCATGTACGAATCAATTTGACTTTGTGACCCCAAACCCCCTTTCTCCAATGGGTATGAGGGCTCGCCCAGTGATTTTGTTTTACAAAAGTGTCTCCCTTTGAAATATTAGTGACTACCACTAGTATAGGTCAGGGTTTCCCAAATTCGGTCCTGGGGCCTACCCTGGGTGCACGTTTAGTTTTTTGCCCTAGCACTAGCACTCAAATAACCAATTCATCATCAAGCTTTGATGATTTGAATCCAGCCAAAACATGCTCCCAGCAAGGGGCACCAGGACGGAGAAACCCTGATCTAGGTTGTTAGCTGGGGGAACATCAGTGTTAGGGTGAATCTCAAACCGCTTATGTTTTCCATAGTGATCACTCAAGTCTGCAAGTGTTTTGGCCAAAATGAACATCGACATCCAAACTGCCACTTACTAATATTCCAAAATCCATTTACGAGCATTCTCGTACTCTGTAGTAGCATGATTTGCTATGAAACATGAGTGACACAGATGCATACTCTGATAGACGGGGAGAAAGTTGTAAAAACAAATCGACTTCTCTCTACGGCTGCACAAAATATGTGCAAGTATATTGGTCGCCAGTCATTTTATCAGCTTATTTAGCTTGTTGTAGACTGCCTGCTGCTACCTACCACTGAGAAAATCACAAGGATGGAAATTTAAGCTAGTTAAGGATTTGGGGCACTGCACCGTTAAACAGCGTTTTGCTTGTCACTTATTTCCGATAGTTTGACAGCTTACTGATAAAGTTCTACTACTTCTCACTTTTCAGCAGTCAGTCTGTTATTCAGAATGTTTCCAAGTTACGTTGAAACATTGTGGGACAGCTCAGCTGAGTGCACAGGCACAGCAGCTGATTTGCTACTGCATTGACTCGGGTCAGAACAGGCAGTTGCTGCTTCATTAAAACTTGTTCATTGTGATAAAATCTTGTTACTACGGTAGGTAGCTAGCTAACTAGCTAGCTAGCTTATTGAAGGAACATTGAATTTAGTGTTGCATTAGCTAGCAGTGGTTAGCTTCTCTTTTGTTTCATATGATGTGGCCTGTTAATGATTAGCTAGCTAGCTGCACTACGGTCGGAAAGCATTCTTGTGTAGATTAAGACATTGTGGATCCGGCGCGAGTTATGGCTCAGAAAACGTACCTCAATCTAGGGATGAGAAATACACTGTACTCCGAATTGTCCCATTATCCCAAATGTTAAGCAGAGAAGATTGAATGACTGCTAGTTTTCCGGAAAACTGTACTATTCATCCTCATGCTAGGTAGCAGAAGCAACAGCAGCCATTTCCAGAAAAAACTATCAGTCATTTAATCTGCAGTCTACCACACATTTCTCATCCCTGGATTGAGGTACATTTTCCGAGCCATATCTCATGTCAGTTCCGCAGTGTCTTAATCTATGTGGTGTCTTAATGCTGCCTGACCCTAGTGCAGCTGTAAGGACGTGGGTTGGATCTGCTGGCTAGCTAGCTATTGGACAAGTTTTCATGTACTTTATCAAACAAAATTAATTACAGATTTCAAATTTATGTTGACTTATTCTGACTATTTTTGAGGGCAAAGTAGTTTTGACTATGTTGTTGCTAGGTCCACACAGGATGCCCACTCGATAGAGAGGCTTCCAAATGGGCTCAGTGGAGCACTTGATGACTTGACAACTAGCGTTAGATTGACTCGATTGACCCGTGAACACACATATCTTTGTGATCGAGTGCTCGAAGTACTCAAAGTGTTCGGTTTCAGATTCAGCATTACAGTGAATGGCTGGTTAATGTATCCCACAGGATGTAAGGTGGGAGAGCCTCCTCTATATATATAGTGTGTTCAGACAAAATCCAAAGGAACTGTATGCATGTAACACTCTTTTACATGACTGACCATTGTTAAATATCCTAAACTTGGTCTTTGTTCGCAATATCTACATGCCATAAATTCTTAGAACCCTACAGTTTTAACAGGGGAGCCATAGCAAATCGAGGCACCCCCATAAAATATTATGGGCAAACCCATGATATTTACATTTTAGTAATTTAGCAGACGCTCTTAACAGACCATTATGTCCTATAGACTGAATTGAGGCTACATTTGGAAGTTTGGAAGATTTTGTATTTATTTTTTACAATACATTTATTGGCATAATGACCTTCACATCCAATGCTAGAAAATAAATGATTCAACGCAAAAACAAATAACAATAATGAAGAACAAAAATTATAATGAGGCAGCTAAGGTGACAACTCTAGAAACTTCTGAAAGTCCCGCCAGTTATCAGTAAATTCAAAGGGTTTATTACGTAAATTGTAAGTTATTTTTTTCAAATGGAATATAGGTAATTAGTTATTTTAGCCACATCTGCTTGCTTGGTGGAGTGTCAGTCATCCATATAAAAGCTGTGCATTTATTGGCTGCAATGACTGCCAATTTAACCTGTTGAGGGTAGGGGGCAGTATTTGCACGGCCGGATAAAAAACGTACCCGATTTAATCTGGTTATTACTACTGCCCAGAAACTAGAATATGAATATAATTTTGGGCTTTGGATAGAAAACACCCTAAAGTTTCTAAAACTGTTTGAATGGTGTCTGTGAGTATAACAGAACTCATATGGCAGGCAAAAACCTGAGAAGATTCTGTACAGGAAGTGCCCTCTCTGACCATTCCTTGGGCTTCTTGACTCTTTTTACTGAAAACGTAGGATCTTTGCTGTAACGTGACACTTCCTACGGCTCCCATAGGCTCTCAGAACCTGGGAAAAAGCTGAATGATGTCGAGGCAGCCCCTGGCTGAAAAACATTAGCGCCTTTGGTAAGTGGTCTATCAGAGGACAATGAGACTGAGGTGCGTGCACGAGGCGACCCCATGTTTTTATTTTCTCTCTCTTTGTACTAAAACACGGTTTCCCGGTCGGAATATTATCGCTCTTTTACGAGAAAAATGTCATAAAAATTGATTTTAAACAGCGGTTGACATGCTTCGAAGTACGGTAATGGAATATTTAGAATTTTTTGTCACGAAACGCGTCGGGCGTCACCCTTCTTTACCCTTTCGGATAGTGTCTTGAACGCACGAACAAAACAGAGGATATTTGAACATAACTATGGATTATTTTGAACCAAACCAACATTTGTTATTGAAGTAGAAGTCCTGGGAGTGCATTCTGACGAAGAACAGCAAAGGTAATAACATTTTTCTTATAGTAAATCTCACTTTGGTGAGGGCTAAACTTGGTGGGTGTCTAAATAGCTAGCCCTGGGATGCCGGGCTATCTACTCAGAATATTGCAAAATGTGCTTTCACCGAAAAGCTATTTTAAAATCGGACATAGCGATTGCATAGAGGAGTTCTGTATCTATAATTCTTAAAATAATTGTTATGTTTTTTGTGAACGTTTATCGTGAGTAATTTAGTAAATTCACCGGAAGTTTGCGGGGGTATGCTAGTTCTGAACGTCACATGCTAATGTAAAAAGCTGGTTTTTGATATAAATATGAACTTGATTGAACAAAACATGCATGTATTGTATAACATAATGTCCTAGGCGTGTCATCTGATGAAGATCATCAAAGGTTAGTGCTGCATTTAGCTGTGGTTTTGGTTTTTGTGACATTATATGCTAGCTTGAAAAATGTGTGTCTGATTATTTCTGGCTGGGTACTCTGCTGACATAATCTAATGTTTTGCTTTCGTTGTAAAGCCTTTTTGAAATCGGACAGTGTGGTTAGATTAACGAGAGTCTTGTCTTTAAAATGCTGTAAAATAGTCATATGTTTGAGAAATTGAAGTAATAGCATTTCTAAGGTATTTGAATAACGCGCCACAGGATTCCACTGGCTGTTACGTAGGTGGGACGATTTGGTGCCACCTACCCTAGAGAGGTTAAACTGACTACTACTCTTGCCCAGAAACGAGAATATGCATATTTATAGAATTATAGATACAGAATTCCTTTATGCAATCTCTATGTCCGATTTTAAAATAGCTTTTCGGCGAAAGCACATTTTGCAATATTCTGAGTACATAGCTCGGCCATCACAGGCTAGCTAATTTGACACCCACCAAGTTTGGGGCTCACTAAACTCAGAATTACTATTAGAAAAATTGGATTCCTTTGCTGTTCTTTGTCAGAATGCACTCCCAGGACTTCTACTTCAACAACAAATGTTGTTTTGGTTCCAAATAATCCATAGTTATATCCAAATACCTCCGTTTTGTTCGTGCGTTCAGGTCACTATCCAAAGGGTAACGCGCGAGCGCATTTCGTGACAATTTTTTTTTAAATATTCCATTACCGTACTTCGAAGCATGTCAAATGCTGTTTAAAATAAATTTTTATGCAACTTTTCTCGTAAAATAGCGATAATATTCCAACCGGGCAACGTTGTATTCATTCAAAGGCTGAAAGAAAAAAAATGGAGAAGTCTCATGAACGCACATCTCAGTCTCACTGTCCCCAGGCTGACCACTTACAAACTCTGCTGCTGTACTTCGCCCAGAGACAGCAGACACCCCATTCCACTTTCTGGTGGCTTTAGAGAGCCAATGTAAGCCTTAGAAAGTGTCACGTTACAGCACAGATGCTGTATTTTTGATAGAGATGCAACAGAAGGACAACAAATTGTCAGACAGGGCACTTCCTGTATGGAATCTTGTCAGGTTTTGGCCTGCCATATGAGTTATGTTATACTCACAGACACCATTCAAACAGTTTTAGAAACTTTAGAGTGTTTTCTATCCAAATCTACTAATTATTTCTGGGCAAGAGTAGTAACCAGTTTAAATCGGGTACGTTTTCTATCCGGCCGTGAAAATACTGCACCCTAGCCCCAACAGGTCCAATCCAGCCGCTAAGTCAGATTTCAAAAAGGCTTTTCGGCAAAAGCACACCATGCGATTATGTTAGGTCAGCACCTAGCCACAGAAAACCATACAGCCATTTTCCAACCAAGGATGTGTCACAAAATTCAGAAATAGCGTTAAAATTAATCACTTACCTTTGGTGATCTTCATCTGGTGGCACTCCCAGGACTCCATGTTACACAATAAATGTTCGATAATGTCCCTCTTTATGTCCGAAAACCTCAGTTTTGTTGGTGCGTTTAGTTCAGTAATCCAAAGGCACAAAGCGCGCTCTCAACATCTAGACAAAAAGTCAAAAAAGTACAGTAAAAGTTTGTAGAAACATGTCAAATGATGTTTAAAATCAATCTTCAGGTTGTTTTTGTCATAAATAATCAATAATATTACAACCGATCAAAAGCTTCGTCAATAGAAAAGGAGAAACAAGAAAGGTGCGTTCCCGATCATGCGGTGGACTCATGTCTGGAAATTTCCACTATCCACTCATTGAAAGTGCTGTATCTCCCTCATTTTTCAGAGTACTATGAAACAATGCCTAAAGACTGGCCACATGTAGAAGAAGCCATAGAGATCGTGAACTGGGTCCTAAGTCTTTGTATGGTGGATAGGCTTTCAATGGAAAAACAGCCTTTCAAAATAATAGCACTTCCAGTTCTGTTATACTCACAGACATTATTTTAACAGTTTTGGAAACTTTAGTGTGTTGTCTATCCCAATCTACTACTTATATGCATATCCTAGCTTCTGGGCATGAGTAGCAGGCAGTTTAATTTGCACGCTTTTCATCCAAAATTCCGAATGCTGCCCCCTACCCCAGTGAAGTTAAACCCTTTACAATGAAGATCTGTGAAGTTATTTGGATTTTTACGAATTATCTTTGAAAGACAGGGTCCTGAAAAAGGGACGTTTCTTTTTTGCTGAGTTTATCTCTCACTAGGTCAAGGTTTTTCAACCTCCATATATCCACTAGTTCTAATGTATCCATGATCTTTGTAATCTCCTTAAGTGCTTGAGGATTGTAGTTTATAGAATGATTTCCTTTACGATCCATTGAGGTACTTAAAACCGTATTATAATCTCCCACCATAATGATAGATTATTTTGTTGCTTGTGAGCTCAAACGATTATTATATATATTTTAGAAAAAGTGTGGATCATCATTATTTGGCCCATATAGATTAATTATCCAGATCTGTTTGTGGTTCAATAACATATTTAAAATTATTAATCTTCCTTGCAGATCTGTTTGCACAATCGGATCAAAATGTGTATTAATTAGTATAATCACACCTTTTGAGTTTCTTTGACCATGGCAAAAATATATTTCTCCCTCCCAGTCCTTTTTCCACCCAACCTCATCTATATTTGTAGAATGAGTTTCTTGTAAACAATAGATATTATATTCTTTCTCTTTTAGCCATGTAAAAATTGATCTTTTTTTTAATGATCTGCTAAGCAATTACATTACAATTGCTATACTGATTTCCCCACTTACCATAATAATACCCAAGCTTCAATTATACTTACCACAACCAATGTTTGTAAACTTACCATTAAAAAGCATGATGATGATTAAGTGTCCATATAGCTGTACCATAATAATTTGCACTGTTAAGCATACTGTAGCTGCAACTTTGTAAACCTCTAATTGTCCTAATATTCCACCCACTTAAACCTCTCCCCATATCTAGGTCTGTTGTCACTAAGACCAACAGACCATCTCCCTGACTCATGACGCACCTTTTCGTCCTAAGGAAAACCCTTGGCCGCCAATTGGCATTGGCTAGAGGGAAATATGGGCAGTCCCATGACAACATAATTATCTATGAGAATTCTCAAGAGAACTAACCAAATAACATGGAAAACAGTCTGAAAAAAAGTGTAACAATAATAGATATTAACATAAATAATAACAGCACAATCTTATACATGCATGCTCATATTTGAAAGTCCTAGCAAGGCTCTAAGCATGTCAACCCAGCCTGCTCAGTTCATTGGATTCAGTTTTTTATGTCCATTACATGCCAGACATATTTCATGTAGTACTCATTATATCCTGTTGTGTTCCGACAAAAAAGGAACATAGATTCTAACGGCTTCTAATGACGTCACAATATATCCTGTTGTATCGTGCCATGGCTGTGCCAGAGCCAACCACAAGCCAACCCCAGGCCCTCCCTTATGGGAAGGCATATTCAAGTTCAACTCACAATCGATTCCGACACAGCCGTGGCACGACGGCTAAGAACACATGCAGTACTGACAATCCAGAGCGAGTAAACCTGTAAAACCTCTCTCCACCCAAAACATTCTGTTTTTTATTCCAGGGTCTTTGCTCTATCGCCTCAGCTGTTTTACAGCTAGGCCTATATCATAGGGATCAAGACTATAAAAGGTAGCTTAAATAGCATATATATAATATACCTTTCTCTCGCTTAGAGTTTTGCTTCCATAAGCCAATTATTGTTGTTTTAGTTCTACCGTTAACTTTAATCACTTTATCCCAGTGTTAACCAGCCCACACACACTAGAGACAACAACCCTGTTGACAATATCTAATCCATCCGTTTGCTGGTGTGTATCGGAAGTATAATGAACATGAGGGGAGACAGAGAGCTGGTTTCAAGCTCAGGGCGCAGCAGGTGTTTACTGCAAAGGACCACAGGAGGATGCGGTAGCTGGGTCCAGGGGCAGGTAGAAGGTCATACACAGGGGGTCCAAAAGGGCAACAGTACAGGCAGGGTAAAAGCTAGTAATGTAGTCCAGGAGATCAGGCAATAGGTAGATAACAGGAAATCCAATAGGCTAAAGTATAGGCAGGAAATAGATAAAAGGCATCATTAGTGAGGCAGGCAAAAACTCATACACGGGATGTGTAAATCACGGGAAACCCAGTGCTCCAAAAGACGTGTGTCACAAAACAAACAATACCTCATAGTGATGGGGTGCAAAGAACTGAACTAAATAGTGTGATAATGACATACAAGTGTGTGAACAGGTGATTAGAATTCAGGTGATTAGGATTTGGAGAGTGAGCTGCGTTCAGGGGATCTAGGTGTTTGAAAGTGTGAGCTGGAAAGGGGGCTGAATGTGAGCTGCGTTCAGGGGATCTACGTGTTTGAGGGTGTGAGGTGGAAGCAGACGTTACAGGAAGAATAATCATCCATTATATTTTTTATATTGAGATGTATTTTTTAAATGTAATTTATTTATTTTTCTTTAACCTATATTTAATAAGGCAAGTCAGTTAATAAGAACAAATTCTTATTTACAATGACGGCCTACACCGGCTTAACCCGGACGATGCTGGGCCAATTGTGCGCCGCCCTATGGGACTCCCAATCACGGCCGGATGTGATACAGCCTGGATTCGAACCAGGGTGTCTGTAGCGACGCCTCTAGCATTGAGATGCAGTGCCATAGACCACTGCACCACTAGGGAGCCCAAAAAGGGTAATACCAATTATTTTAGGATCGTACAGGCCTATTCCAATAGAGAACCTAGGCAGGTTTTTAATTATATAATCCTTTATCCTAGTCCTATAATACATCTATTAATATTTATTAAGTTTTATCTTAAAAGCGAATCATTCCGATTCAAGTCGGCGAACAAGGGCCACACTATATAACAGATTTAAGTCATAATATACCCGACCTATACAATTAGGACATATCATATTAAACAAAAAATAAACTACCTTGGTATTTCTAATGTACAATCAATCTTCAAGTTAAATACATAAAAAATCATAAAGAACAAATGGTCAGCCATACCCATCCTAGCCTTCACCTAAATCAAAACCTGATATTACGTCCATATAGTCCAAAGTTCCATATTGCCTAAAAAGAAAAAGGATAAGTTCATCATACCCATTCTGCATTACCATAAATCCAACCTTATTTTAAGTCCACTGTTCCATAATGCATGAATAAAAACCCCAAAAAGTTGCTCATTCAAAAAAATATTTTTTGTGAAAAACCTATGAATCCATATTTGTACTGTTGTAATGTGGTGCAAATATGTATCGGGGACTACTTCAACAGGAGGTAACTACACTCACAGTCACGTTGTAATCTTCAAGTCCTTGAACATTTGATTATTTACATATAATTTATCGACCACTAGACGAACATTCTGCTTCTCTGCTCGGAGCCTTTTGAAAGTGGTGTACAGGGCACGTCGTCGCTCCACTATTTCATGAGGAAATTGTTCATTAATGACTTCCTTCTCTGAGACATCAGAGAGGGAAATTTTACCATGAGTTTGTCTCGGATGCTTGTTTTGTTTGGGCCAAGAAATCCTCCTGAAATCCCGCTGATGTTTCCTGACATCATAACACAGTGCAGATAATAAGGACATATATTTAAAAGCAACTTTAAGTTGTTTAATAAAAGCTTAAAAGAATGATGATCTATGGTAGTTGGGATTGAATGAGGCCATGTGTTATGCATCAATATGTGATGAAGATACTGATATTTCTTGCTGATAATACTTAAATCAGCCCTTACAGAACCTCATCTCCTACCAGACACGGACACGTATGATCCATTGGTAGTTTGTTGTAACCAAGTATTGGTGCTAACATTGTGTATTGGTGCTAACCGTGTGTTATTGGATGCTAGCATGCTAGTTAGCTACGGCGTCATAAGACACGGTGCACTGGGTGGGTTTCACGGAAAAATACTTTACCAAGTTATCTAGCTGAATAAACTAAGTTTGAGCCTATTCCTGGAAACATTGAACCACTGTAGTTTACATCAATTATATTTCTAAAGTGGAAGTTGGAAAAGTTATATGAGTGTTTCAGTGAATGGTTAGTGAGGGAGGCCCTGCGGTCTCGCTTCCCCAGTTGTTTAGTTAATTGTCATTCCAATCTCCTTTGCATTAGCGTAGCCTCTCCTGTAGCCTGACAACTCTGTGTCTGTCTATCCCTGTTCTCTCCTCTCTGCACAGGCCACACAAACGCCTCACACTGCATGGCCGTTGCCACTCTAACGTGGTGGTCCCAGCGCGCACGACCCACGTGGAGTTCCAGGTCTCCGGCAGCCTCTGGAACTGCCGGTCTGCGGCCAACAAGGCAGAGTTCATCTCAGCCTATGCTACCCTCCAGTCCCTCGACTTCTTGGCGCTGATGGAAACATGGATTACCACAGAAAACACTGCTACTCCTACTGCTCTCTCCTCTTCTGACCACGTGTTCTCACATACCCCGAGAGAATCTGGTCAGCGGGGTGGTGGCACTGGAATCCTCATCTCTCCCAAGTGGACATTCTCTCTTTCTCCCCTGACTCATCTGTCTATCTCCTCATTTGAATTCCATGCTGTCACAGTCACTAGCCCATTCAAGCTTAACCTGTTATGGCTAGTGGGCAGTATTTTCACGGCTGGATAAAAAACGTACCCGATTTAATCTGGTTACTACTCCTGCCCAGTAACTAGAATATGCATATAATTATTGGCTTTGGATAGAAAACACTCCAAAGTTTCTAAAACTGTTTGAATGGTGTCTGTGAGTATAACAGAACTCAAATGGCAGGTCAAAACCTGAGAGATTCCTTTACAGGAAGTGGCCTGTCTGACCATTTCTTGAACTTCTTTGCCATCTCTATCTTTTACAAAGGATCTCTGCTCTAACGTGACACTTCCTACGTCTTCCATGGATGCTCAGAGCCCGGGAAAAAACAGAATGTCGTCATCCCAGCCCCAGGCTGAAACACATTATCGCCTTTCTCAAGTGGCCGATCAAGGGACTGTGGGCTTAGGCGCGTGCCCTGGCCGCCCCCGTCTTTGTGATTTTTCCTCTGTTTGCGAAAAGGAGATTCCCGGTCGGAATATTATCGCTTTTTTACGAGATAAATTGCATAAAAATTGATTTTAAACAGCGGTTGACATGCTTCGAAGTACGGTAATGGAATATTTAGACATTTTTTGTCACGAATTGCGCCATGCGCGCGACCCTTCTTTACCATTCGGATAGTGTCTGGGACGCACGAACAAAACTCCGCTATTCGGATATAACGATGGATTATTTTGGACCAAACCAACATTTGTTATTGAAGTAGCAGTCCTGGGAGTGCATTCTAACGAAGACAACAAAAGGTAATCAAACTTTTATAATAGTAAATCTGATATTGGTGAGTGCTAAACTTGCCGGGTGTCTAAATAGCTAGCCCGTGATGGCTGGGCTATGTACTTAGAATATTGCAAAATATGCTTTCACCAAAAAGCTATTTTAAAATCGGACATATCGAGTGCATAGAGGAGTTCTGTATCTATAATTCTTAAAATAATTGTTATGCTTTTTGTGAACATTTTTATCGTGAGTAATTTAGTAAATTGTTAGCAAATTCCCCGGAAGTTTGCGAGGGGTATGCTAGTTCTGAACGTCACATGCTAATGTAAAAAGCTGGTTTTTGATATAAATATGAGCTTGATTGAACAAAACATGTATGTATTGTATAACATAATGTCCTAGGTGTGTCATCTGATGAAGATCATCAAAGGTTAGGGCTGCATTTAGCTGTCTTCTGGGTTTTTGTGACATTATATGCTAGCTTGAAAAATGGGTGTCTGATTATTTCTGGCTTGGTACTCTGCTGACATAATCTAATGTTTTGCTTTCGCTGTAAAGCCTTTTTGAAATCGGACAGTGTGGTTAGATAAAGGAGAGTCTTGTCTTTAAAATGCTGTGAAATAGTCATATGTTTGAAAATGTGAAGTTTTTGTATTTTTGAGGAATTTGTAATTCGCGCCACGCCTATCATTGGATATTGGAGCAGGTGTTCCGCTAGCGGAACGTCTAGATGTAAGAGGTTAATTAACATCCTTATCATTTATCGCCCTCCAGGTTCCCTTGGAGAGTTCATCAATGAGCTTGACGCCTTGATAAGTTCCTTTCCTGAGAATGGCTCACCCCTCACAGTTCTGGGTGACTTTTACCTCCCTACGTCTACCTTTGACTCATTTCTCTCTGCCTCCTTCTTTCCACTCCTCTCCTCTTTTGACCTCACCCTCTCACCGTCCCCCCCCCTACTCACAAGGCAGGCAATACGCTTGACCTCATCTTTACTAGATGCTGTTCTTCTACTAATCTCACTGCAACTCCCCTCAAAGTCGCCGACCACTACCTTGTATCCTTTTCCCTCTCGCTCTCCTCCAACACTACTCACTCTGCCCCTACTCAGATGGTATTGCGCCGTCGCAACCTTTACTCTCTCTCTCCTGCTACTCTCTCCTCTTCCATCTATCATCTCTTCCCTCTGCTCAAGCCTTCTCCAACCAATCTCCTGATTCTGCTTCCTCAACCCTCCTCTCCTCCCTTTCTGCATCCTTTGACTCTCTATGTCCCCTATCCTCCTGGCCGGCTCGGTCCTCCCCTCCTGCTCCGTGGCTTGACGACTCATTGCGAGCTCACAGAACAGGGCTCCGGGCAGCCGAGCGGAAATGGAGGAAAACTAGCCTCCCAGCGGACCTGGCATCTTTTCACTCCCTCCTCTGTCCATTTTCTTCCTCTGTTTCTGCTGCTAAAGCCACTTTCTACCACTCCAAATTCCAAGCATCTGCCTCTAACCCTAGGAAGCTCTTTGCCACCTTCTCCTCCCTCCTGAATCCTCCTCCCCTTCCCCCCCTCCTCCCTCTCTGCGGATGACTTTGTCAACCATTTTGAAAAGAAGGTTGACGACATTCGATCCTCGTTTGTTAAGTCAAATGACACCGCTGGTCCTGCTCACGTTGCCCTACCCTATGCTTTGACCTCTTTCTCTCCTCTCTCTCCAGATGAAATCTTGCGACTTGTGATGGCCGGCCGCCCAACAAACTGCCCTATCCCCTCCTCTCTTCTCCAGACCATTTCCAGAGACCTTCTCCTCTACCTCGCCTCGCTCAACAACTCATCCTTGACCGCTGGCTACGTCCCTTCCGTCTTCAAGAGAGCGAGAGTTGCACCCCTTCTCAAAAAACGTACACTTGATCCCTCCGATGTCAACAACTACAGACCAGTATCCCTTCTTTCTTTTCTCTCCAAAACTCTTGAGCGTGCCGTCCTTGGCCAGCTCTCTTGCTATCTCTCTCAGAATGACCTTAATCCAAATCAGTCAGGTTTCAAGACTGGTCATTCAACTGAGACTGCTCTTCTCTGTGTCATGGAGGCTCTCTGCAATGCTAAAGCTAACTCTCTCTCCTCTGCTCTCATCCTTCTAGACCTATCTGCTGCCTTTGATACTGTGAACCATCAGATCCTCCTCTCCACCCTCTCCGAGTTGGGCATCTCTGGCGCGGTTCACTCTTGGATTGTGTCCTACCTGACAGGTCGCTCCTACCAGGTGGCGTGGCGAGAATCCGTCTCCGCACCACGTGCTCTCACCACTGGTGTCCCCCAGGGATCAGTTCTAGGCCCTCTCCTATTCTCGCTATACACCAAGTCACTTGGCTCTGTCATATCCTCACATGGTCTCTCCTGTCATTGCTACGCAGACGACACACAATTAATCTTCTCCTTTCCCCCTTTTGATAACCAGGTGGCAAATCGCATCTCGGCATGTCTGGCAGACATATCAGTGTGGATGACGGATCACCACCTCAAGCTGAACCTCGGCAAGACAGAGCTGCTCTTCCTCCTGGGGAAAGACTGCCAGTTCCATGATCTCGCCATCACGGTTGACAACTCCATTGTCTCCTCCTCCCAGAGTGCTTAGAGCCTTGGCGTGACCCTGGACAACACCCTGTCGTTCTCGGCCATCATCAAGGCGGTGACCCGATCCTGTAGGTTCATGCTCTACAACATTCGCAGAGTACGACCCTGCCTTACACAGGAAGCGGCGCAGGTCCTCATCCAGGCACTTGTCATCTCCCGTCTGGATTACTGCAACTCGCTGCTGGCGGGGCTCCCTACCTGTGCCATTAAACCCCTACAACTCATCTAGAACGCCGCAGCCCATCTGGTGTTCAACCTTCCCAAGTTCTCTCACGTCACCCCGCTCCTCCGCACACTCCACTGGCTTCCAGTCGAAGCTCGCATCTGCTACAAGACCATGGTGCTTGCCTACGGAGCTGTGAGGGGAACGGCTCCTCCATACCTTCAGGCTCTGATCAGTCCCTACACCCAAAGAAGGGCACTGCGTTCATCCACCTCTGGCCTGCTCGCCTCCCTACCTCTGCGGAAGCACAGTTCCCGCTCAGCCCAGTCAAAACTGTTTGCTGCTCTGGCACCCCAAAGGTGGAACAAGCTCCCTCACGACGCCAGGACAGCGGAGTCAATCACCACCTTCCGGAGACACCTGAAACCCCACCTCTTTAAGGAATACTTGGGATAGGATAAAGTAATCCTTCTAACCCCCCCTCCCCCTTACCCCCCCCCCAAAAAAGCTATAGATGTACTATTGTAAAGTGGTTGTTCCACTGGATATCATAAGGTGAATGCACCAATTTGTAAGTCGCTCTGGATAAGAGCATCTGCTAAATGACGTAAATGTAAATGTAAATTTTCTGTGCTGTGCGTATTCAAGAACTACAAATGGCCTCCATAGAACTTCAACTCCCAGTCTCACTGTGGCTGGGGTCGCCACCTCCAGGTCCATGGGCTCAACTTATTATTGTCATCCAGCACCGTGTTCATGTTTTCAATCCACACAGCATCTACCAGCTCGTCAAAGATCAGCCACTTCCTGTGCGGACTCTAAGGATGGAAATGAGTATTTACTATCTGGCCCTGGTAAAATAGACAGAGGTGTGTGTGCTGTGTAGTGCTTTCTAACCGCCAGCTTTCAAGTAACACAAAAGAGGAGTGGACTCATGTGCACCTGTGCAGATGTTTACGTGGCTGTGTGGCTGCTAACAAGTGAAGCCTCTTTCTTCCCACTCTCTCAATCTTTGGTGGCATCACTGGTTAAGGTCACGACAGTTTCAGTCTTAAATAAAATCCTTCATGTAAAGGGAAAGCTACAGCATGGAATACCCTGCAGTGTTCAAAGTTATTTGAGGGATTGTGGAGGTGTTAGTGGAGCATAAGTTTCTGAAAGGCTTAAAAGTACATTTAAATACAATTCTTAGGTAAGTCTAAGTTGACATAAAGATAGTCCATACGGTTCAATCAATAATCATACGCAAATATTAATACTTTCCCTGACATTATGAACCTTCAGTCACCTTTGAAGGACATAACAGGCCTCATATACAAATGTAGCATTGCTGAACTGAATTAAATTAACACCTACACATTCATAAAATGGAGGTTGACATCAAGCATCAATTCTCCAGTGAGAAAGCTGGCAGGAGTTCTGGTTAAATTGATTTGTATAATATAAACAACTTGAGATGTGATCGGCTTTGGCCATCTGGTGCTTGAGAAAGCAGTGAAAGCATAATGTAATGATCTGACAGAAAACATTGCTTGAAAAGATCTTCCTGAACCAGGGAAAATAATCACAAAGTATGCAGATGTTAAAGCTGGTGATTTCAAATTAAAGTGCCAACTAAACTGGAATCTACTGGACTGACTGTGGTAAATAAAGAACAGGAAATAAAGACGTCTAGCCTAGTGGTATCGTTTGGTGGTACGCACTTTATTGCTCTAATACATAAGCTGTCAACCCATACTGAAAACACCCGTCCTTCAATACCTCAAGTTGGTAAGGAAACTATTTTAGAAAACAACAAGCTCTTAAAGAGAAGCAAAATGAAAGCATGTCAAAGCTACCCTTTGTTTCTGTCAATAAAATTATTGACTGAAAAATAACCGCGGTTTAGTTTAATAAGGAAGATAAGATGTTCTACTGTCCTTCTGTCATTTCTAAAAGCCTCCTAGATGAAGGTCTCACAGCATGTGACCCACTGCAATGTCACTAAGTTAATTACTTTAAGTTAATAATCTCTGTGAACATCTTTAATTTCATTTTAAAACATGAAAATCCACATATGTCACTGTTTCTATGGAGATAGTACATGGCAGCAGAGCCATTTATTTAGAGAGTTACGCATGTGCAAGAATAACATTTGCCCTGGCAGTCCTTCTAAACAATACAGTTATTAGACACTTTGGCAAAGGGTCAAGTCTACAAAACTTAGTACACTCTAATCATAACAGATTCTAATTTTGGGAACAGAAAACTGTATTAAGATCGGATGTTTCGTCAATGAGAAAATAAGCAGAATGTTGGCCCAATTACATCTAGCGCCATCTTCTACCTCTGCCTGCCACTGGATTTCCACTCATATGACATATCTGGGTTTCCACTTCCATATGTGCTATCATGTGTGGCAGAGTAGATTTCATTACATTTAAAATACTGAGCCACTATCAGCACTGAAAAATACACTAATCTTTGAATTTTCAGGTGTTCTTAATCTGAACCCGGTTTTCATCCATTACATTAAATGGACCACACACACTGCACACACACAAAGACACACACACACACACAAACAAAACATACACAAACAACATTTGCTGATTTGCAACATTATCTTTGGACAATAGCAACCAGTTATTTTAAAGATAATAGATCCCAGGCTATCTGAAAAGCACTGTAAAAAACTAACAAACAACACTTCTAGAACGCGATGTAGATCAGGTTAGCACCTATTTTGACCAACCCACATAACAAATATTACAGTTTACTATAGAATATTACAGTACTTACTACAGAATTCTATAGTAAACTGTAGTACAGTGTAGAATACTACACTAAGTATACCATAGATTAGGAAGACCTTCCTAATATTGAGTTGCACCGCCCCACCCCCTTGCCCTCTAAACTGCCTCAATTCGTCTGGGCATGAACTCTACAAGGTGTCGAAAGCATTCCATGTTGACTCCAACGCTTCCCACTGTTACATGGCTTGGTTGGCTGTCTGAATCGCCGTGACCCCAACCAACCTCACTACTCACTGGACCCTTATGATCACTCGGCTAAGCATGCCTCTCCTTAATGTCAATATGCCTTGTCCATTGCTGTTCTGGTTAGTGTTTATTGGCTTATTTCACTGTAGAGCCTCTAGCCCTGCTCATTATACCTTATCCAACCATTCAGTTCCACCACCCACACATGCGATAACATCACCTGGTTTCAATGATGTTTCTAGAGACATGTTTCTAGAGACATCATTTCTAGACATCATCATCACTCAATGCCTAGGTTTACCTCCACTGTATTCACATCCTACCATACCTTTGTCTGTACACTATACCTTGAATCTATTTTATCGCCCCAGAAACCTGCTCCTTTTACTCTCTGTTCCGGACATCCTAGACGTCCAATTCTCATGGCTTTAAGCCGTACCTTATCCTACTCTTCCTCTGTTCCTCTGGCGATGTAGAAGTGAATCCAGGCCCTGCAGTGCCTAGCTCCACTCCTATTCCCCAGGCGCTCTCTTTTGATGACCTCTGTAATCGTAAAAGCCTTGGTTTCATGCATGTTAACCTGTTAGGGCTAGGGGGCAGTATTTACACGGCCGGATAAAAAACGTACCCGATTTAACCTCTCTGGGCTAGGCGGGACGAATTCGTCCCACCTACGTAATAGCCAGTTGAATCCTGTGGCGCGATTTTCAAAACCTTTGAAATGCTATTACTTCAATTTCTCAAACATATGACTATTTTACAGCTATTTAAAGACAAGACTCTCGTTAATCTAACCACACTGTCCGATTTCAAAAAGGCTTTACAACGAAAGCAAAACATTAGATTATGTCAGCAGAGTATATAATGTCACAAAAACCCAGAAGACAGCTAAATGCAGCACTAACCTTTGATGATCTTCATCAGATGAAAACCCTAGGACATTATGTTATACAATACATGCATGTTTTGTTCAATCAAGTTCATATTTATATCAAAAACCAGCTTTTTACATTAGCATGTGACGTTCAGAACTAGCATACCCACCGGAAACTTCCGGTGAATTTACTAAATTACTCATGATAAACGTTCACAAAAAGCATAACAATTATTTTAAGAATTATAGATACAGAACTCCTCTATGCACTCGATATGTCCGATTTTAAAATAGCTTTTCGGTGAAAGCACATTTTGCAATATTCTAAGTACATAGCCCAGCCATCGCGGGCTAGCTATTTAGACACCCGGCAAGTTTAGCACTCACCAATATCAGATTTACTATTATAAAAGTTTGATTACCTTTTGTTGTCTTCGTCAGAATGCACTCCCAGGACTGCTACTTCAATAACAAATGTTGGTTTGGTCCAAAATAATCCATCGTTATATCCGAATAGCGGCGTTTTGTTCGTGCGTCCCAGACACTATCCGAAATGGTAAATCAGGGTCGCGCGCATGGCGCAATTCGTGACAAAAAAAATCTAAATATTCCATTACCGTACTTCGAAGCATGTCAACCGCTGTTTAAAATCCATTTTTATGCCATTTTTCTCATAAAAAAGCGATAATATTCCGACCGGGAATGTCCATTTAGCTAAACAGAGGAAAGAAAACAAAGCTTTCGGCCAGAGCCTGCAAAGCCACGATTCAGCGTTTTGCCGCCTTCTGAGAGCCTATGGCAGCCGTAGGAAGTGTCACGGGACAGCTAAGATCCTCACTCTTCAATAAACAGAGACAAGAAGAACGACACCTTGTCAGACAGGCCACTTCCTGCATGAAATCTTCTCAGGTTTTTGCCTGCCATATGAGTTCTGTTATACTCACAGACACCATTCAAACAGTTTTAGAAACTTTAGGGTGTTTTCTATCCAAAGCCAATAATTATATGCATATTCTAGTTACTGGGCAGGAGTAGTAACCAGATTAAATCGGGTACGTTTTTTATCCAGCCGTGAAAATACTGCACCCTAGCCATAACAGGTTAAGCTTGAATGGGCTAGTGACTGTGACAGCATGGAATTCAAATGAGGAGATAGACAGATGGGTCAGGGGAGAAAGAGAGAATGTCCACTTGGGAGAGATGAGGATTCCAGGTTAACCTGTTAGGACTAGGGGGCAGTATTTGCACAGCCGGATAAAAAAACGTACCCGATTTAATCTGGTTACTACTCCTGCCCAGTAACTAGAATATGCATATAATTGTTTGATTTGGATAGAAAACACCCTAAAGTTTCTAAAACTGTTTGAATGGTGTCTGTGAGTATAACAGAACTCATATGGCAGTCAAAACCCTGAGACAAATCCTGACAGGAAACTGAAATCTGATGTGTGGATATCACTTCAAACATTTGCCATTGAAACACACAGGGGCTTGCAATTCATTTAGCACTTCCTATGCCTTCCACTAGATGTCCCCAGTATTTACAAAGTGGTTTGAGCCTCCTACCATCAAAATTGACTGAAAGAGAGGATGTTTACCTTGGTCACAGGGTATGGGCCATTACCATTGTGACGTCGGCGCCCATGGGTACTCTCCCTTTTCGAAACGTTTTGAAAGACAATGCAACCGTCCCAATGGAATGTTATTGAAGCCCTGGTTGAAAAAGCCCCTAAAGATTTATGTTATACAACGTTTGACATGTTTGAACAAACTTAAATATATATTTTTTGCTCATTCCTGACGACAAGTCGGACGCACACGGTAAATTTTTACTAGCCTTCGGAGCGCGCTAACACTATTGGGACATAAATTATTAACTTTTTTGAACAAAACTACATTTGTTATGGACCTGGGATTCCTAGAAGTGCCTTCTGATAAAGATAATCAAAGGTAAGGGATTATTTACAATAGTATTTTTGATGGTTGATCGTTCCAAGATGGCTCCAACATAGACTTCTTTTCTGGGCATACCACATCGTTTATTGCAAAGTGTGATTTCCCAGTAAAGTTATTTTTAAATCTGGCAAAGAGATGGCATTCAAGACATGTTAATCTATAAGTCTTTGAATGACAATATTACATTTTAACAATGTTTTCAAATAGTAATTTTGTAAATTGTAGCGCTGATCATCGGAAGCATTTGAGGGAAAAGATTTTCTGAACGTCATGCGCCGATGTAAAATGCTGTTTTTATACATAAATATGAACTTTATCGAACAAAAAATGCATGTGTTGTGTAACATGATGTCCTAGGAGTGTCATCTGATGAAGGTTGTCAAAGGTTAGTGCTGCATTTAGCTGTGTTTTGGGTATTTGTGATGCATGCTAGTTGCTTTGAAAATGGCTGTGTGATTATTTCTGGCTGGGTACTCTGCTGACATAATCTAATGTTTTGCTTTTGCTGTAAAGCCTTTTTGAAATCGGACAACGTGGTTCGATTCAGGAGAGGTGTACCTATAAAACGTTGTAAAATAATCATATGTTTGAGAAATTGAAGTTATAGCATATATGAGGTTTTGCATTTAGCGCGACACGATTCCACTGGCTGTTGATTAGGGTGGGACGCAAGCTTCCCACTGGCCCAGACAGGTTAAGAATAGAGCGGTCGACATGTCCTACAATCAACCTGGTTCTCAGTCCTGCCTTAAGGGGACTTACAGAAAGAGGACCTGGATGTTCAACAGGAGACAGCACAACAGTGACAATGTAGACCGTGTCACGGATACGAATGAGGAGACTAACGTAGCTATAGAACCCACCGTAGATGACAGCGACTCTGAAAGTGATCACTGTAGCAGTGGATCTAGGGCTAAAGTAACTACAGAAACAGTTGCAGATGATAGTGGCGATGACAGCTCCAGCAGCTCCAGCAGCTCAACTTCCTCCAGCAGCTCAACTTCCTCCAGTGACTCAGTTCACAATCACAATGATGACAAGGATGACTGTCACAGTTCTGTACCCAAACATGTCATACAAAAGGTATCCTCTCGAATTAAACAGTGTACCTATCAAACAAAAAAGTACCAATGTGGCTGGACTCAAGCAGGACCCGGTTCCAGACCCATATGTATATACTGACCCAGAGTATCAGTATACAGAGGATGATGTGTGTTCTGGGGCTGTATACACTCTACCTAATCACCCCAAACAGATGACACAGAGCCTGAGTCGGCCCCATCCAAGGCTACCTCTGCTGAGACCCAGCCCAAGCAACCAGACTCTGCTGCTGAGATTCAGACCCCAGAGACAGCCACTGGTAAGATTCAGACCACAGAGACAGAGTCTGCTGTTGAAATTCAGACCACGGAGACAGAGTCTGCTGCTGAGATTATGACACTGGAGACAGACACTGCTGAGATTCAGACCACGGAGATAGCCGCCGCTGAAATTCAGACACCCGAGACAGAGTCTACTGATGAAATTCAGACACCCGAGCTAGACTACACTATACTCAACCCCCAGTCTACAGCTGAGCCAGGGTCCCAACGTTTGGATGAATCATGTGAAATGTCTTGCAATGTGCCTGAATGTAGAGTTGACAATGGAATTATATTAGCTGCGCCTGTGTATCAAGATAGGGCTGAAGAAGCGGTCTCTGCCACAGAGGACATAAACAGGTCCGGATGTTCTAACTCAAATGGGACCGAATCTGCCCTGGATAGCATTGCAAAGGGATACAGGTGTGATATATCGGATGATGAGGTTGATGCTGCCCTGGATAGCATTACATGTGTCACGTACGTACCTGGAATCACACACACATATTGTGTTATTGTGGTAAACTAATGTATTGCCATTGGGTAGAGATGTGACTTATGTCATGTCTTTTCTTTCTTCTATTACAGGGCTACGGAGAAGAAGAGAGATCTGGATGATATGCTGACCGATGTGGAATATGCAAACTCATTTCAAGAGTGTGACATGTCTCACTTATATGATTATGAGCCACATTTCACTAGGCCACAGTGGAACGTTGACCCTTGTCCCGGTTCAATATTTTCTGCTACAACTGACCCCGGTCCCTCTATTATACCACTCTCATCAAGCTCCATTTGTGATGGGGTAACCCAACCTAAAGATGTCTCACTCAATGATGACTGTATTGGTGACATGCCCTGGGCAGGGGACCCAGACAACTCCATGTTTGCTCTTGAGAGGGTATGCAGTGATTATGCAGTGATTATACATTTCAACAACAATCTGCACTGCAGCTGGATCCCCATCTGGTTGAGGTACATCATGGCCCAGATCCTCAAGTGTCTACACCACAGCAAGAGGACGCAGTAGTCCTAGATCCCAAACACCCAATATCTCAAGTACCTCACACTCCACAGCCGACTCTTGATATAGATGGGTTCAATGTGTACAAGCTCAAGCCAGTAACAGCTTTACAGTCGCAAGGGGCATTATTCCCCACACCACCCTGATCTGAAGCAGCTGTCACCTATGAAGAACTAGCGCCTGATCCCAGTCTACAGCACCTTGACAGCGATGGCGCAACAGTGTTGTCAATTGCAATGATGAAACAGTTGATTATATGCTCCACATGTACAACAACTTTCAACAGAGCGGTCATATGTAACGCGTACTTGATTCAGCTGAACAGGCCCATACAATGTGCTTGTGGCTGTGTATTATGCACACTGTGTTACAGTGAACAACGTGGTTGTCTCCTACACAATGTGATATCCACAACGGCCCTTGTAAGCACCACAGCCAGCACCCTTGCCAATTGCCCTGCTCTGGAGCATGTAGGAGACTGGGATCTGGAACGCAACATAGGTGATATGTTCAAAACTGACAATGAAGTCAATGTCAATGTGCAGCTGATAATGAATAAGGAGCAATCCCCTGACATTGACACCCTGAGACCCGGTATGTATATTATTATTTGTAGATCTCTCCATGTAATGTAGCTGAACTGACAGTGTTATCTTTCCACACAGTGTTCAACCATCTCGTCACAGCAAAGGACACCATGTCCTTCAAGTACTGGGTAAACGAAGCAATGGCAGAAGAGGTGGCCTGCAGATATGTCTGCATCCCTCATACACCTGGTTTCTGGGATCACGTCGTGGTGGTAACCCAGGCCCTTCCCAAAACGGAGAACATGATCGGACCCGATGAGTCCTTGCCAAGATTGTTCAATGTGTCACTAGGGTCCTACAAGTTTCATTGGTGCTGTTTTGTTCTGAAGAAACAGATCATTCTAACTATGTGGTGCACTTCGAAGCCCAGGAAAGGGCAGTGTAAGGTATCCACAGTAGTTGAGAACACACTGAAGAGCTATACCTCAAGCATAGAGTTTAGACGAATGGTATTCTATCTGTGTAGGTGGTTTACAGCTCAGTACGTGTCCCCACCAGACAGGCTGCTTAACGTCGTGTTAGATTGTAAACCTAGTGAAGGTCCTACTTTGGTCCATGTCATAGCTTTCCTGGCTTCACGCCTAGGGATGGAAAAGTTAACACCTCACTTCTCCCAGCATAGGGCTAAAGATGATCGGAATTACAGTTTCAATGTCAAGTATGCCAATACCATGTTCACATGCCCTCAGAAGGTACTTCAGAAGGTACTTACATCGATATTGTTGAGGAGTTTAGATCCTACCACAACAACGGTTGTAATGACATTGGTCTCACTCGAGTGTGTACCACAACAGAGGTTTACAGTTTCCTTTAAAATTCTGTTTGTACGGTCTCACTTGCCTGTTGTGTGGCCATGTTGTGAAAGTGATGCCTACATTACCTTTTATGTATTGGTTGACAAGGGTCCCTTGACTGATGAAATGATATCTGGTGCTGTTCCTAGATTTTGTGATATATAGAGCTGTGTTCAATTGTATACAGTTTTATACATTTTGACCATTTACACTGGTTCATGTCTATACCATGTTATAACTACTCTGTCTATTTTGTACCACTGTCCTGTGTGTATCTATTCACTTGAAATTAAATATATTTTGAACATAGATAGAGTTCAATATGCTATACACTTTCACTAGGTTCCTACAAGTTTCATTGGAGCTGTTCTGCACTTCGAAGCCCAGGAGAGGGCAGTATAAGGTTACCACACTGGTTGACAACACACTGAAGAACTACCCAGCATAGGGCCAAAGATGAGCATAGGGCCAAAGATGATCGGAATTACAGTTTCAATGTCAGGTATGCCAATACATGACCTTTTATGTGTTGGTTGACAAGGGTCCCTCGACTGATGAAATTATATCTGGTGCTGTTCCTAGATTTTGTGATATATAGAGCTGTGTTCAATTGTATACAGTTTTATACATTTTGACCATTTACACTGGTTCATGTCTATACCATGTTATACCCACTCTGTCTATTTTGTACCACTGTCCTGTGTGTATCTATTCACTTGAAATTAAATATATTTTGTACATAGATATGTCTTGGTTGTGTATACAAGAAAGACGCCTGTAACGGTTGTCGTCGGGAATAGAGGACCAAAACGCAGCAGGAATGTGGATGCTCATCTTGTTATTTATTTTAAATAAAGAGAACACCAAAATAACCAAACGAACAACAAAACAGTCTTGTCATGCTCACACAGGCAAAACAAGAAACAATCTCCCACAACACTACACCAAACAATTACCCATATATAGGACACTCAATCAGAGGCAACGAGAAAGCACCTGCCTCCAACTGAGAGTCCAACCCCACATTAACCTACACATAGAAATACCACAAACCAGAAAGAACATAGATTTATTATTTCCGGGTTTTGATTTATGTTCTAACACCCTACTACATAAACCATCACCCTGAAACACATAAACAAAATACCCTCTGCCACGTCCTGACCAAACTACAATAGAAAATAATCCCTAAACTGGTCAGGACGTGACAACGCCTGTGTCACCCTCTGCAATACAAGTCATGTGACAGTCATTGCAAATGACCTATCTATGATCGGGTGCAAATCTGTTTCAAGTACTCAGTATACACTGGGGTTGTGTGGCATTCCCAGTTAGTTCTATATGTCCTAGTTTCATTACAGACATTCCTGAATTAGTGATCTATCTGTGTACTGACTATTTACCTTTTACCTGTCTTACTACAGTGTTGATAGTGCCAGTTCAACATCACTTGGATATATCCAAGTGATGTAGACCAGAGACATTGTGCTATAGGCAGATATTTTTGTTTGCGTTTAATGGCATTGATATATCTAACAGGTTATTATGTACAAAACATCCAAAGTATACAGAACATGGCAGCACAGGGAACTCTTTCTTAACTGCCACAATGTCACAACATGTGCTTATACTACATCTCCTGCTGTTATAGCTTTTGTTCTACTGTATTCGCGGTATGCGTCCTGAACGCTCACTCTAGTGACAGGTTCTCTCATATCCTCCAAATCCCTTTGAACAGCCAGGGTTACCACCTGCCTGTTGATGTAGGCCTAGGCGTTGAGTTGCAGTCCCACATTGTCAGAGAGAGTCTTTACTGCACCAATTAACCTCCGCATGTCCAGTCTTCCCCGGAGCGCTCCTAGTAGATAACGGAGGTCTGACCTCTCCATTTGAGTGGAAATCAGTTAGTTCTTGAACTTGTTGTACTCCTTCTGGTCCCCTATCGTTGAAGCCATAGAGTCTTTGAGCAGGGCTATGTTGACATCTAAGCTTGCTATGGATCTCGAAACGGTGTTTATTGATCTGTCAACAGCGGCCTCTTCCTTCTTCCTAATCAGGGTTAGCTTATTCTCTTGTTCCATGGGGTCCATGTACAGAGAGGTGAAGAAATGTACTCCGCATGAGAGTACGAAATCGGCCAATGTGCACACTCCCCGGGCTATGTTGCGTGAAAGACCACTACTGCGCATCCTTGTCGCAATGGACTGTGGCTGTAATGGGTAGGCTATGTTTATTACTAGTAACCATTTCCCATGGTACTGCCAGGGTCCGGTCAACACTGGAGGCTTCAAGAGTACTGGGTGCTCTCGAATATCCTGTTAAATATGGGGTTGATTAAGCGAGAGGTGGTCTGGATGGGGTTGCAGGCAAATATACCCATTCGGCTAATTCTAGGAGCTAGCCTATCGACCAGTGTTTCCCGGGTCACATCACCAGCGCACATGAGCTTCTTGTCAGATGTCAGCCCTATACTGTAATTACCGCAGAAGGCCATCCCCAGCATTGGCTGCATTATGTCTGTGGTACGCTTATCTCCGTTCACTCTCTCCACGGTATCCTTGAAGGGATTCCCTAGGAGATCCAGTACACCCTTTTCAAACTCCACCATGTGAAGTGTGTCGCAGAATAGCTTATGATTACTCTCCTCTTGGTTGCGGTGTCTGCTGGCGTGCTTGTTTCTAACCCTGAGAGCTGAACTGAAAGGCTGGAGTAGAGTTGGCATACAAGTGTACGCTTGGGCTCGCATCATAGTGTCCCTAGTAACGGAGCCGTTAAGTCTTTCCGATCGGCCCATGGTGAAAATGTAAGGTCTGCGGTAGCCACTCGAGCAGTCTGACTCTGGGCAAAACCCGTTGAACGCATCTGCGACCACCATGTCGAAGGGACCACCCGTGTTTATGTGCACGTCTCCTCCTCGTACGTCCTTCATGTACAAGTTAGGGATGTACACCCCTGGAGAGTCTAGGGTTTCAGGTATAACGACAGACTCGCAGTATTGGTTGACCGTGTGCACCTGGTGCGTATTGTGGGTTTGCAGACGATCTCCGTGCCCAGTGTGTATAGAGCGGACTTTTGTTGCATGAGGGAGACACCACATCCCGTGAAACGAACACCTCTGAACAGTAGGTAGGACATGCCCGAGTAGTACTTGGTGTCGTAGTGATCCACTATGACATTGTGAGTCAACAAGGTGCTGTAATGCAGCCCCATCAACACCTTGGCCAAGGTGTTGCTAATACCCGCAAGCTTTTGCAGTCTGATGGCCCACATGTATGTGACCAGGGACGTATTGCTAAACCCGGCATCGGTACACCGCTTGTGTATCAATGCGGTAGGCTCAAACTGTTCGCTGACATCAGACCAGCCCTCCTATAGTGCTACCTTGGAGAAGGCGCACTGTCCATTCAAACACATCACCGTGAGAGCTCTTTCGTTTGACAGGTTCAACTCGTTGGTTAGATTGAGCTCGTGCTCTCTGTATTGGATATGTTTGAGGACAGTGTCAACACCGATGTCGCTAGACCCACGGCGGTACACTCTAGCACCTAGGACTGGGAGGATGATCCAGTACATGAGATTACAATAGTCCACATCATCCAAGGTGAAGTTAGTTGGGTAGCCATATTCCCTGTTGCCAGTTATAGTGAAACACACAGGCATGGAGGCTATCACAGAGTTGCGCCTGCTCCCAACTATGCCCTTAAACAGTGAGATTAGGCTGTTCATTAGTCCCTCAATTTGTAACAATACGGTACGTTCCTCCGTGGTAATGGTTGATGTTGTCTCCTTTGCAGCCAGGGTATTCCTTATGTAAACTGCGCAGATCGGGTCGGTTAACCAAGACCAAAATAGTCTTCCCTTGGTCCAGTCTGCATTATCGAAATCAGTAATATTTCCTTGCTCCAGGATAGTCCTTCTCAACTGAATCATTGACTCTAACCCCTGTCCGTAATGGAGCGCACGTTCAAGAAATAACAAGTTATCTCGCACATGTTTGGCGTGCTCTGTATCTCCAAAGTGAATGAGTAACTCGCTGCCGATCTGAGCAATTTCGTTGTCGATGCTGTTCATCGGCGAAGAGTTGAACAGAGCCACCCGAGGCCTAACAACCCAGCGTTCTGGCACAACGTGTTGTCTGTTCCTGTCAAAATTGTCAGGTGGGCGAGGTACCACCATGTTGCGTGTGTCGAACTCAAGTATGGACGCAGGGTTTTCTATCTTACTGTACCAGTCTCTACTGTACCCGAGGCTGGCCAGGTTTTCTACAGAAATGGAGTTGGGATTGGCTCTCATCAAGGAGTTGACATCAGTTTGCAGTCTGATACGACGAGCTTCGCTGAACAGCTATTTCAGGTTACCCACGGGGTGTAGGCTACGAAGAGTGACACAGGCCACCGCTCCGTCATACTGGTGGAGGTATGAGGCGCAGGGTGAACGCTGAGCTAGCTGCTTGTAGTTGATGTTGTCCGATTTTGTAGTAGAGAGAACATGTGACTGGTTGATCTGATTCAGTGCTGGCACCATGCAGCCGACCGTGAAGTACTCCCATTTGAAACCTTCGGAGTTACAGAAGGCCTTGTGTTCAGTGGACGTGTCTCTGTTGGCACCGTGTTCCATCTGCACTCCATCCACCTGCACGATGGGTATCTCATCAGTGGGGCCTTCTCCGACTCGAATGTAGTTTACCTTCATGTCGATTGAGCTGTCCTGGAAACACGATTCGTTGGTGAAGAGTAGGTCCTTGTCACCAATGTCGTGCTGGGTGACCTGTTTCATGGTGAACTCGTAGCCTACCCCTGCTCTACCGGTCTCGTTGGCCATGGTGTACACAGAGAACTCAGGGGTGATCTTGGTGTCCTCGCTGACGATCTGAGACCGTATTATGCCATTGGAGCTTCTCTGGGAGATGACGCGGAACAGCGTGTCGCCCATGGTTATGACTTCGGCCGTTTTCACTCGCCAGTATCCTCCGAGCGGTTTCCAGGGCGCAAACGAAAGAGTCGGGCTGTATGTTGATCATGCCGCACATGAGCTCCGCCATCACCAAGATAGAGTCCAATTTCTCAGCACGACCGGAGGTCCTTGTCCTTTGCGCGATTCTGTCTGTCAAGGTTGGTTGAGCGGAGCAATATCTGAGCACCTCAATGGTTCTAGTTAGCTCCCAGGAAGTGCTGACCCTGTCTAACTCTCTTCTGATCAGATCCATTGCCACCGAAGGCACTGTAACGCTCAGGAGGCTTCCGAATTGCATCGTGACCACCTTGGACCTATGCTGGAACACTTGGCTGTACTCTCTAGTCTACACTCCGTTGCTAATTGTGTCGTAGGTGCCCTGCTGAGCCTCGCGTTGGTCCGTGATCCTGTAGCGCCTGCAGAACCTTGTACCTGTGGGAACTACTTCGTCCGGTACCAGCATCTTGTATACAAAGCCAGCGAGTAGGCGACTCGTTTCTCTCTGTTGTCTGAACAGGGTAACTCCCATGTGAGCCTGAGATATCACAACGGTGGCATCAGCGGAGATGGAACTGTTTGTAGCCGAGGCTCTGATTATGTTATCCGTCATGTACTCAGCGAATGTGCTGTTAGGCGCGACCAGGAAGTTTGGGGCTTTCAACAAACGCACAACGGTCTCCAGTGGTTTCAGCGTGGAGCTGCTCGGGTCCATGGTTACCACACTCATGATGCAGGCAACCTTTTGGGAGTCTAGTCGATTGACTAGCAGCCGATCTGGCTGTGCTATAATAGAGTTAGAGAGTTGATCTCAATACCGTCCTCTGAGACAGACAGAGTCCATTGTTAAGATGTTTATTTTGTGGTTAGACAATGTCTCGAGTGTAACGCACACCTTTGCGCTGTGACTTATAAGGCTTCTTAACCTGAGCTCCGTGTGACGTGCCTGGGAGCTTACCGAGAGCTCTATACATCTCTTCGGTGCACTTGTCGTGGTACATTAGTAAACTCGAATCGTCACCGTGTCGTCTCAGAAGGTTTTCAGCAACAATCACGTCTGTAGTGATGTCGATGGCTTTGCCGTTCAAATTGGCGAGCTTAACCACACGTGCCTGGACCTTGGTATCACTGTCCTCGTCACTGTCGACATCGTCACTGTCGTCGCTGTCATCGTACTGGTAGTAGTGGTAATAACCCTGACTTCGGTTTAGGTTACCCAGGTTCTGCCTGTTGCTACACAGACAACATAAGGCTCTAAACAGCATCCAGAACATGCTGGAGGCTCGGTTCATAAGCTACGGACTTTGTAAGTATACGAGAAAGCACGTTGGTATCGTTAACCAGACATCAAACGCTTGATAGTACAGAACCTATGCCCTACCTGATAGGACCAAGAAGGGACATGACGAGAGCCACTGCCAGCATGTCCAGAGAACGTATGTTCCGTTGCAAGAAGGAGCTTGCGGAAGCTGCTTTGAAAGACAGAGGGAGCTCCTACGGATTAGACATCTTTAGAACACGTGAGCTTAGTCATTGTGAAAGGGGTCAGTCTGACAACGTAGACTACGAGCGTTACGGGTTGATCCCTATCCACCGGGACGTCGACTCCTGGGTCTACGTAAGTGAGGATCCACAGCTGGCCATAGCAATAGAGGAGATTGTCAACACGTTCAGCCCGGCTCTCTCCGTGGAGCTGCTGCTTTACAACATATTGGGCAGCAACAGCGAGAGCTCTACTTGCATGGTGCGATACATAATCACCTACTACGCTTCCAACCACATGTGTGAACATATCAAGACCACCCTGAGGAACATGATTCGCTGGACTGTATTGGCTGGCTTTGTGCCCTGCATGTTCCTGCCCTGGAAGAAACTCAGAGCTCTTGGCCTGGGGTTATCTGGTAAAGCTACCGTAACCAACTTAGTGTCGTCAAACCCCACAGTCCACAGGGAGAAGTACAGGAAGCATGATGATGATGATGATGATGATGATGATAGCTATACCCGACGTAAACAGAGGAGAACCGAGAACGAGTGTAGACCTGGTAGCATAGCCATAGGCGAGTACATGGGCAAGGGTAGACGCAAGCCACGAGCACCTTGCTTCAGGACTGTAAAGGATGGTCTCAGCCCCCCCGATGCCGCTGCTGAAGCCGTACAGGAACGAGAGGCTCACGAGAGGGCTTTGCCTTCGTTGTTGGATATGCCGCTCGACCACCTTGCTGACACTCTGAAACTGCTGATGAGCTATTCTGTCCCTGAGACACAGGTCTCCGTGGTTTGTAAGATCATCAGAGATTGGGTCAAACGGGACATCACGCTCAAGCGAGATCCGATCAAGGAAACAGAGTTAAAAATGGCAACCGTGGCCCTGTGGGGTGTGATGAAGACCTTCGAACACGGTCGGTGCCCAGTCATACCCAAGTGCAATGCCTCGACTTGTCTGGCCTTCTATGACCATGAGACGGACCTCATTACGACCACAGTGGACGGGGTCCTGTACAGACACATCTCAATGTGGGATAGTTGCTGGTCAGGGGGTTCCAATCTGTCCTCTTTGGCCAAGAGCGCTCATCAAATGGTGAAGAGCTGGGCTACTCTCTTTTGCAAGATCATACAGGGGCTGACAATGGCCTCTAGCAGACACATGTATACCAGCACAAGCGTAGACCGGTCCTCCTTGACACATCTGGCTGATGTGATGCTTTCGTCCCGCGGGGAGCAGCAGCGTGTAGGGATTTCGGCAGCGGGCAACTCATTTGGCAAACCGTTACTTGACAACCTGTCCCGCTTCCTGGCCAGCGACCAGCAGCTTGACATGTTTGGCCTGAACACGGCCGATCTACCAGATGTGTTTCTGAGATCCAGGGTCGGGACTACTGTTTCAGAGCACAAGTCCGCAAGCGTCTCGCACAGCCTCAGTAAAATGATGGCGTCAATGGTCTCAGAAGGCAAAGAGGTTCTGCTGGTGAGGCAGTTTCTGGGTGAAGTGACCAGGCACCCTCGCCTGGCATTGGAACGGCACAAGCGTGATTGTAAGGACCCAGGTTTGCTGCAGATGGCTGAGAGGGTCACAAGGCAGCTGAAACATGCCATCGGCCAGGGCAATGAGACTAAATCCAATGAGCCCGTCACAGAGCTCAGCTCGGACGTTAAACTCGTGTGCAACTACCCCTCTTCTGTCAGCGTGTCCCATCTGGAAGAGACCTTGAGCATATGGACCACTTTCTGGAGGAGCGCTCTGTCCGGATTCAGCCAGTTCAACAGGAGACACAATACAGTCCAGTACAACAACAGGGATACAGTGAGAGAGCTACAATACGGGTCACCGGTGCATGTTCTCCACTGTATGCTGGTGACACTCCTGAACACGTCCGGTGTAACCTTCGCAGACAGCCTATCTGGGAGAAAGCCAGACTCTTCCCTCACAGTCAATGACATTATGCTCGCTGCACCCGACCGCGTATGGGTTACTTTTTGCAAACAAGCTGGTTCTCAGGCCTTCCAATGTTAAATGTGAAGATGAAAAGGACCAAGGGGATATTGCGGCCGAGTGCATGAGTGGGTTGCTCTCGGCTACATCAGCGAGCAGCGCCGAATCCTTAGCTCCTCAGCCCCACATAGCTGAGCAACCGGGTTCCTTTGAGGCTCCAGTGGCTGAGATCGCAAAGGAGACCTTTGGTTTACAACTGGCAAGATGTCAACAGAAGGGATCACTACAGAAGCTGAGTCGGGGTCACCGAGACGCTGCTCCACTGCAGCAGAGACACAATGACTCATAGACCCCTCAGGACTCTTCTGCCCTAGGTGATCAGGGGAGGAAGCTGCAACATAGAACGTGCTGTGGTGCGGGGTGATACCGCTAGCCACCGAGACTTGTCGTTCCGTGTGCGGCGCTTCAGGGACAGACGAAGGACATTGAGGCGATTGATATCGGGAGCCCTGGTTCAGGGTGACTGGGTTTGGATTTTTGTAGAGGAAACGAGATCTCATTGTTCTATTGTACATAGTGTTCATTCCTCTTTTCACCTGTTGATGTTGTCTTGATTTCATTCTGGTTTGCATGCCACGATTAAAGGTTGTGTGTCCTACATGTGTTGTACTGCATAGTTCTTTGTCTTTTGTCTCGTCTCGCACATCGGGTTCAGAGCCTAGGCTCACTTTATAACCACCCACAAGGACTTTGCGTCTCTTATGTAACATCACGGTGCCAGTCACGGGGGCCTCTTTGACTTTACACACTTTGCGCTTTAGTCTAACTGGAGCCCTGTCCTCCTTGCACTTGCCACGTTTCGTGTTGCTCACTATGAGAGATGTGGTCATCATACTCTTCATCCGTGCTCTCATCCTGATGCTGACCTGTTAGACCTTCATTGGCCAATCTTAGTAATTGCTCCGTTCCATTTCTGTTGAGGTGTGACAAGAGCAGCTTGGTCTGAGGGTTAAGGACGCAGGGCTGGAGCGACTGGTCGTCAATTGTAATCGTGACCCACTGCTGTTTCGGGCACAGCTGAACTTTCCCCTTTATCATCCAGAGAGGTTCCAAGCTGAGCTCGGTCAGGTCTGCTAGTGACACACGTATCCAGAAAGACTTTTTAGCTGACGGAATGAGCGTAGATAGCAATGTCTCTATCGGTATGGACCTGTCTCGCAGCACCTGAATGAACATGTTGATTTGCTGAACAGGGTCGATCCTTAGCCCTGCGCACTGTTAGTGTTTCTCTGTGGGCCTGTATTGCACAAAAGCATACTCTTTGTCTAGCAACACAACTCCAATCAGGTAGTCTAGGGTCACCAAGTCTTCTCGTATGGTTTCCAGAAATCTACCATCGGAATCGTGAACGGTCTGCTGCTGCTGCTGCTGAGGCTGAGGCATGTGAGGTTGAGGAGGAGCAGGTGCGGGGAAGAGCATAGCGCTAGGATGATACGAGTAGGATAACATGTTTCAGGTTCTCAACTGTAAAGCCAGAAAGTCAAATGTGCTGTCGAGCGCTCGAGAGAAATCTGAATCGGAGAGGAAGTGGTTCAGGTTTAGCTCAGCGAAACACTGTCCAATCTCGCAAGTACTATGTAAACCTCTGGGTCTGTAAATAGGGTTGCTCCAACCAGCACCTCGGTCCACTATCCACCTAGGGGTATCTGATCTATCCAAGGATTGCCAGGCTGGCACTCTGTTACCTCTCTCTGCTATCTCAAACAAGGCATGCTTCCAGAATTCAGAAGACTTGAAAGTTATCTGACAACAGGGACACAGTGTGTACTCACAACTGCGGTCAGCTTGACTGGCATCCTCATGCCACAGGGTCTCATTCGCCTCTCTCATCACTGCAGCTGGGATAGTGAATTCGGCCCGCTTCACAAAGGTAGATCCTTTTCCGTGACCGGGGTCGCTGGTGACCGAGACCGTTTCTGGAACCAACTGCATGTAGCCGAAGACACAATTGTCTTCCATGTACAGAAAATGCCATTCTCCTGTCAGGTCTGAGGACGACCTTTGACGCATCTGGCAGTTGTTCTGGGCACCAGTGTCCTGTTTCTGTAGTTCCGATATCTATGACTGTATAGTCTTCAGGCGGCTGCTACACGTTCCCATTAGGTCTCGCAGCTCCTTCACTTGACACTGTATGTTGATCTCAGCCCTGCTCTTGAAGGTAGACTCTTCCGCTCTTGTCAGTAGGGATTCAAAGTGTGCGTTCACTATATGCCATACGCTTAGAATGGACAATCTAGAAGCAACCGAGGTAGCCGATGTTTGGGTTCTCACTTGCCATTGATGATGTTGCTGCCCGAGAGACCGCTCTACACTATACATCTCGCAAGTCCTTTGTTCAGCAACAATATTCTTATTTGTCTTATAAATACAAGGCAGATGCTAACTGACAACAATTAAAAGGGCAGGAGAGACTAGCCCATAGAAGCTGCATTTAGTCAATTCATCATTAGTCAATTCATCATTAAATGCTTACTACAAGGCAGTGTTGCTGATGAAATAATGCAAGAGCACACACTCGTGGACAAAAAGCTTACAGCACCTGGTATTCCCAGGCGGTCTCCCATCCAGGTACTAACGAGGCCCGACCCTGCTTTGCTTCCGAGATCAGACGAGATTGGGCGTACCTTTTAAAAAATATATATTTTATTATGAAAGAACACATAATATTTACAATATTCAATCAATAATAAAAAAGGATGAACAATTCATCCTTTTACAAAATCAAAAAAAGAAAAGAAAATAAAACCAATTAAAAAACACAATCATCCACTAAAACCAATTAATAATTAAAAACAAGTTTTCCATCGACTCAATTTCAATAAAAGTGCTCCCCGACACAAACAATTTTTCAAAATTGCATCCACCATATTTATATATTACTTCTAAATCTTTCTCTAAAATACTTCTAAATAAAACCTCCACACTCACAATTTTCCCTTCATAATGTCCCAAATTCCTTCTTAGTCTTGTAGCGTATCTGGCATGACTAAGAACAAAATTCATCAAATTAAAATTAAAAACTTTACTTTTCCCATTTAAACCAAAAAGAAACAACCTCCTCCACTCAACCCCATTAACAATCTCTTCTCCCCAATGTTTAACTAAAATCCCCTTTAAAAACTTATGAAACTCTTCTAATCTACTGCATTCAACAAAAAAGTGCATAACATTTTCCACCGCCGTACCACAAATATCACATTCTCTTTTAATATCTCTATTTATTTGATGTAAAACCACGTTCGTAAAAATCCGATTACGTTTCAATTTAAAATCATTGTCTTCACATTCTATAGAATTATATTTTACATTGACATTCTTCCATATTGATTTCACATCTATATTTGCAAACACCCTAGACCACACTTTTACTGAAGCAGGAGCTTTTGTCTCTTTTAAAACACATTTTCTATAAACCATTTTAACTTTTAAACCTGTTAAAACATGTTTCTCCCCATTACTTTCATAATATAAAACCGGTAAACCCCTAGCTCTCTCAACCACCTCTGTATTTATTAAAAGCACCCATTCCTCAGGAATACACCCTAAAATTCTCTTATACATATTTTCTACTGTAGTTTTGCTTATTTCATCATCCACTTCACAAACATTGTCATAAATTGCTTGTACAGGAAGAAACCCCGGAATGACCTCATATAAAATGTCCCCAATCTGTCTCATCCCAGCCCTCATAAAATATTTACAAAACAACATCTTATTTTTATATTGTATCTTTGGATTTAAAATAATTGGCTGATTTAAAATATTTTCTAAAATGGTACACTCATAATAAATATTTGGTAAAAACTCCCCCCAAGCCTCAAAAACTTCTCTATAAAACAATGGTATATTACCTAACATTTCCTTTTTCATACACATCAATAAACCATTGTCCCCCATCCTCCCAACCTCCTGCAAATACTCCTTAAAAAATATTTTCCATCCATAATCTAATTCACCATATAAATATTTCCGTACCATTTTAACTCTAATTGCTTTTTTCCTCACATTTAAATCCACCAACTTCAAACCCCGCTCCTCATAACCTGCAATCAAAGTTTTAAAAGAAATTTTCGCTCCTTTCCCATCCCCTAAAAAAATCAACTAAAATCTTATTCATTTCAGATAAAACCCATTCTGGTACATCTAAAACATTCATGACATGAATAAAAATTGACATCAGCAAGGAATTTACAACAATTACTTTCCCTTTTAATTTCAAAGCCCTCCCCCTCCACATATTTACCACCTTCCTAACTTTGTTTATAACTCCACTCCATGTCAGATCCCTAGCTTCCTGTTCCTTCACCCCTAAAAACACACCTAACACCTTAAAATAATCATTTACCACCTTAAAAGGAAAAGTCCCCTCATTAATCTTCCCAACATACATTATTACTGACTTCTCCATATTCCCTTTTGCTCCTGAGGCTTGCTCATATACTTTAAAACACTCCATCACCCTTTTAACACTTCCCTCATCTATAACTGTTATTGTGGTATCGTCTGCGTATTGATGAATTAAACTAAAACCTCCTTGCGGAGTCTCTGCACAATTTATAAAATTATATTTTTTAAAGGTATGCCGCTAAGGCTTCTACCGATAAAACAATCAATAACGCTGATAAAGGGCACCCCTGTCTCACTGATCTCTCAAGAATAAAATAATCTGTTAAAACCCCATTACATTTTACCCTACTTTTTGCCTTCCTATATAATAATTTTATCTATCCTATTATTCTATTTCCAAACCCATATTTTTCCAGTACCCTAAACATAAAATCATGTTCCACCCTGTCAAAAGCTTTATTAAAATCTATACTTAAAACAATTCCCCCTATCTTATCGCTATTCATTTTATTTATCACATCTCTAAGTGTAGTAATGGTATTAGCTATATCTCTTCCAGGCACACTATAATTTTGTGTAGGTGCTATAATATCATTTTAAACCATCTTCATCCTATTTGCCAATATCTTAGCTAAAATCTTATAATCTGAGTTTAATAAACTAATTGGCCTATAATTTTCCATTTTCAATTTGCTCCCCTTATTTTTATATAAAATCTATCTACCCTTTCACCAACACAAATAAGAATATTGTTACTGAATGCAGCTTGTGTGTGCTTTGTGCTCCCTTGCCCTGTTCAAATGATGAAAGTAAATAAAGTTGGTGAGTGGAACTGGACTGGTGTCTGATGGCCGTGTGTTTTCCATGGTGGAATTATAACCCTCTGTCCGTATTTTGCCACAAGGCTGAAATATGTGCCCTCGCTTTGAAATGTAAGCAAGGTTTATTTGTATTTTATCCAACTACCTGTTCTAAAAAGTGATGGCTACAGTTTTTGTAATTTCTTCTACTTTTTCAGTGACACAAAGTTCAAGCTGCCTATGTAATTGGTGAAAATGCAATGTCTGCTTTGACTTTATATGTTGTACCAAGAGATAGTCTATTGCTTAAGCCATACCAGCCTGGGGGCGCTATTCTTGATTGGAAACTGACGACTGTTGCGAGTGTTTGAGCTGTGAGTGAGTGTTTGCTTGAGAGTGTTTGCTCAAGAGCTATTTTTGGTTATATTTTTTGGTTTCGAAATATAATTTTTGTTTTTGAGTTTGAATAAGTTTACGTTTGGTTAGTTTTTCCCCCCTTGCAGTTTTGCTGCTTGGGGGAGAGTTTTTTGGTTTCATTTTTTATTTACTATGACGGACAACATGGCAACGACAAACGGAATGGACAAGGACAACGAAAATGCGCAACGAAAAGAAAATGAAGACAAAGGAGGAATGAAATATGGCAAAGAATACACGGTGGCAATTGAGTTGGTGGGAGAAGGTGATGACAATGGAACTACTACGAGCAATTAAGGAGAAGTGTGGTGAAGTGGTGGGATGCCGAATGAAAGGTGATAAAAAGTATGAAATTCCGATGAGAAACGGAAAAGGTAAAGAACATCTAATGGATGGATTAAGGATAAATAATACAAGGATCATGGCGAGAGATATGAATGTAAATGAGCTGGTAGTATCATTCATGACTCTTCCAGTGTACATTGAAGACAAAGTTATAGTGGACAAGCTGAGTAGCTGGGGAGTAACTGCCATCTCGGAAATAAAGAGGAGAGTTTGGCCTGGAATGGAGGTGGTAGACGGGATGAGATTTTGTAAGGTAATATTCACAGAAAAAGTAAAATCATTGCCGTATTCTACAAAAATTGAAACACTGGAGGGAACAGAATACTTCAGAGTAATACATGATAAGCAGGTCAGGGTTTGTCGACTGTGTATACAACCTGGACACATAGTTAAAGACTGCCCTGAGTTTAACCTCTTGACGGTCGCCTAGGATAGGGGGCGCCACAGCTCATTTTGAAAAAAATTCGTGACCATTTTAAAAGGCCTACTACTCAAATTCAGAAGCAAGGATATGCATATAATTAATACTTGTGGATAGAAAACACCCTAAAGTTTCTAAAACTGTTTGAATGGTGTCTGTGAGTATAACAGAACTCATATGGCAGTCAAAACCCCGAGACAGATCGAAACAGGAAGTGGAATTCTGAATTGCGAACTCAACTTCATCACGTTGTCTATTAATCACACCGTGAGCTATGGTTCATTGAGCACTTCCTATTGCTTCCACTAGATGTCCCCAGTCTTTACAAAGTGGTTTGAGTCTCCTACTGTTAAAACTGAATGAATGAGACGCTGTGGAACGTGGTCACACGGAGAGGGCCATCACCATTATGACGCCGGCGCCCCTGGTTACCCTCCCCTTTCGAAACGTTTTGAAACACAATGCAATCGTCCCCCTCGAATCTTATTGGCTCTCTTGTTGAAAAACGCCCTGAAGATTTATGTTAACCTGTTAGGGCTAGGGGGCAGTATTTACACCGCCGGATAAAAAACGTACCCGATTTAATCTGGTTACCACTCCTACCCAGTAACTAGAATATGCATATACTTATTACATATGGATAGAAAACACCCTAAAGTTTCTAAAACTGTTTGAATGGTGTCTGTGAGTATAACAGAACTCATTTGACAGGCAAAAACCTGACAAGGTTTCAGGCAGGAAGTGGCCTGTCTGACAAGGTGTCGTTCTTCTTGTCTCTGTTTATTGAAGAGTGAGGATCTTAGCTGTCCCGTGACACTTCCTACGGCTGCCAAAGGGTCTCAGAAGGCGGTAAAAAGCTGAATCGTGGCTTTGCAGGCTCTGGCTGAAACAAAGTAGCGCGTTTGGGTAGTGGCTGGTTACAGTACTGTGAGACTCAGGCTCATGCCCGCGTCGACCGAAAGCTTTGTTTACTTTCCTCTGTTTAGCTAAATGGACATTCCCGGTCGGAATTATATCGCTTTTTTACGAAAAAAATGGCATAAAAATGGATTTTAAACAGCGGTTGACATGCTTCGAAGTACGGTAATGGAATATTTAGATTTTTTTTGTCACGAATTGCGCCATGCGCACGACCCTGATTTACCATTTCAGATAGTGTCTGGGACGCACGAACAAAACGCCGCTATTCGGATATAACGATGGATTATTTTGGACCAAACCAACATTTGTTATTGAAGTAGCAGTCCTGGGAGTGCATTCTGACGAAGACAACAAAAGGTAATCAAACTTTTATAATAGTAAATATGATTATGGTGAGTGCTAAACTTGCCAGGTGTCTAAATAGCTAGCCCGTGATGCCTGGGCTATGTACTTAGAATATTGCAAAATGTGCTTTCACCAAAAAGCTATTTTAAAATCGGACATATCGAGTGCAGAGGAGGTCTGTATCTATAATTCTTAAAATAATTGTTATGTTTTTTGTGAACGTTTATCGTGAGTAATTTAGTGAAATGTTAGCGAATTCCCCGGAAGTTTGCGGGGGGTATGCTAGTTCTGAACGTCACATGCTAATGTAAAAAGCTGGTTTTTGATATAAATATGAACTTGATTGAACAAAACATGCATGTATTGTATAACATAATGTCCTAGGGTTGTCATCTGATGAAGATCATCAAAGGTTAGTGCTGCATTTAGCTGTCTTCTGGGTTTTTGTGACATTATATGCTGGCTTGAAAAATGGGTGTCTGATTATTTCTGGCTTGGTACTCTGCTGACATAATCTAATGTTTTGCTTTCGTTGTAAAGCCTTTTTGAAATCAGACAGTGTGGTTAGATTAACGAGAGTCTTGTCTTTAAATAGCTGTAAAATAGTCATATGTTTGAGAAATTGAAGTAATAGGATTTTTAAGGTTTTGAAAATCGCGCCACACGCTTCAACTGGCTGTTACGTAGGTGGGACGAATTCGTCCCGCCTAGCCCAGAGAGGTTATACAACGTTTGACATGTTTGAACGAACCTAAATGGAAAAAAATATGCATTTTCTCGAAATGGCTGTCCCGCGGCCGACGGAGCATTTGGATCAGCCTTCAGACGCGCTAACAAGAACAAGCTCTTGGAACATAAAGGAGTAATTTTTTCGAACGAAAATACATTTGTTGTGGACCTGGGATTCCTGGAAGTGCTTTCTGATGAAGACAACCAAAGGTAAGGGATTATTGACAATAGTATACAAGACTAGATGTGATATGCGATTGTTCCAAGATGGCGCTGACCTGTAATGTTAGCCTATTTTTCAGAGTATCGCATCCCCTTTCATCGCAAAGTATGATTACCCAGTAAAGTTAATTTTACATCTGGCATTACAGGTGCTTTCAAGAGATATTCATCTATAAATCTTAGAATGACAATATTACATTTTAAAAATGTTTTCGAATAGTAATTTAGTAAATTGTAGCTCTGTTTCATCGGATGCATTTGAGGGAAAATAGTTAGTCAACGTTACGCACCGATGTAAAATGCTGTTTTTATATATAAATATGAACTTTATCGAACAAAAGAATGCATGTATTGTGTAACATGATGTCCTAGGTGTGTCATCTGATGAAGATTGTCAAAGGTTAGTGCTGCATTTAGCTAGTTTTTGGTTATTTGTGATGCATGTGGTTGGTCAGAAAATGGCTATGTGGCTACTTTTACGATATACTCCTCTAACATAATCTAATGTTTTGCTTTTGCTGTAAAGCCTTTTTGAAATCGGACAACGTGGTTCGATTCAGGAGAGGTGTATCTATAAAACGATATAATTTGAACAAAAATTTGGAAAAAAAATATTACATTTTGTTATGCTAATGGCGCTAGGATTTTTCGCTGGATGTCCGTCCCGCATACGGGACGGAGGCCGCACAGAGTTTAATATGAGAAGTTTTAAAAGTGTCTCATTTGATTGGAAGAACACTAAGGTATGTTCAACAATTTAACTTATTAAATTGAATGAGACGATAATTCATACAATCTCCATCGATTGGATTTCATAAGTGTAAACAGTCGATCAAATGTTGGGAACACTCCCCATTATGGTACACTTCTTCCTTGGGCCGAAGCCACATGGGATTCCCGCTGGGGCGGGACTTCTGTCAGTATTGGATTACTGAATGGGTTTTGCAAAAACCCAAATTTTGCTGATTGATCAATTTTAATGATAAATCAAACCTGTATAGGTTATTTGGGATTTAAACTAATTAACCTGAGGTTTATTCATCTAGGTTAATGTGGAAAAAAGATTACAATGTCTCATTTAGAAAACTCATCAATTTGGATATTATTTAAAAGATCCACTTGAGAATGTAAATCTGGCAATTTCACTTATTAGTTCAATTGAATAAGACATCAATATCCGTCTGGATATCATGAGTAACGACTTAATGTCACCTAACTAATTCTTCTTGAAGGAAAGTACTGGTGACTCCTTCAGAGGTCCCTGCTGGCACACGCTGAAATCAAACAGAAGTACCCAGGGCGGAACTTCCGTTCAGCAAGGCGGAGGACTTACAATGTGGCACAAAACAACAAATGGCTGTTTTCCCTTTTGTTAGCTTAGCATCTCGAGCAAGCTAATCCTACTTTTTGCATATTTCAGGCATAACTTATGATTCCCTTGGCAAGGGAAAGGTTTTACTCATAACGTATTATGAGTAAAACGTGTGGCTCAGTTGGTAGAGCATGGTGTTTACAACGCCAGGGTTGTGGGTTCGATTCCCACGGGGGACCAGTACAGGGAAAAAAATTATGAAATGTATGCATTCACTACTGTAAGTCGCTCTGGATAAGAGCGTCTGCTAAATTTGAGCAGCAGCAGCTGAAAAATGAGCTCCTACAAATATTGAAATTTACATGGTTTTTAGAGTGAAGTACATCGGAAAAAAGCAAAAGAAAACTGCAAGACTGAATAGGAGAAAAAACAAGCAACAAACAAAGAAGATAGGCTTTTGAAAAATAACAATTTTTCATAAAATTGTAGTTATCTTAGCTAGCTGAATTGTTTACCAGTTGCTAAGCAGTTGCTAGGGACTCTTTTGGAAGAAGCTAGCTAGCTAACGAAGAACAACAAAGAATATCTAGTTAACAGAAGAAAAGAAAGAGAAAATCAGGACAGAAGAAAAAGGATATCAAAGTGAAACAGTTCTCTAAAGACACAAGAGACAATAATACAAGAAACAACACTTCTGTAGCTTGTCAACTATGTGTCTGTCTATCCCTGTTCTCTCCCCTCTGCACAGGCCATACAAACGCTTCACACCGTGTGGCCGCTGCCACTCTAACCTGGTGGTCCCAGCGCGGACGACCCACGTGGAGTTCTGCCGGTCTGCAGCCAACAAGGTTGAGTTCATCTCAGCCTATGCTACCCTCCAGTCCCTAGACTTCCTGGCGCTAACGGAAACATGGATTACCACAGATAACACTGCTACTCCTACTGCTCTCTCTTCGTCTGCCCACGTGTTCTCGCATACCCCTAGAGCATCGAGCCAGCGGGGTGGTGGCACTGGAATTCTCATCTCTCCCAAGTGGACATTCTATCTTTCTCCCCTGACCCATCTGTCTATCTCCTCATTTGAATTCCATGCTGTCACAGTTACCAGCCCTTTCAAGCTTAACATCCTTATCATTTATCGCCCTCCAGGTTCCCTTGGAGAGTTCATCAATGAGCTTGACGCCTTGATAAGATGCTTTCCTGAGGATGGCTCACCTCTCACAGTTCTGGGTGACTTTAACCTCCCCACGTCTACCTTTGACTCATTCCTCTCTGCCTCCTTCTTTCCACTCCTCTCCTCTTTTGACCTCACCCTCTCACCTTCCCCCCTACTCACAAGGCAGGCAATACGCTTGACCTCATCTTTACTAGATGCTGTTCTTCCACTAATCTCATTGCAACTCCCCTCCAAATCTCCGACCACTACCTTGTATCCTTTTCCCTCTTGCTCTCATCCAACACTTCTCACTCTGCCCCTACTCGGATGGTATTGCGCCGTCCCAACCTTCGCTCTCTCTCTCCCGCTACTCTCTCCTCTTCCATCCTATCATCTCTTCCTTCTGCTCAAACCTTCTCCAACCTATCTCCTGATTCTGCCTCCTCAACCCTCCTCTCCTCCCTTTCTGCATCCTTTGATTCTCTATGTCCCCTATCCTCCAGGCCGGCTCGGTCCTCCCCTCCTGCTCCGTGGCTCGACGACTCACTACGAGCTCACAGAACAGGGCTCCGGGCAGCCGAGCGGAAATGGAGGAAAACTCGCCTCCCTGCGGACCTGGCATCCTGTCACTCCCTCCTCTCTACATTCTCCTCTTCTGTCTCTGCTGCTAAAGCCAGTTTCTACCACTCTAAATTCCAAGCATCTGCCTCTAACCCTAGGAAGCTCTTTGCTACCTTCTCCTCCCTCCTGAATCCTCCTCCCCCTCCTCCCCTCCTCCCTCTCTGCGGATGACTTCGTCAACCATTTTGAAAAGAAGGTTGACGATATCCGATCCTCGTTTGCTAAGTCAAACGACACCGCTGGTCCTGCTCACACTGCCCTACCCTGTGCTTTGACCTCTTTCTCCCCTCTCTCTCCAGATGAAATCTCGCGTCTTGTGACGGCCGGCCGCCCAACAACCTGCCCACTTGACCCTATCCCCTCCTCTCTTCTCCAGACCATTTCCGGAGACCTTCTCCCCTTCCTCACCTCGCTCATCAACTCATCCTTGACCGCTGGCTACGTCCCTTCCGTCTTCAAGAGAGCGAGAGTTGCACCCCTTCTGAAAAAACCGACACTCGATCCCTCCGATGTCAACAACTACAGACCAGTATCCCTTCTTTCTTTTCTCTCCAAAACTCTTGAACGTGCCGTCCTTGGCCAGCTCTCCTGCTATCTCTCTCAGAATGACCTTCTTGATCCTAATCAGTCAGGTTTCAAGACTGGGCATTCAACTGAGACTGCTCTTCTCTGTGTCACGGAGGCTCTCCGCACTGCTAAAGCTAACCTGTTAGGGCTAGGGGGCAGTATTGACACGGCTGGATAAAAAACATACCCGATTTAATCTGGTTACCACTCCTACCCAGTAACTAGAATATGCATATACTTATTACATATGGATAGAAAACACCCTAAAGTTTCTAAAACTGTTTGAATGGTGTCTGTGAGTATAACAGAACTCAAATGGCAGGTCAAAACCTGAGAGATTCCTTTACAGGAAGTGGCCTGTCTGACCATTTCTTGAACTTGTTTTCCATCTCTATCATTTACTAAGGATCTCTGCTCTAACGTGACACTTCCCACGTCGTCCATAGGCGCTCAGAGCCCGGGAAAAAACAGAATGTCGTCATTCCAGCCCCAGGCTGAAACACATTATCGCCTTTCTCAAGTCGCCGATCAAGGGACACTGGCTTATGCGCGTGACCCCGACCGCCCCCCGCCTTTGGGATTTTTTCCTCTGTTTGCCGAAAAGGAGATTCCCTGTCGGAATATTATCGCTTTTCTACGAGAAAAATGTCGTAAAAATTGATTTTAAACAGCGGTTGACATGCTTCGAAGTACGGTAATGGAATACTTAGAATTTTATTGTCACGAATTGCGCCATGCGCGCGACACTTCTTTACTATTTCGGATAGTGTCTGGAACGCACGAACAAAACGCCGCTATTCGGATATAACAATGGATTATTTTGGACCAAACCAACATTTGTTATTGAAGTAGCATTCCTGGGTGTGTATTCTGACGAAGAAAACAAAAGGTAATCAAACTTTTATAATAGTAAATATGATTATGGTGAGTGCTAAACTTGCCGGGTGTCTAAATAGCGAGCCCGTGATGCCTGGGCTATGTACTTAGAATATTGCAAAATGTGCTTTCACCAAAAAGCTATTTTAAAATCGGACATATCGAGTGCATAGAGGAGGTCTGTATCTATAATTCTTAAAATAATTGTTATGCTTTTTGTGAACGTTTATCGTGAGTAATTTAGTAAAATGTTAGCGAATTCCCCGGAAGTTTGCGGGGGGTATGCTAGTTCTGAACGTCACATGCTAATGTAAAAAGCTGTTTTTTGATATAAATATGAACTTGATTGAACAAAACATGCATGTATTGTATAACATAATGTCCTAGGGTTGTCATCTGATGAAGATCATCAAAGGTGAGTGCTGCATTTAGCTGTCTTCTGGGTTTTGGTGACATTATATGCTGGCTTGAAAAATGGGTGTCTGATTATTTCTGGCTTGGTACTCTGCTGACATAATCTAATGTTTTGCTTTCGTTGTAAAGCCTTTTTGAAATCGGACAGTGTCACAAAGACGGGGGCGGTCAGGTCACGCGCCTAAGCCCAGAGTCCCTTGATCGGCCACTTGAGAAAGGCGATAATGTGTTTCAGCCTGGGGCTGGGATGACGACATTCAGGTTTTTCCCGGGCTCTGAGCGCCTATGGACGACGTAGGAAGTGTCACGTTAGAGCAGAGATCCTTAGTAAAAGATAGAGATGGCAAAGAAGTTCCAGAAATGGTCAGACAGGCCACTTCCTGTAAAGGAATCTCTCAGGTTTTGACCTGCCATTTGAGTTCTGTTATACTCACAGACACCATTCAAACAGTTTTAGAAACTTTAGGGTGTTTTCTATCCATATGTAATAAGTATATGCATATTCTAGTTACTGGGTAGGAGTGGTAACCAGATTAAATCGGGTATGTTTTTTATCCAGCCGTGTCAATACTGCCCCCTAGCCCTAACAGGTTAAGTCCCAAAGCATATTTCCAACTGGTTTTATTACCAAAATATGGTTCCTTTTCCCCATTTGTTTGATGTTCCCAGACTCTCTATATTTAACAAAGGCTATTCAACAGTCCTTCAGTAGGGTCAGAAAGAGAGGGGAAGGGAGAAAGATATTTATGGGGGGGGGTCATAAACCTTACCCACAGGCCAACGTCATGACAACTTTATATGTTGTACCAAGAGATGTTCTCTTGCTTTTCGCCATACCAGCCTGGGGGCGCTATTCCTGATTGAAAAGTGATGACAGGTGCGAGTGTTTGAGCTGTGAGTGAGCGTTTGCTTGAGAGTGTTTGCTCAAGAGCTATTTTTGTATATTTTATGGGGGTTTCTAAAAAAAATGTTTTTTTGCATTTGAATAAGTTTAGGTTTGGTTAGTTTTTCCCCCTTGCAGTTTTGCTGCTTGGGGGAGAGTTTTTTGGTTTCATTTTTGATTTACTATGACGGACAACATGGCAACGACAAACGGACAACGAAAATGCGCAACGGAAGAAAAATTAAGATAAAGGAGGAATGAAATATGGCAAAGAATACACGGTGGCAATTGAGTTGGTGGGAGAAGAAAAGGTGACGACAATGGAACTCCTATGAGTAATTAAGGAGAAGTGTGGAGAAGTGGTGGGATGCCGAATGAAAGGCGATAAAAAGTATAAAATTACGATGAGAAACGGAAAAGGAAAAGAACGTCTAATGGATGATTTAAAGATAAAGGAGACAAGGATCATGGTGAGAGATATGAATGTGAATGAATTGGTAGTATCTTTCATGAATCTCCCAGTATACATAGAAGACAGAGTGAGACTGGACAAGCTGAGTAGCTGGGGAGTAACTGCTGTCTTGGAGATGAGGAGGAGAGTTTGGCCAGGAACGGAGGTGGTAGACGGGACACAATTTTGCAAGGTAAAATTCACCAAAAAAGTTAAATCATTGCCATATTCTACAAAAATTAAGACGCTGGAGGGAGCAGAATATTTCAGGGTAATTCATGATAAACAGGTCAGAGTTTGTCGATTGTGTATACAACCTGGGCACATAGTTAAAGACTGCCCTGAATGCTTCAAGTGTGGTAAGCAGGGCCATTACGCGAGAGAATGTTTCGGAGAGAAGGAAAGGACTTTTTGTGGCGGATGCAGAATAGATTGGAGGAGTGCAACTGTGGAGAGGTTATGGCTGAAGAGGGGAGTCAAGTACTATTCGAGGAAGCAGTTGTATTGCCGCCAGAAGGAGAAGAAGATGGAGGAGAGGACATGGTGGAGGGTGGAGAGACGGAGAAAGGAAGAAGGGAGAAGATGGAACAGAAGACGAATGAAATAGGAAGCAGTATGGATTAGGAAATACGAAGATGGAGTTTTCAGGAGGTGGGGCGTGGACTGGGGGGAAGCACGGGGGACTCACAGGTTTTGGTGGAAAGCTTAGCACTAACAAGTACCTCGGGGGGTGAAGAAATGGAGAGGAGTTTGAGTTTGACGACAATAACAGAGACGGAGATGAACACGGGGAGCACAATGACGACAATACCAGAGATGGAGATGAACGCATCGAGGACAACGGATGTGGGAGTAAAGAAGTTGAGTTGGTTGGATGAAATGGACTTGGAGGAGATATCGGATACGGATGATGGGGAAAAGATAGAAAGAACGAGGGGTGGATACAGGAAGAGAAAAGCGGCGGCGGGAGGGAGAGAAAGGATGGAAGAGGAAAGAAACTGTACAACAGGTAGAGGATAATGAAATTACGTTTTATAATTTTATTATTTATTAGAATGGTTAACATAATGTCAATAAATGCAAATGGTTTGAGAACAATGGGAAAATTTAAAAGAATAATACAAATGAAGAATTCTGATATTTTATGTATTCAAGAGACACATTGGGATAATGTATGTATTTTAGAAGTTCAAAAAATATGGAGAGATTTTATTTTTGTAAACAATGGCAGGGGGAATTCAAGTCGAAAAGAAAGTACGAAAAGAAAAAAAAAAATTATGAAATGAAAATTAAATGTATGCATTCACTACTGTAAGTCACTCTGGATAAGAGTGTCTGCTAAATGACTAAAATGTAAAAATGTAAATGTAAGTGGGGTCGCAATTTTATTAAAGAAGGATGTAGTAGAAAATGTGAAGAAGACATATAATGATAATAATGGGAGGATTTTAATTTTGGATTTTGAATATATGAGTATGATTTTTAGGATTATAAATATTTATGCGCCTAATAATGAGAGAGAGCGATGGAATTTATTTTTAGAATTAGGGAAATGGTGCAAGGGAAACTGTATTATAATTGGGGATTTTAATGTTAAAATGGATAGACTAGATATGACAAGAGGAGACATTTTTAGAAGTGATGTATCTAGGGGGTTTTTAAGGAAGATTATGTTTGAAAAAGGTTTGATTGATATATGGAGGGACGAAACTCCAAACAAGAGAGATTTTTCTAGAAGGCAGGTGGTTTTAGGGGAGTTGAAACAGACACGGATAAATCTGGTTTTAGTAAAAGAAGGGTTAAAGAATTTTAGGAAGGATATTAAGTATATTTTTACAACTTTTAGTGATCATGCAGGTTTAACATTTTAGGTGGGTTTAGATAATGAAAGGAAAGGGGGTGGAATATGGTGTATAAATGTAGGGTATTTAGGTTATGAGGAATATGGGGAACAACTTAAGTCTTTGATAGAATATGAAATGGAGGATAAGCAAAAAGGGAATGATAAGTGCCAGTGGTGGGAAAATGTTAAGGAAAAAATAAACGTTTTTAGTATTAGATATGCAAGGAAGAAGAGGAGTAGGATGACAAGAGAAGAAAATGATTTAAGAGCAAAATTGAATGAAGAAATTAATAAATGTGATAGTGAACCTAATTATAATATTGAAAGGTTTTTCGATTTAAAGGCGCAATTGAGCAAATATGAAATAGATAAGTGTAAGGGTGCAATTATTAGAAGTAGGGCAAAGTATGTTTTGGAGGGGGAGAAATGTACTTCATTATTTCTTGGTTTAGAGAAGACTAAACAGATGAGAACATATAATAGTGAGATTGAAAATGTAAAGGGTGAAGTGGTAAATGATTATGTTGAGATACTAGAAACAGTACAACATTTTTATAAGGATTTATTTAGGAGATTTATAAAGGAGATTTTAGGTAGTGTGGATGTGCAAATTGTTGTTGAGGACAAGCAAATATGTGATGGGAAGATAAGTGGATGAAGTTAAAGATGCGATTAAAGGTTTACAAGTAAATAAAAGTCTTGGAGTAGATGGACTAATTGCAGAGTTTTATAAAATATATGAAAGTTTTTTAGCACCTATTTTATTGGAAGTGTATCAATATATGGAAGATAATAATACTGTTTCAGAACCCATGGTAACAGGGCTGATAACGATTTTATATAAAAATAAGGGTAGTAAATTGAAACTGGAAAATTATAGGCCAATAATTTTATTAAACTCGGATTATAAGATTTTAGCTAAGATACTGGCAAATAGGATGAATATGGTTTTAAATTATATTATAGCACCTACACAGAATTATAGTGTGCCTGGTAGAGATAGCCGATACCATTACTACAATTAGAGATGTGATAAATAAAATGAATAGCGATTAGATAGGGGGAATTGTTTTAAGTATAGATTTAAATAAAGCTTTTGATAGGGTGGAACATGATTTTATGTTTAGGGTAATGGAAAAATATGGGTTTGGTAATAGAATAATAGGATGGATAAAATTATTATATAGAAAGGCAAAAAGTAGGGTAAAATGTAATGGGGTTTTAACAGATTATTTTATTCTTGGGATCTGTGAGACAGGGGTGCCCTTTATCAGCGTTATTGTTTGTTTTATCGGTAGAACCCTTAGCAGCATACCTTAAAAAATGTAATTTTATAAATTGTGTTGAGACTTCGCAAGGAGGTTTTAGTTTAATTCATCAATACGCAGACGATACCACAATAACAGTTAGAGATGAGGGAAGTGTTAAAAGGGTGATGGAGTGTTTTAAAGTATATGAGCAAGCATCAGGCGCAAAGGTTAATATGGAGAAGTCAGTAGTCATGTATGTTGGGAAGATTAATGAGGGGAATTTTCCTTTTAAGGTGGTAAATGATTATTTTAAGGTGTTAGGAGTGTTTTTAGGGGTGAAGGAAATGGAAGCTAGGGATCTGATATGGAGTGGAGTAATAAACAAAATTAGGAAGGTGGTACATATGTGGAGGGGGAGGGCTTTGAAATGAAAAGGGAAAGTAATTGTAGTAAATTCATTGTTGATGTCAATTTTTATTCATGTAATGAATGTTTTAGATATGCCAGAATGGGTTTTATCTGAAATGAATAAGATTGTCATTCCTTTTTTATGGGATGAGAAAGGTGCGAAAATAGCTTTTAAAACTTTGATTGCAGGTTATGAGGTGGTTTGAAGTTGGTGGATTTAAATGTGAGGAAAACAGCAATTAGAGTCAAAATGGTACGGAAATATTTATATGGTGAATTAGATTATGGATGGAAAGTATTTTTAAGGAGTATTTGCAGGAGGTTGGGAGGATGGGGGACAATAGTTTATTGATGTGTATAAAAACGGAAATGTTAGGTAATATACCTTTGTTTTATAGAGAATTGTTTGAGGCTTGGGGGGAGTTTTTACCAAATATTTATTATGACTGTACCATTTTAGAAAATATTTTAAATCAGCCAATTTTTTTGAAATCCAAAGATAAAGTATAATAATAAGATGTTGTTTCTTAAGTATTTTATGAGGGCTGGGATGAGGCAGATAGGTGACATAATATATGAAGTAATTCCTGGGTTCCTTCCATGTCAGGCAATATTTGATAATGTGGTTGAAGAAAATGATCAAATAAGTAGAACTACTGTGGAGAATATGTATAAGAGAATATGAGGATGTCTTCCTGGGGAGTGGGGTGTTTTAATAAATAAAGAGGTGGCTAAAAGAGCTAGGGGCTTACCTGTTTTATATTATGAAAGTAATGGGAAGAAATATGATTTGTCAGGTTTAAAAGTTAAAAAGGTTTATGAAAAATGTATTTTAAGAGAGATAAAAGCTCCTGCATCGGAAAAAGTGTGGTCTAGGGTGTTTGTAAATATAGATGTGAAATCAATATGGAAAAATGTAAATGTTAAATATATTTCTATAGAATGTGAAGATAATGATTTTAAATTGAAACATAATAGGATTTTTACGAACATGGTTTTACATCAAATAAATAGGGATATTAAAAGGGAATGTGATATTTGTGGATCGGAGGTGGAAAATTGTGTGCACTTTAGAAAAGTTTAATAAGTTTTTATTAAAGGGGATTTTAGTAAAACATTGGGGAGAAGAGGTTGCTGCTGGGGTTGAGTGGAGGAGGTTGTTTCTTTTTGGTTTAACTGGGAAAAGTAAAGTTTTTAATTTTAATTTGATGAATTTTGTTCTTAGTCATGCCAGATATGCTATAAGACTAAGACGGAATTTAGGTCATTATGAAGAGAAAATTGTGAGTGTGGAGGCTCTTTTTAGGAGTATTTTAGAGAAAGATATAGAGGTAATATAAAAATATGGTGGATGTAATTTTGAAAAATTGTTTGTGTGGGGGAGTACTTTTATTGAAATTGAGCCGAATGGAAAAATTGTATTTATTTATTGATTGGTTTTAGAGCATGATTGTGTTTTTAATTTTAATTGGTTTTATTTAATTTTATTATTCTGATTTCGTAAAAGGGTGAATTGTTTATTCTTATTTATTTATTACTGACTGAATGATGTAAATATTGTGTTTTTTTCATAATAAAAGAGAGAAGAAAAAAAAGGTACGCCCGATCTCATCTGATCTCGGAAGTTAAGCAGGGTCGGGCCTGGTAACTACTTGGATGGGAGACCGCCTGGGTATACCAGGTGCTGTAAGCATTTTGTCCACTAGGGTGTGCTCTTGCATTATTTCATCAGCAACACTGCCTTGTAGTAATCATTTAAAGCTGAATGTTAATTTGACTAATTGCAGCTTGCATGGGCTAGTCTCCCCTGCCCATTTAATAGGATTAAAGTTCCTTGTGTTGTCAGTTAGCATCTGCCTTGTATTTATAAAACAAATACAAATATTGTTGCTGATTGCAGCTTGTGTGGGCTTTGTGCTCCCTCGCCCTGTTCAAATGATGAAAGGAAATAAAGCTGGTGAGTGGAACTGGATTGGTGTCTGATTGCCGTGTGTTTGTCCGTTTTTTGCCACAAGGCTGAAATATGTGCCCTCGCTGTGGTATGTAAGCAAGATTTTTTTGTATTTTATCCAACTATCTGTGCTACAAAGTGATGGCTACAAAGTGATGGCAACAGTATATGTAATTTCTTCCACTTTTTGAGTGACCCAAAGTTGAAGCTGCTTATCTAATTGGTGAAAATGCAATGTCTGTTTATCAGACTCACTGACTTTATATGGTGTACCAAGAGATGTTCTCTCGCTTACGGCCATACTAGCCTGGGTACGCCATCTTGTGGATACAGGAAGTTTGTGTTTCAGGTTGGAAAGTTCTGGAGAGAGGAGTGTTTGTAGAGAGGGTGTGTTTTTCTAGTTACTAAGATAAGGAAAGTGAGTGCATTTATACATGTTTCTTCTGTTTTTCTTTATTTTGGTTAACCCCTTCAGCCTGGCTGGTGGGGTGACAGCTTTTGTATTAGTGTTTTTTGCTATATCTTTTTTGGAAGGACATAATGGCATCGACTACTGGAATGGAAAAGAGATGTGAGAGGCATCTGACATTGGCAGTGGAGATTGTGGGTGAGGAGAAAATCACAATGATGGAATTACTACGTGGAATTAAGGAAGTGTGCAGATCTGTGGTGGGCTGCCGCTTTAAAGCGAACCAGAAATATGAAATAACGATGAGCCATACAAAGGTAAAAGAGACTAATGGATGGGTTTAAAATAAAAAATTCACGGATCATGGCGAAGGACTTGGTGAATGATGAGCTGGTGGTGTCATTTATGAACTTGCCAGCGTATATTTCGGATGATGAAATCCATGCGAAGCTGAACAGCTGGGGTGTGGCTGCGGTCTCCAAGATTAAGCGGAGAGTTTGGCCAGGCACTGATATCGTCGATGGCACACGGTTTTGAAAGGTGAAGTTTACGGACACTGTTCAGTCGTTGCCTTATTCAACAAAATTTGAGACTTTGGGGGGGCGGAGTACTTTAGAGTAATCTATGATAAACAGGTCAAGGTGTGTAGACTGTGTATTCAGCCTGGGCATGTACTGAGAGAGTGCCAGGAGTTTACATGCAGGAGATGTGGGGAACAGGGACATTATGCACAAGAATGACACTTGCGTGACAGAAAATGTAGAGAGTGTGGAAAGGAGACATGTATTTGCACCCTTAATTTGGTGGATGACAGCGAGCCTGATAAGTTTTCCGAAGAGGAGGGGGTGAGTGAGAGGGTGGAGGAAGAGATGGAGGACACTGAGGTGGAATTGAGCCCGGATGTAGTTGAGCCCACACTGAGATCATGTGCAGATGAAGTGGCATGTGAGACTCCTTTGGGGCCAAGCCTGGATGATGTGGATATAGACCTGGCTCAGTTGCCTAAGGAGATGGTTACTATTGTGGGAGAGGAAGAGGCCCAGACGGCCTCACAGCTGTCGAAGCCTGTTCTTAATTCTTGCAAAAGAAACCCTGGTAGTGGGAGACCTCTTGAGGCTGAGAAGTGGGCAGTGGACTGTGAATCAGTGACTGGGCTAACTCAAACTCCCTCCTCAAGTCAAAGGATGTCTGATGAAGATATAGACATGGGTGAATTGGAGATTTTACGCTCTAAGCAGTTGTCCACTAAATTAGGGGGAAAAAAGTGTGTTAAGAAGATGAGGAATGCTGATATTAAATGAAAGGCGCAATGTGGGTAAGGTCTTTGTTCCCTATATTTATGCTGAGTGTACTCTCTTTGAACGCACAGGGGTTGGGTGTGATGTCAAAGTTTGAGAAGGTGCTGGCTTTAACTAATGCAGATATTATTTGTCTACAAGAAACTAAATGGTCTGATAAGAAAATGAGTAATGTTAGTAAATATTGGAGAGAGCCTATTTATGTAAGTCATGGGGAAAGAGATGCATGTGGGGTGGCTATCTTACTAAGGAGGGACAGGGTAGATGATGTTAGGGAAATTAAAATGGGTTATAATGGACGTCTGATTGTAATTGAATTTAGTTATTGTGAAGTGGTGTATAGATTAATTAATGTTTATGCGCCAAATGTTGAGTCTGATAGGGCTATGTTCTTTAAAATGCTCAGTCAATTGTGTGTGGGAAATTGTATAATTGTAGGAGATTTAAACAAAATGAGATGTTTCTAAAAGTACAAAGTTTCGTTCGGACACTTCAAGGAGAGTCTTGCATGAACAAAAACGAAGGGATGTGTGGTGTGAACTGTACCCTTTTAGGAGAGGGTTCTCCAGAAGGCAGATTGTACTAAATGAGATCAAGCAGTGTAGGATTGATTTGTTTGGCTGCTGAGGATGTAGTACAATATATACATGATGTTTTGTATGAGTTTAATTCTTTGAGTGGTCATGCGTCACTAAGATTTATGTTGGGTCCTAGGGTGGCTGGTAGGGGTGGTAGGGTTTGGTGTTTAAATGCTGGCTTGCTTAACTCTTCAGCGTCTGATCCCGTTAGCGGGATCAAAATCCAGCGAAAAATCATATCGCCAATTAGCATTAAAAAAATATCATAATTAAAAAAATATATATATAATATATATATATTTTTTTTATAGATACACCTCTCCTGAATCGACCCACGTCGTCCGATTTCAAAAAGGTTTTACAGGAAAAGCAAATCATTAGATTATATTAGATGAGTCCATCGTAAAAAGCAGCTTCATAGCCATTTTCCGACCAACCACTTGCATCACATATAATCAAAAAACAGCTAAATGCAGCACTAACCTTTTACAAACTTCATCAGATGGCACCCCTAGGACATCATGTTATACAATGCATGCATTCTTTTGTTCAATAAAGGTCATATTTATATATAAAAACAGCATTTTACATCTCTGTCTGACGTTGACTACATAATTTCCCCTCAAAAGTGTCCCGGTAAACAATGCTACATTTCCCTAAATTGCTATACTATAACGATTTTTTAAATGTATATTGTCAATCTAACATTTATAGATGAATATCTCTTGAGAACACCCGTCATACCAGATTTTAAATTAACTTTACTGGGTAATCACACTTTGCGATAAAAGGAGATGCGATACTCAGAAAATTAGCTAATATACAGAGCTCGGCGCCATCTTGGAAAGAATCTCATGTCACGTCTTATCTTCTATAATATTGTCAATAATCGCCTACCTTTAGTTGTCTTCATCAGAAAGCATCCCAGGTCCACAACAGATGTATTTTCGGTCAAAAAGTCCATACTTCACGTTCCATTAGCCTGATGTTGGTAGCGCGTCCTATGGCTCTCTCCAAGCGCAGCTCTGAAGTTCATAATAAATGCAATGCTCGCGCATGTAGGTTCGTTCAAACATGTCAAACGTTGTATAAAATAAATCTTCAGGGCCTCTAACACCAAGAGAGCCAATAAGATTCGAGGGGGATGATGTCATGGCCTTTAAAACCGTATCCAAAGGTGGGGGCAGACATGGCCGCCGGCGTCATAATGGTGATGGCCCATCCCCTGTGACCAATTTCAAACTCGTGTCATTCACTGAGTTTTGACTCTATAAGGCTCAAACCACTGTGAAAGGACTGGCGACATCTAGTGGAAGCAATAGGAAGTGCTCACTGAACCATGGTTAACGGTGTGATTAATAAGGAAAGATGAGAAGTCAAGTCCACAATTCAGAATTCCACTTCCTGTTTCAATCGGTCTCGGGGTTTTGACTGCCATTTGAGTTCTGTTATACTCACAGACACCATTCAAACAGTTTTAGAAACTTTAGAGTGTTTTCTATCCATATATAATAAGTATATGCATGCCCTATCTTCTGAGTTTGATTAGTAGGCCGTTGAAAATGGGAACGATTTTTTTTCAAAATGCGCTGTGGCGCCCCCTATCCTACGGTATCCTCAAGAGGTTTTAAAGAGGATAAATATATTGATTTAATTTGTAGATGTATTAATAATGAATTAAATAATCTGTTTAAACATGTTAATATTGGAGGGTGGTGGGAGAAGCTCAAAGATACGATAAAAAATGTGAGTATTAAATATGCCAGTCGGAGAAACTATTTTAAAGAGAGAGGGTATTGAGTTGTGCAGGAAGCTTAATATTGAACTTGAGAGAGCGGAGACAGAGAAGGATTATGATATAACTGATTTAATTCAAGCTCAAGCTGATGTAAATGAATTTGAAAAGAAAAAGTGTATGGGGGCTATTGTAAGAAGCAGAGTACAGTATGCACTGGAAGGGGAGAAATGTACCTCCTTTTTGGGTTTAGAAAAGAAGAAGCAAGCGAGAAATGATATTATAGAGATAGAGAATGGAAGGGGGGAGACAGTTAATGATATTGTTGGTATTTTAGATACAATAGAAGTTTTTTTTCGTGATCTATTAAAAAAACAATGCACTGATCAAGAAGAAGAAGTGTTGAGCTATGTAGATGCCAGAATATCAGAGGATGAAAGAATTATGTCTGATACAGAGGTACGGGAGGCGATTTTGCCCTGGCTCTGATGGCTTGACAAGTGAGTTTTATAAAACATTTGTGGATATATTGGCACCTGTTTTATTAGAAGTGTAAAATCACATGGAGCAATATCAGGAAGTCCCGGAGTCGTTGGCTACCGGCTTAATAACTATTGTGTATAAAAACAAGGGGAGTAGGAAAAGATTAGAACATTTTAGGCCATTATCTATTTTAAATGCAGACTACAAGATTTTAACTAAATTACTGGCTAACAGAATGAATGAAGTAATGGGAAATATTATTTCAGAGACACAGGCTTATAGTGTTCCTGGTGGGGACATAATATGCACTTTAAGAGATGTTATCAGACATATGAATGTTGAGGGAGGTGTAGTATTGAGCCTTGATTTAAATAAGGCTTTTGATAGAGTAGAACATTATTTTCTACTGCAAACTCTACAAACTTTTGGCTTTGGAAGTAGACTAGTGGCCTGGATACAGTTATTATATGGTGCTGCTGTTAGTAGAGTTAAATGTAACGGGTTACTTACTGATGCTTTCCCCTTGGAGAGGTCGGTGAGGCAAGGGTGCCCGGTGTCTGCGGCCTTGTATTGTTTGTCGGTTGAGCCTCTGGTGGCTATCCTTAACTTCTTTGGGATAGGGGGCAGTATTTTCACGGCCAGATAAAAAACGTACCCGATTTAATCTGGTTACTACTCCTGCCCAGAAACTAGAATATGCATATAATTAGTAGATTAGTTAATAAATTAGTAGATTTGGATAAAAAACACTCTAAAAAGTTTCAAAAAATGTTTGAATGGTGTCTGTGTATAACAATTTGACAATTTGTTGTCCTTCTGTTGCATCTCTATCAAAAATACAGCATCTGTGCTGTAACGTGACATTTTCTAAGGCTTCCATTGGCTCTCTAAAGCCGCCAGAAAGTGGAATGGGGTGTCTGCTGTCTCTGGGCAAAGAACAGCAGCAGAATTTGTAAGTGGTCAGCCTGGGGACAGTGATACTGGAGATGCGCATTCACGAGACTACTCCATTTTTTTCTTTCAGCCTTTGAATGAATATAACGTTGCCCGGTTGGAATATTATCGCTATTTTATGAAACAAATAGCATAAAAACTGATTTTAAACAGCGTTTGACATGCTTCTAAGTACGGTAATGGAATATTTTGAAAATTTTGGTCACGAAATGCGCTCGCGCGTCACCCTTCGGATAGTGACCTGAACGCACGAACAAAACGGAGCTAATTGAATATAACTATGGATTATTTGGAACCAAAACAACATTTGTTGTTGAAGTAGAAGTCCTGGGAGTGCATTCTGACGAAGAACAGCAAAGGTAATCCAATTTTTCAAAGAGTAATTCTTAATTTAGTGAGCCCCAAACTTGGTGGGTGTCAAAATAGCTAGCCATGATGACCGGGCTATCTACTCAGAATATTGCAAAATGTGCTTTCACTGAAAAGCTATTTTAAAATCGGACACTGCGATTGCATAAAGGAGTTCTGTATCTATAATTAAAATAATTGTTATGTTTTTTGTGAACGTTTATCGTTAGTAATTTAGTAAATTCACCGGAAGTTTGCGGTGGGTATGCTAGTTCTGAACATCACATGCTAATGTAAAAAGCTGGTTTTTGATATAAATATGAACTTGATTGAACAAAACATGCATGTATTGTATAACATAATGTCCTAGGGTTGTCATCTGATGAAGATCATCAAAGGTTAGTGCCGCATTTAGCTGTGGTTTTGGTTTTTATGACATATATGCTTGCTTTGAAAATGGCTGTGTGATTATTTTTGGGAGGGTACTCTCCTGACATAATCTAATGTTTTGCTTTCGCTGTAAAGCCTTTTTGAAATCGGACAGTGTGGTGAGATTAACGAGAGTCTTATATTTAAAATGGTGTAAAATAGTCATATGTTTGAGAAATTGAAGTTATAGCATTTTTGAGGTGTTTGTATTTCGCGCCACGCTATACCATTGGATATTGGTGAGGCTAGCGGAACGTCTGTCCATAACAGGTTAACCTGTTAGGGCTAGGGGGCAGTATTGACACGGCTGGATAAAAAACGTACCCGATTTAATCTGGTTACTACTTCTGCCCAGTAACGAGAATATGCATATAATTATTGGCTTTGGATAGAAAACACTCCAAAGTTTCTAAAACTGTTTGAATGGTGTCTGTGAGTATAACAGAACTCATATGGCAGGCCAAAACCTGAGAAGATTTCAAGCAGGAAGTGGCCTGTCTGAGAAGTAGTGTTTCATCTTGGCTCTTTTTATTGAAGACTCAGGATCTGTGCAATAACGTGACACTTCCTACGTCTTCCATAGGGTCTCAGAGCCCGGGAAAACGTTGAACGATATCGAGGCAGGCTCTGGCTGAAACACTTTATCGCTTTTGGCAAGTGGCCACTCAGAGTACTATGGGCTTAGGCGCGTGCCCGCTTCGACCGAATGCTTTGTTTTCCTTTGTCTGTTTACCTAAACGCAGATTCCCGGTCGGAATATTATCGCTTTTTTTATGAGAAAAATGGCATAAAAATTGATTTTAACCTGTTATTGCTAGGGGGCAGTATTTTCACGGCTGGATAAAAAACATTTTACATTTACATTTTAGCCATTTAGCAGACGCTCTTATCCAGAGCGACTTACAGTAGTGAATGCATACATTTCATTTAATGCATTTTTTTATATATATATATATATATATTTTTTTTTTTGTACTGGCCCCCCGTGGGAATCGAACCCACAACCCTGGCGTTGCAAACACCATGCTCTACCAACTGAGCCACAGGGAAGCCAGGGAAAAACGTACCCGATTTAATCTGGTTACTACTCCTGCCCAGTAACTAGAATATGCATATAATTATTGGCTTTGGATAGAAAACACCCTAAAGTTTCTAAAACTGTTTGAATGGTGTCTGTGAGTATAACAGAACTCATATGGCAGGCAAAAACCTGAGTGGTGGGACGCCTGCCTACTCAACAGCCAGTGTAATCCCGTGGCGCGTTATTTAAATACCTCAAAAATGCAAAAATTTCAATTTTTCAAACATATGACTATTTTACACCATTTTAAATACAATACTCTTGTTAATCTAACCACACTGTCCGATTTCAAAAAGGCTTTACAACGAAAGCAAAACATTAGATTATGTCAGCAGAGTACCCAGCCAGAAATAATCAGACACCCATTTTTCAAGCTAGCATATAATGTCACATAAACCCAAACAAAAGCTAAATGCAGCACTAACCTTTGATGATCTTCATCAGATGACAACCCTAGGACATTATGTTATACAATACATGCAAGATTTGTTCAATCAAGTTCATATTTATATCAAAAAACAGCTTTTTACATTAGCATGTGACTAGCATGTGACTAGCATTCCCACCGAACACTGCCGGTGAATTTACTAAATTACTCACGATAAACGTTCACAAAAAACATAACAATTATTTTAAGAATTATAGATACAGAACTCCTCTATGCACTCGATATGTCCGATTTTAAAATAGCTTTTTGGTGAAAGCACATTTTGCAATATTCTCAGTAGATAGCCCGACATCACAGGGCTAGCTATTTAGACACCCAGCAAGTTTAGCACTCACCAAAGTCAGATTTACTATAAGAAAAATGTTATTACCTTTGCTGTTCTTCATCAGAATGCAGTCCCAGGACTTCTACTTCAATAACAAATGTTGGTTTGGTCCCAAATAATCCATTGTTATATCCAAATAGCGGCGTTTTGTTTGTGCGTTCAAGACACTATCCGAAAGGGTAAATAAGGGTGACGAGCATGGCGCATTTCGTGACAAAAAAATTCTAAATATTCCATTACCGTACTTCGAAGCATGTCAACCGCTGTTTAAAATCAATTTTTATGCAATTTTTCTCGTAAAAAAGCGATAATATTCCGACCGGGAATCTGCGTTTAGGTAAACAGACGAAAGAAAATAAAGAATGGGGTCGACTCGGGCACGCGCCTAAGCCCATAGTACTCTGATCGGCCACTTGCCAAACGCGATAATGTGTTTCAGCCAGAGGCTGCCTCGATATCATTCCGCTTTTTCCCGGGCTCTGAGAGCCTATGGGAGCCGTAGGAAGTGTCACGTTATAGCAATGATCCTCAGTCTTCAATAAAAAGAGCCAAGATGAACAACAACTTGTCAGACAGGCCACTTCCTGCATGTTATCTTCTCAGGTTTTGGCCTGCCAAATGAGTTCTGTTATACTCACAGACACCATTCAAACAGTTTTAGAAACTTTAGGGTGTTTTCTATCCAAAGCCAATACTTATATGCATATTCTAGTTACCCTTCGGATAGTGTCTTGAACGCACAACAAAACGCCGCTATTTGGATATAACTATGGATTATTTGGAACCAAACCAACATTTGTTATTGAAGTAGAAGTCCTGGGAGTGCATTCTGACGTCTGGTGTTCAACCTTCCCAAGTACTCTCACGTCACCCCGCTCCTCCGCTCTCTCCACTGGCTTCCAGTTGAAGCTCGCATCCGCTACAAGACCATGGTGATTGCCAACGGAGCTGTGAAGGGAACGGCACCTCCAACCTTCAGGTTCTGATCAGGCCCTACACCCAAACAAGGGCACTGCATTCATCCACCTCTGGCCTGCTGGCCTCCCTACCTCTGAGGAAGCACAGTTCCCGCTCAGCCCAGTCAAAACTGTTCGCTGCTCTGGCACCCCAATGGTGGAACAAGCTCCCTCACGACACCAGGACAGCCGAGTCAATCACCACCTTCCGGAGACACCTGAAACCCCACCTCTTTAAGGAATACCTAGGATAGGATAAAGTAATCCTTCTACCCCCCCCCCCCCCCTTAAAAGATTTAGATGCACTATTGTAAAGTGGTTGTTCCACTGGATATCATAAGGTGAATGCACCAATTTGTAAGTCGCTCTGGATAAGAGCGTCTGCTAAATGACTTAAATGTAAATGTAATGTAAATGAAGAACAGCAAAGGTAATCCAATTTTTCTTATAGTAAATCTGAGTTTGGTGAGTACCAAACTTGGTGGGTGTCAAAATAGCTAGCCATGATGGCTGGGCTATCTACTCAGAATATTGCAAAATGTGCTTTCACCGAAAAGCTATTTTAAAATCGGACACCGCGATTGCATAAAGGAGTTCTGTATCTATAATTCTTAAAATAATTGTTATGTTTTTTGTGAACGTTTATCGTGAGTAATTTAGTAAATTCACCGGAAGTGTTCGGTGGGAATGCTATTTCTGAACGTCACATGCTAATGTAAAAAGCTGTTTTTTTTATATAAATCTGAACTTGATTGAACAAAACATGCATGTATTGTATAACATAATGTCCTAGGCGTGTCATCTGATGAAGATCAAAGGTTAGTGCTGCATTTAGCTGTGGTTTTGTTTTTGTGACATTATATGCTAGCTTGAAAAATGGGTGTCTGATTATTTCTGGCTGGGTACTCTGCTGACATAAACTAATGTTTTGCTTTCGCTGTAAAGCCTTTTTGAAATCGGACAGTGTGGTTAGATAAAGGAGAGTCCTGTCTTTAAAATGCTGTGAAATAGTCATATGTTTGAAAAATGGATGTTTTTGTATTTATGAGGAATTTGTAATTCGTGCCACGCCTATCATTGGATATTGGAGCTGGTGTTCCGCTAGCGGAACGTCTAGATGTAAGAGATTAACAGCCAATCATAGACCTCGATCTCCTTAACTCAAGCAATTGTGCATTTCTGAACTGTAATGATGTCAGAGGAGAGTGGTATAGAAACTGACAATAGCGAGCTGAGCCCGGTAAGATACATTCACTCATGATTATATCATACTCTATACACACCTTGTTCATAGACCATGCTAACCATAGGCATTTAGCTTGTACTGATTCTGACACTCATCTCTACTCCACAGGCATCTACCATAACCCAGAATCATTCTGTAGGTACTCGGACTGATTGACACTGACTATGTTTGATATCCTTTCAATCACTGTTGTAAAATATACCATGTATATGTGATATATATCCCATGCCTTTAATATACATTCAGGAGAGCAATTACATAAAAAATCTGTTCTTATCAGTTTAATATCTGATATGTCTCCCATTGGGGGACCCTGTGCGAAAAATCCATTTAATATGGAGTCGGAAATGGGGCTTGCTCCGTCTGCTCCATGCATCAACCCGGTATTACAGTACCTCCGGGAACGGTGCAACACTTTTCTCCCATTGTCAAGGAAAAAAATACACAAAGCTATGTGAACAGCTAGCAGAAGAAGAGGGAAAGAAAAAAGAAGAAACATCCAAAGTGAAAGAAGGGTGAAGCGCCCTTCATGGGGTCCCCCGTTTCCCTCCATTTTACCTGCAAAGAGAAGGCAGCCAAGTGTGCCGTTCTCAAACTTTTAGATTTTCCCGTTGTGCCAGTTGGATTTAAAGATCATCACCGTGCACATTTACAATCCCTATGTGGGGGATGACAGAATCGGGGCTTTCCTAGGCCGGTTTGGGGAAGTGAGTCCTGGGGTACGGTACCTACGGAATCTGGTCAGGGAGGAGACAGTTCCGTGTCACACTGAACAGGGATCCGGAAGGAGTCGATAAGTTGGTTCACCCACCAGCCTATTTCTCCATTGGAGCGGACCGGGGTTACCCGTTTTATTCAGGCCAACCAAGTTTTTGGAGACACTGCCGTAGCTTCGGTCATTTGGCCACTGGGTGCAACCTGCTGAAGTGCAGAAACTGTGGGAAACCAGGTCAAGGCGCAGCCAACTGCAGGTAGGCTCGAGTCTGCAATGGCTGTAGGAAGCAGGGCCACTTGTTTAAAGACTGCCCAAATAGACAACGGCAACCGGTGATGGCCTCGAGATAGGTGCTGCAGGCTCTCCTCTCCGGCCAATAGAAGAGGTTCTTAAGGAAGTTCGAGTGGCAGCAGCGGAGGTGGCGAAAGGGTTAAGTGCAGTAATGGAGGTCCATCCGAAGGGGACTATGGAGGAGATGGAGCTGCTGACCGGAGCCTGGGAGGATTGTCTGCTGAGTGAGATGTCAGACAACTCGGCTACCCGAACCCTTTCGTGGAAGATGAGGTCGTCTTCGGCTAGCGGGTCGACTGGATCGGCATCTTAGGACAATGGAGAGTCCGGGAGGGTGTACAAGGGGAAAAGGAAGAAGAGGAGGAGGGTCACTGACCGGGTGGCGGTGGAAGAGCACAGGAGGCCATCGGTGACCATCTCCAACCGGTTTACAGTGCTGAACCCTGATACCGGGGATGAAGGGTCAGATGTGGGGGGCTGAGACCCAGGATCCAGTTGTTTTGAAGGTTCTTGCGCTGGCGGCCTCTGAAGCCTCGGTGGGGGGGGGGGGGGTCTGGGTATCAGGTCCAGGGGTCCTGTTTGGTTCCTGCGCTTCCTGGGACAGGCACCTCGGAGATGGACACCAATCCTGAGAAGGCATCAATGGACTGTGCAAAGGTACTGTCCGGGGGAGACCACTCTTCCAGTCCTGTTCAAGCATTGCAGGTCTGTGGACAGGTACCAACCTATGTGGACTCCTTTTCCAGCCCTGAACGCTCTTTCGTGGCGCCAGGCACGCCAAACAGTGACCTGTACTTGGAAGGGGTGAGTGGCTGCGGGATGGGGGAGGCTCCTATCTGACAGACTGTATGGAGATGCTGGGCGATCTTGTTTAGTTCCTTCTTTTGTATGGCACTGTTCACAGTAACAACAGTGAATGTAAGGGGATTAAGGGATATGGGGAAGAAGGGTGTTTCAGTACCTTTCCTGTGTCTTCTTCCAGGTTTGTTTTTTTACAAGAGGTTCATTTAAGGGACATGGGGAATGTTTGTGTTTTTTCAAGGGGGTGGGTGAAGGGAGAGTCCAGATGGGGGATGGGCGGGTGCACTCCTCTGGTGTGGAGATTTTGTTTGGGGATAGGGACTTTTGTGTGGTGTTTTTTTCCTTCTGTCATACAGGGGAGGGTTTTAGTTGTTGATGCAGACTGGAAGGGAGGTGAAGTTTCGTTTGAACATTTATGCACCTGCTGAACCTCGAGGTAGAAAATTATACACTGCTCAAAAAAATAAAGGGAACACTTAAACAACACAATGTAACTCCAAGTCAATCACACGTCTGTGAAATCAAACTGTCCACTTAGGAAGCAACACTGATTGACAATAAATGTCACATGCTGTTGTGCAAATGGAATAGACAACAGGTGGAAATTATAGGCAATTAGCAAGACACCCCCAATAAAGGAGTGGTTCTGCAGGTGGGGACCACAGACCACTTCTCAGTTCCTTTGCTTCCTGGCTGATGTTTTGGTCACTTTTGAATGCTGGCGGTACTTTCACTCTAGTGGTAGCATGAGACGGAGTCTACAACCCACACAAGTGGCTCAGGTAGTATAGCTCATCCAGGATGGCACATCAATGCGAGCTGTGACAAGAAGGTTTGCTGTGTCTGTCAGCGTAGTGTCCAGAGCATGGAGGCGCTAGCAGGAGACAGGCCAGTACATCAGGAGACCTGGAGGAGGCCGTAGGAGGGCAACAACCCAGTAGCAGGACTGCTACCTCCACCTTTCTGCAAGGAGGAGCAGGAGGAGCACTGCCAGAGCTCTGCAAAATGACCTCCAGCAGGCCACAAATGTGCATGTGTCTGCTCAAACGGTCAGAAACAGACTCCATGAGGGTGGTATGAGGGCCCGACGTCCACAGGTGGGGGTTGTGCTTACAGCCCAACACCGTGCAGGACGTTTGGCATATGCCAGAGAACTTCTGTCTTTACTGACTTTAAAACTGTCAGGGAGTTTGTCAAGTTGTTCAGAGTAGGGATCATGACTCTTTATATAAGAAAAACAACAGGACTGACATGATAAACTGGAGACCGAATACCCTTTTAAATTTTGACTAAACTTTTTACTAAGGTTCTAACACTCAGAATGTCTTCTGTTTTAGGGGAGATGATCCACCCGGACCAAACCTGTGCCGTTCCCATAAGGAAGATCACGGACAGCCTGGTACTGATCAGAAATGCCATCTGTTATGCGAGAGACTCGATATGTCCGATTTTAAAATAGCTTTTCGGTGAAAGCACATTTTGCAATATTCTCAGTAGATAGCCCAGCCATCACGGCTAGCCATTTAGACACCGACCAAGTTTAGCCCTGATCAAACTCCGATTTACTATTACAAAAGTTTCATTACCTTTGTTGTCTTCGTCAGAATGCACTCCCAGGACTGCTACTTCAATAACAAATGTTGGTTTGGTCCAAAATAATCCATGGTTATATCCGAATAGCGGCGTTTTGTTCGTGCGTTCCAGACACTATCCGAAATGGTAAAGAAGGGTCGCGCGCATGGCGCAATTCGTGACAAAAAAAATCGAAATATTCCATTACCGTACTTCGAAGCATGTCAACCGCTGTTTAAAATCAATTTTTATGCCATTTTTCTCGTAGAAAAGCGATAATATTCCGACCGGGAATCTCCTTTTCGACAAACAGAGGAAAAAAATCACAAAGACGGGGGCGGCCAGGTCACGCGCCTAAGCCCACAGTCCCTTGATCGGCCACTTGAGAAAGGCGATAATGTGTTTCAGCCTGGGGCTGGGATGACGACATTCAGGTTTTTCCCGGGCTCTGAGCGCCTATGGACGACGTAGGAAGTGTCACGTTAGAGCAGAGATCCTTAGTAAAAGATAGAGATGGCAAAGAAGTTCCAGAAATGGTCAGACAGGCCACTTCCTGTAAAGGAATCTCTCAGGTTTTGACCTGCCATTTGAGTTCTGTTATACTCACAGACACCATTCAAACAGTTTTAGAAACTTCAGGGTGTTTTCTATCCATATATAATAAGTATATGCATATTCTAGTTACTGGGTAGGATTAGTAACCAGATTAAATCGGGTACGTTTTTTATCCAGCCGTGAAAATACTGCCCCCTAGCCATAAGAGGTTAAGCCCCACCTTATCTCAGTTCACTGGTCACCATAGCAGCACCCGCTCGTAGCATGCACTCCAGCAGGTATATCTCACTGGTCACCCCCAAAGCCAATTCCTCCTTTAGTCGCCTTTCCTTTCCTTCCTGCTGCCAATGACTGGAACGAACTGCAAAAATCACTGAAGCTGGAGACTCATATCTCCCTCACTAGCTTTAAGCACCAGCTGTCAGAGCAGCTCACAGATCACTGCATCTCACAACAGCCCATCTATCTACCTCATCCCTATACTGTATTTATTTATCTTGCTCCTTTGCACCCCAGTATCTCTACTTGCACATACATCGACCATTCCAGTGTTTATTTGCTATATTGTAATTACTTCGACACCATGGCCTATTTACTGCCTTAACTCCCTTATCTTACCTCATTTGCACTCACTGTATATAGACTTTTTTCTACTGTATTATTGACTGTATGTTTTGTTTATTCCATGTGTAACTCTGTGTTGTTGTATGTGTCGAATTGCTATGCTTTATCTTGGCCTGGTCGCAGTTGCAAATGAGATCTTGTTCCCAACTAGCCTACCTGGTTAAATAAAGGTGAAATAAAAATTTTGAAATTAAAAATTAATGACGCTGCCACCCCGTGCTTCACTGTTGGGATGGTGTTCTTCGGCTTGCAAGCGTCCCCCTTTTTCTCCAAACATAACGATGGTCATTATGGCCAAACAGTTCTATTGTTGTTTCATCAGACCAGAGGACAATTCTCCAAAAGGTACGATCTTTGTCCCCATGTGCAAACCGTAGTCTAGCGTTTTTTATGGCGGTTTTGGAGCAGTGTCTTCTTCCTTGATGAGCGGCCTTTCAGGTTATGTCGATATAGGACTCGTTTTACTGTGGATATAGATGACTTTGTACCTGTTTCCTACAGCAACTTCACAAGGTCATTTGCTGTTGTTCTGGGATCGATTTGCACTTTTCGCACCAAAGTACGTTCATCTCGGCTGCGTGGTCCGATGGTGTTTATACAGATGAACGTGGTACCTTCAGGCATTTGGAAATTGCTCCAAAGGATGAACCAGACTTGTGGAGGTCTACAATTTTGTTTCTGAGGTCTTGGCTGATTTCTTTTGATTTTCCGTAATTTTCCCAAGAAAAACTAGCTTCCTCTCAGGTGAAGATGAATAGGTTGTTTTACCGGCAAGCTGAGCGGCGACAATTTAGTCCAGTTAGTCCAGGGGACCAGGTTCTGGCTCTGCTGCCCATTGTTGGTTCTCTTTTTCAGACCAAATTCAGCGGCCCATACACTGTGATTCGCCAATTGTCCAATATGAACGATCTGATTGCTAACCCTGAGCGCAGAAAGGCGAATCAGCTCTGCTATGTCAATTTGTAAAAGCCCTATTATGCTCGTTTGTCTTCTGAAAAGACTAAAGCAGAACTATGTTCTAAAACTGACATGGTTAGTCCTGTTCTTTTGGTGGAATCAGTTGATCTGAGGTCAGGCACTTCACCTTCACATGCAGTGTGATGAACAGGGGGTGCCGGGCCCTGATGGTGGTATTTTGCAGGGTAGGTTGAATTCAGAGTCCCTTGCAAACTTGGAGAGTTTGTTGGGTCACCCGTCTGATTGTCAAGCAGAGTTAACTGATTTTGTCTTGTTTTGCTGACACATAGATATGGTAGGATACAATCCAAAGAAAAACCAACCTGAATATTATTTTTTTTGAGAGCCCATGCTCTTACAATGAAAAGCATAGGGGCATTTCCAATTCCAGCTCCTGTATGGCTTCCGCTAGGTGTCAAGTCTTTGTTCAAGGCTTCAGGCTTGTAACTTGAATAACGAATAATAAATATGAGTTTTAGTACCACTACACTAGTTTGGAAATCCTTGTTTACACGTGCTTTGAAGAGGACGCGAACATACTTCTTTCCGTATGAAATATTATAGTTTAGTTACATTTTAGGCTACCTGAGGAATAAATTGAAACGTGTTGAGCCGCAGATTTTCGGATTGCTTTCTCTGCATGTTGAACGAGTGGATTAGTCAAATCGATGGTGCCAAATAATTCAACTTTTTGTGATATGAAGAAGGATTTTATCTAACAGAATGACAGTACATGTTATAGCTGGGACCCTTTAGATGACAAATCAGAGGAAGATTTTCAAAAAGTGAGTATTTAAATCGCTATTTGTGATTTTATGGAACCTGTTATGGTGGGAAAATGTTGTGTGGGCGCTATCCTCAAACAATCGCATGGCATGTTTTCGCTGTGAAGCCTACTGTAAATCAGACAGTGCAGTTAGATTAACAAGAATTTAAGCTTTCAACCAATATAAGACACTTGCATGTACCTAAATGTTTAATATCCATAATTTAAGATTATTTATTTGAATTGTGAGCCCTTCAGTTTCAGCAGAAGTTGTCCTGCTACTGGGACGCCAAGCTTGAAGTTTTAAGTACATGTTGATTAATGATATCGGTGTACCATCATTCTCCAGTTGGGCCTCCCCATGTCTCTTGGTGACCAAGCCAGATGGTTCTCTTAAATTATCCATTATCCACTCCCACAGATGGAAGATTGTGTTTACCAGGTTGGCTGCCCGGTCTTTCAGCAAGTTTGATTTGCTGAAGGGTTACTGGCAGGTGCCTTTGTCATCAAGAGCTCGTGAAATATCTGCTTTTATTATTCCTTCAGGTCTTTTCTCCTATACGGTCAGGAGTTTAGGCCTACGCAACGCTCCCGCTATGTTTCAGCATCTTGTGAATAGGGTGATCTCTGGCCTTGAAGGCTGTGCTGTTTATCTAGATGATGTGGTTGTTTTAAAGTGACACTTGGGAGTGCTATCTGGTGCAGATACAGACTCTGTTTGAACGTTTGACTGAGGCCTGTCTCACTGTGAACTTAGCCAAATGTCAGTTTGCACAGGCAACAGTGACCTACCTCGGCAGAGTGGTCGGGCAGGGTCGTGTTCTCCCAGGTGCGGGCTAAAGTGGCCGCTATCGATCTGTTTCCACCGCCCACCACCAAGGAGCTGCAACGCTTCCTAGGTATAGTTGGGAACTATTGGCGGTTTTGCTTCAACTTCTCCATGGTTGTTGCACCTCTGACTGATGTGTTGAAGGAGAGGGATGATTTTTTTTTTATAATCCTATAGAAAATTTGTGGGCAGAACTGAGAAAGCATATGCGAGCAAGGAGGCCTACAAACCTGACTCAGTTACACCGGCTCGGTCAGGAGGAATGGGCCTAAATTTACCCAACTTATTGTGGGAAGCTTGTGGAAAGCTACCCAAGTTAAACAATTTAAAGGCAACGCTACCAAATACTAATTTAGTGTATGTAAACTTCTGACCCACTGGGAATGTGATGAAAGAAATAAAAGCTGAAATGATTCTACAATTTTTTCTGACATTTCACATTCTTAAAATTAAGTGGTGATCCTAACTGACCAAATTTTTTATAGGATTAAATGTCAGAAATAGTGAAAAACTGGGTTTACATGTATTTGGCTAAGGTGTATGTAAACTTCCGACTTTAACTGTACTCATCTGCCAAAACAGCAGCTTCAGATGCAGTCCGTATGATGGAAACATCATACTCCTACTCATGGTGAGCATTATCTGTCAATATTAATGAGACTAAGACATATGGAAAAGTTAGACCAGACAGTAAGCCTACTTCAGGCTGTTATTTTATGTCTTCAAGAGACACTGGACTGACAGTATGATGGATGGAGTAAAAAAGCGGTGGATGGATTTGCTTTATTTTAACAATGGTAGGGAGAGGATGTGTCGGGTTGCTATTTTAATTGAGCGGGATAGTGTGCAGAATATTAGGGAAGTACACACGGGTGAGGGTAGGCTTTTGAATGTTTATGCACCTAATAATGAGATTGACTGAGCCGTGATTTTTCAGTCACTTGTGCAACATTGTGTGGGTAACTGTATATTGGTTGGGGGATTTTAACATTCGTTTGACTAAACTGGACACGTCAAGGAGTACATTGTTGTGCTCTGATCCGTCTAGGCTTGTCTTGCTGGCAGTAATGAAGGATCATTGAGTGATGTATGTCGGGGTATGCATCCAGGTGAGAGAGCTTTCTCAAGGAGGCAGGTTGTTTTAAAACGGTCTTAGGCAAAGCCTCATTGATTATTGTTCAGCGGCTGTAAATGTGGTGCAATATGTTCACAAGATTAGGTATGATTTAAATTTATGTGATCATGCCTCTTGGGTTCCTGCTGGGTTATAGTGTGCCTACTAGAGGGGGTGGTGTACGGTGTTTGAATGCTGAGCTACTAAAAGAAGAAAAATATATTGATATGATTGCCGATTGTATTAAACAGAAACGTTGAGTGATTTTAAATGTGTTAATATTGGATTGTGGTGGGAGGGTCTAAACGAGAAGATTAGAGGGTTGAGTGTTGACCATTCAAGACAGGAATTTTCTTTTAAAGAGGGAGCGGATAGCTTTAAATAAACGACTTGACATTGAGCTGGAAAAAGTGGAGGGTTATGATGTGGCAGGTTTTATGGAAGCTCAGGCTGCTGTACACAACTTTGAAAAGAGTGCACATGTATGGGGCAATGGGGGCGGGGGGTGATCAAGGCTGTAGTGAGGAGGTTTTAGGTTTTATTGATGTTAAATTATCTGATGCTGAACGAAAAATGTATGACAAAGATTTGACGGTGATGGAGATATGGGAAGCTGTCTTGGCCAGTAATAGGAAGAAAAAAAATTCCGTGATCAGATGGGCTGAAAAGTGAGTTATCATCATTTTGTGGATATTTTAGCACCTGTATTGTTGGACGTGTATGTGTACATGGAACGGGTACAGGTAGTAACAGAATCATTAACCACAAGATTGTTAAATATTATTAAACAAATGGAGCAGGGAGAAGCTGGAAAATTTTAGGGCTTTAAGTTTATAGAATACTGATAAGATTTTGGCAAGGGTTTTCGCCAACCGTGTTATTAATAAAGTGATGGGGAGTATCATATCTGAGTCAGACAGTGTTCTTGGGAGGGATATTGCTTGTACAATAAGGGATGTTGTTTGACATATGACTGATGGAGGCATAGTGCTTAGCCTAGATTTGAACAAGAAAACTAACTTGTGAAGTGTGAAAGTAGGCATGTGAGGGATGTAATGGAAATGCATGGATGAAGGTAAAATGTGTGTAAGTGTTAAAGTTGCACCTAATCAAAAACAATCAACCAGAACACAAAACTAAATGGTGCTTGTGGAGCGAGAGAGAGGCAGGACTGGGCACCAGGACCTTTTATCACCTAGTTGATCCCAAACCCAGGTGCAACTTGTCACCTTAATAACGACCCAATCAGCAAACACAGAGAAGGAGGCAGGGAAACCGAGGGGGTGTAACTCCCCGCCTATGAAAATTAGGAACTAACAAAGCCCTGAAAACAAAACCCACAACCACACAAATACGCCAATACAACTTGTCAAAACCATAACTGATAAAGGTTCAGACACAAAATACAATTCAAAGCATAAAGGTAAGAGGCCCACCGGATGCCCATGGTACCAACCCAACAAAATCACCTGACCCCATCCAACCTCAGCAACCACGGTACCTGGAAGCAATTTAAAACAATTTAGTAAAAAGAAATGGAGACCAAGTGACAGGAGAACAGAAGCCAGAGCAACAGGAAGGACAAAATAAACCCTGTACAGACCACCAACCGAAAATGAAACCAAACAACCAAGGCGTCCGAAGATTGACTAAATCGGTGCACGGGAAAGCGCATCAGCCACCACATTATCCACACTTTTTACATGTCGTACATCCAAATGGAACGCCTGCAGGAACAAACACCAGCGCATAATCCTGCAATTTGGGAAAAGCATGGTGTGCAGGAAAGTAAAGGGGTTGTGGTCAGTGTAAACCACAATAGGGACCACACATATGCTGCAACGCCCAGATTAACCTGTTATGGCTAGGGGGCAGTATTTTCACGGCTGGATAGAAAACGTACCCGATTTAATCTGGTTACTACTCCTGCCCAGTAACTAGAATATGCATATAATTATAATTTGGCATTGGATAGAAAACACTCCAAAGTTTCTAAAACTGTTTGAATGGTGTCTGTGAGTATAACAGAACTCAAATGGCAGGTCAAAACCTGAGAGATTCCTTTACAGGAAGTGGCCTGTCTGACCATTTCTTGAACTTCTTTGCCATCTCTATCTTTTACAAAGGATCTCTGCTCTAACGTGACACTTCCTACGTCTTCCATGGGCGGTCAGAGCCCGGGGAAAACCTGAATGTCGTCATCCCAGGCCCAGGCTGAAACACATTATCGCCTTTCTCAAGTGGCCGATCAAGGGACTCTGGGCTTAGGCGCGTGCCCTGGCCGCCCCCGTCTTTGTGATTTTTCCTCTGTTTGCCGAAAAGGAGATTCCCTGTCAGAATACTATCACTTTTTTACGAGATAAATTGCATAAAAATTGATTTTAAACAGCGGTTGACATGCTTCGAAGTACGGTAATGGAATATTTAGAATTTTTTTGTCACGAATTGCGCCATGCGCACGACCCTGATTTACCATTTCGGATAGTGTCTGGGACGCACGAACAAAACGCCGCTATTCGGATATAACGATGGATTATTTTGGACCAAACCAACATTTGTTATTGAAGTAGCAGTCCTGGGAGTGCATTCTGACGAAGACAACAAAAGGTAATGAAATTTTTATAATAGTAAATCTGATTTTGGTGAAGGCTAAACTTGCCGGGTGTCTAAATAGCTAGCCCGTGATGGCTGGGCTATGTACTTAGAATATTGCAAAATGTGCTTTCACCAAAAAGCTATTTTAAAATCGGACATATCGGAGTTCTGAGTTCATAGAGGAGTTCTGTATCTATAATTCTTAAAATAATTGTTATGCTTTTTGTGAACGTTTATCGTGAGTAATTTAGTAAATTGTTAGCAAATTCCCCGGAAGTTTGCGGGGGGTATGCTAGTTCTGAACGTCACATGCTAATGTAAAAAGCTGTTTTTTGATATAAATATGAACTTGATTGAACAAAACATGCATGTATTGTATAACATAATGTCCTAGGTGTGTCATCTGATGAAGATCATCAAAGGTTAGTGCTGCATTTAGCTGTCTTCTGGGTTTTTGTGACATTATATGCTAGCTTGAAAAATGGGTGTCTGATTATTTCTGGCTTGGTACTCTGCTGACATAATCTAATGTTTTGCTTTCGCTGTAAAGCCTTTTTGAAATCGGACAGTGTGGTTAGATAAAGGAGAGTCTTGTCTTTAAAATGCTGTGAAATAGTCATATGTTTGAAAAATTTAAGTTTTGGGATTTTTGAGGAATTTGTAATTCGCGCCACGCCTATCATTGGATATTGGAGCAGGTGTTCCGCTAGCGGAACGTCTAGATGTAAGATGTTTGGCCTGCCAAATGACTTCTGTTATACTCACAGACACCATTCAAACAGTTTTAGAAACTTTGGAGTGTTTTCTATCCAATGCCAAATTATAATTATATGCATATTCTAGTTTCTGGGCAGGAGTAATAATCAGATTAAATCGGGTACGTTTTTTGACCGGTTAACTCTGCTTGACAATCAGACGGGTGACCCAACAAACTCTCCAAGTTTGCAAGGAACTCTGAATTCAACCTATCCTGCAAAATACCACCATCAGGGACCGGCACCCCCTGTTCATCACACTGCATGTGAAGGTGAAGTGGCTGACCTCAGATCAACAGATTCCACCAAAAGAACAGGACTAACCACGTCAGTTTTAGCACATAGTTCTGCTTTAGTCAATTCAGAAGACAAACGAGCATAATAGGGCTTTAACAAATTGACATGGCAGAGCTGATTCGCCTTTCTGCACTCAGGGGTAGCAATCAGATAGTTCAGATCGGACAATTGGCAAACCACAGTGTATGGGCCGCTGAATTTGACCTGAAAAGGAGAACCAACAATGCTGAAAAGGAGAACCAACAATGGGCAGCAGAGCCAGAACCTGGTCCCCTGGACTAAATTGTCGCGGCTCAGCTCGCCGGTCAAACAACCTTTTCATCCTCACCTGAGAGGAAGCTAGTTTTTTTTTTACATTTTACAAGCTACATACGACAACCGATCAAGCACCTTCCAATCCTCCTTTAATACAGATTTAGTGCAACTTGTCCTCTGTATTGAATAGTCAACACTCACCCCTTTAATCTTCTCGTTTAGACCCTCCCACCACAATCCAATATAAAGCTACCAGCTTTAGAACGGGGTAGGGGTCCAACACAATCAATAAGCAAATGCTCAAATGGCTGGCCTGTAACAGTAATAGGTTGTAGCGGGACGGGCCTTAACATCTGATTAGGCTTCCCAGTCATCTGACAAACATGGCATGTTTTGATGTAAGCGGAAATGTCTTTAAACGAGGCCAATAAAAATGACGCACAATTCGATCATAGGTTTTACTTACCCCCAAGTGATCAGAAACGTCATGAGATGTTTTCAAAACTAGATCACAAAGCTTAGAAGGAACCGCGATCTGAACAATTGCATCACCCACAACTTTTGCTGTAAGGCGTCCATTTCCTCATCAACAACTGATCTTGCATGTTGCAACCCTGGGCAGCACTCCTTACCTCAACCGGAAGTACTTGATCAAATAAACCTTAAGGTAGGATCAGCAGACTGCTCCATCACAAGATCACTACTGGATATAGATAATCCATTAAATGATTTACCTTTGCCTATCTGTTCGGTTATGTGTTGTGTAAATTCCGTTTTGACCATAGTGTCAGCACGGCTCATAGCACGAGTCACAGTGCATGCAGAGAATACCTCCAGGAATCTCTGTACGTTTTCATTGATACCTACATGGGATGGGTTATGAGAAACCACCAGAGGTACATCACGCCAGACACGACTACAGGCTAAGTTGTTACTGAAATCACATGAACACCATTAATGGGTAGAAATGGACACACCCCAAGGGAAACTTCACCTTGCACTAGGTCAGATATAAGATTGACTTTGTGCAATGGTTCAGACAATGTATTCAAACCTATCCCTTGAATCAGGACACTGGTTCCTGTATCTGTCTCCTAAGAAAAAGGCAGAGCAGACTCCAAAACAAACAATTCAGAGGCACCAGTGTCTCACAATCTTTACTGGCACATCACTTCCCAATAGTGAATCAACCCTCTGTGACAAATGGCAAATAATCAGTACTAAAAGGTTTGGACAATTCTTGAGCTTGCACAACAGGATTAACATGAGGAACAGGCACAGCTAACGCAACAGGTTTTACATTTGTGCTGGCCAATCTGCTGACCTTTGTACCAAGAACAGGACATTCATTCTTCCAGTGGCCTTTACCTTGACAATAATTACAGATTTTACTTACACCATTCTGTCCACATGAACCATGTTCGGATCTAGATGGAAATGCGTCATTACCAGAACCAAAGGAATTAGCTGCTCGAAATCCACTTGAACTGTTCCTCTGCCCTCAATCTCGCATACGGGATCCTCCAAAACTGCCTTTGTGGGTCAGTACACTAGGTTGAAGTCATTAAAACTCATTTTTTAACCACTCCACAAATGTCTAGTTAACAAACTATAGTTTTGGCAAGTCGGTTAGGACATCTACTTTGTGCATGACACAAGTCATTTTTCCAACAATTGTTTACAGACAGATTATTTCACTTATACTTCATTATCACAATTTCAGTGGGTCAGAAGTTTACATACAGTGTCTTTAAATGACTTGGAAAATTGCGAAAATTATGTCATGGCTATAGAAGCTTCTGACTGGCTAATTGACATAATTTGAGTCAATTGGTGGTGTACCTGTGGATGTATTTCAAGGCCTACCTTCAAACTCAGTGACTCTTTGCTTGACATCATGGGAAAATCAAAAGAAATCAGCCAAGACCTAAAAAACAAATTGTAGACATCCACAAATCTGGTTCATCCTTGGGAGCAATTTCAAAATGCCTGAAGGTACCACGTTCATCTGTATAAACACCATGGGACCACGCAGCCGAGATTAACGTACTTTGGTGCGAAAAGCGCAAATCAATCCCAGAACAACAGCAAATGACCTTGTGAAGATACTATAGGAAACAGGTACACAATCATCTATATCCACAGTAAAACGAGTCCTATATCTACATAACCTGAAAGGCCGCTCAGCATGGAAAAAGACACTGCTCCAAAACCGTCATAAAAACGCTAGACTACGGTTTACAACTGCACATGGGGACAAAGATCGTACCTTTTGGAGAATTGTCCTCTGGTCTGATGAAACAACAATAGAACTGTTTGGCCATAATGACCATCGTTATGTTTGGAGAAAAAGGGGGATGCTTTCAAGCCAAAGAACACCATCCCAACCGTGAAGCACGGGGGTGGCAGCATCATGTTGTGGGGGTGCTTTGCTGCTGGAGGAACTGGTGCAGTTCACAAAATAGATGGCATTGTGAGGAGGGAAATTATGTGGATATATTGAAGCAACATCTGAAGACATCAGTCAGGAAGTTAAAGCTTGGTCACAAATGGGTCTTCCAAATGGACAATGACCCCAAGTATACTTCCAAAGTTGTGGCAAAATCGCTTAAGGACAACAAGGTGAAGGTATTGGAGTGGCCATCACAAAGCCCTCACCATAATCCTATAGAAGATTTGTGGGCAGAACTGAAAAAGCATGTGCAAGCAAGGAGGCCTACAAACCTGACTCAGTTACACCAGCTCTGTCGGGAGGAATTTGGTCAAAATTTAAAAAAGCTTGTGGAAGGCTACCCGAAACGTTTGACCCAAGTTAAACAATTTAATGGCAATGCTACCTATTAATAATTGTGTGTATGTAAATGTGATTAACCCCTGTGCGGCCTCCGTCCCGTATGCGGGACAGACATCCAGCGAAAAATCATATCGCCATTAGCATAACAAAATGTAATAAAAAAAAAAAAAACATTTTTTTTTCTAATTATATCATTTTATAGATACACCTCTCCTGAATCGAACCACGTTGTCCGATTTCAAAAAGGCTTTACAGCAAAAGCAAAACATTAGATTATGTTAGAGGAGTATATCGTAAAAATAGCCACATAGCCATTTTCCGACCAACCACATGCATCACAAATAACCAAAAAACAGCTAAATGCAGCACTAACCTTTGACAATCTTCATCAGATGACACACCTAGGACATCATGTTACACAATACATGCATTCTTTTGTTCGATAAAGTTCATATTTATATATAAAAACAGCATTTTACATCGGTGCGTAACGTTGACTAACTATTTTCCCTCAAATGCATCCGATGAAACAGAGCTACAATTTACTAAATTACTATTCGAAAACATTTTTAAAATGTAATATTGTCATTCTAAGATTTATAGATGAATATCTCTTGAAAGCACCTGTAATGCCAGATTTAAAATTAACTTTACTGGGTAATCATACTTTGCGATGAAAGGGGATGCGATACTCTGAAAAATAGGCTAACGTTACAGGTCAGCGCCATTTTGGAACAATCGCATATCACATCTAGTCTTGTATAGTATTGTCAATAATCCCTTACCTTTGGTTGTCTTCATCAGAAAGCACTTCCAGGAATCCCAGGTCCACAACAAATGTATTTTCGTTCGAAAAAATTACTCCTTTATGTTCCAAGAGCTTGTTCTTGTTAGTGCGTCTGAAGGCTGATCCAAATGCTCCGTCGGCCGCGGGACAGCCATTTCGAGAAAATGCATTTTTTTCCCATTTAGGTTCGTTCAAACGTCAAACGTTGTATAACATAAATCTTCAGGGCGTTTTTCAACAAGAGAGCCAATAAGATTCAAGGAGGATGATTGCATTGTCTTTCAAAACGTTTTGAAAGGGGAGGGAAGCCAGGGCCGCCGGCGTCATAATGATGATGGCCCTCCTCATGTGACCAATTTCAACAGCGTCTCATTCATTCAGTTTTCACAGTAGGAGACTCAAACCACTTTGTAAAGACTGGGGACATCTAGTGGAAGCTATAGGAAGTGCTCAATGAACCATAGCTCACGGTGTGATTAATAGGCAACGTGGTGAAGTTGAGTTCGCAATTCAGAATTCCACTTCCTGTTTCGATCTGTCTCGGGGTTTTGACTGCCATATGAGTTCTGTTATACTCACAGACACCATTCAAACAGTTTTAGAAACTTTAGGGTGTTTTCTATCCACAAGTATTAATTATATGCATATCCTAGCTTCTGAGTTTGAGTAGTAGGCCGTTTAAAATGGGCACTAATTTTTTTCAAAATGCGCTGTGGCACCCCCTATCCTAGGCGAACGTCAAGAGGTTAACCTCTTATTTGTAGGGGGCAGTATTTTCACTTTCGGATGAAATACGTGCCCATATTAAACTGCCTCCTACTCAAACTCAGAAGCTAGGATATGCATATTATTAGTATAGAAAACACTCTGAAGTTTCTAATACTGTTTGAATGATGTCTGTGAGTATAACAGAACTCATATGGCAGGCAAAAACCTGTCAAAATCCTACCAGGAAGTGGAAATCTGATGCATGGACTCTTTTCAAGTCATTGCCTATCGAACACACAGTGACTCAGTAATCATTGTGCACTTCCTACGGCTTCCACTAGATGTCAACAGTCTTTAGAAAGTTGTTTGAGGCGTCTATGATGAACAGAGACCGAACAAGCAGGCTGGGAAGTTGGTGACCCAGGGAAGGACATCAGTTTACTGGTGCGCCTTCACGCGAGAGGTAGCTGTGTTCCAAAATGTTTTTCAAGAAAGTGGAATCGTCCGGTTGGAATATTACTGAATTTTCACGTTCTAAAGGCCCTAAAGATTGATGTTTTACAACGTTTAACATGTTTGAATGAACGTAAATAGATTTTTTTTTTTACTTTTTGTCGTGACATTTTCCGTGCGCTTCCTACATTTGGAGTAGCTGAACTGAACGCGCAAACAACAATGAGCTATTTGGACATACATTATTGACTTCATCGAACAAAACAACATTTGTTGTGGACCTGGGATACCTGGAAGTGCCTTCTGATGAAGATCATTAACCTGTTAGGGCTAGGGGGCATTATTGACACGACCGGATAAAAAACGTACCCGATTTAATCTGGTTACTACTCCTGCCCAGAAACTAGAATATGCATATAATTAGCAGATTTGGATAGAAAACACTCTGAAGTTTCTAAAACTGTTTGAATGGTGTCTGTGAGTATAACAGAACTCATATGGCAGGCCAAAACCTGAGAAGATTCCATGCAGGAAGTGCCCTGTCTGACGAAAGAAAACAAAGCATGAGGTCGACTCGGGCACGCGCCTGAGTCTCACAGTACTGTAACCAGCCACTACCCAAACGCGCTACTTTTTTTCAGCCAGAGCCTGCAAAGCCACGATTCAGCTTTTTGCCGCCTTCTGAGAGCCCATGGGAGCCGTAGGAAGTGTCACGTAACAGCAGAGATCCTCTGTAATGGATAGAGATAATCAAGAAGGGCAAGAAATTGTCAGACAGGGCACTTCCTGCATGGAATCTTCTCAGGTTTTGGCCTGCCAAATGAGTTCTGTTATACTCACAGACACCGTTCAAACAGTTTTAGAAACTTTGGAGTGTTTTCAATCCAAAGCTAATAATTATATGCATATTCTAGTTTCTGGGCAGGAGTAATAATCAGATTAAATCGGGTACGTTTTTTATCCGTCTGTGAAAATACTGCCCGCTAGCCATAACAGGTTAAAGGTAAGTGAATATTTCTAATGCTATTTAATATTTTAGATGACTCCAAAATGGCGGCTATCTGTATTGCCTAGTGTATTTTTCTGAGCGCAGTACTCAGATTATTGCAGTGTGCTTACCCAGTAAAGTTATTTTGAAATCTGTCAATGCGGTTGCATAAAGAAGATGTTCATCTATAATTCTTTGAATGACAGTTTAATATTTTATCAACATTTATGATGAGTATTTTTGTAAATTGTTGTGCTGATTCACCGGTAGTATTTCAGGGAAAATATTTTCTGAACGTCATGCGCCAATGTAAAATTCAGTTTTTAGATATAAATATGAACTTTATCGAACAAAAAATGAATGTATTGTGTAACATGATGTCCTAGGAGTGTCATCTGATGAAGATTGTCATAGGTTAGTGCTTCATTTAGCTGTGTTTTGGGTATTTGTGATGCATGCTAGTTGCTTGGAAATGGCTGTGTGGTTATTTGTGTCTATGTACTCTCCTAACATAATCTAATGTTTTGCTTTCGCTGTAAAGCCTTTTTGAAATCAGACAACGTGGTTCGATTCAGGAGAGGTGTATCTATAAAATGGTGTAAAATAGTCCTATGTTTAAGAAATTGAAATTTTTACATTTGTGGTTTTGAATCTGGCGCTCTCATTTTTTACTGGCTATTGTCAAACTCAGTCCCGGTTACGGGATTGTTGTCATAAGAAGTTAAAGAAATAAAATATGAAATAAATCATTCTCTCTACTATTATTGTCACGACTTCCACCGAAGGTGGCTCCTCTCCCTGTTCGGGTGGTGCTTGGCGGTCGTCGTCGCCGGTCTACTAGCTGCCACTGATCCTTTTTTATTTTTCGTTTCGTCTTGTCTGTTTTGTTTGTGCACCTGTTCCTTATTTAGGTTGATGAGTGTGGGTATTTATTTTCTCTCTACCCGCTTCGTTTCATTCGGGTTTATTTTAGTTTCCCTGTTTTATGTTGGGTGACATTATTTTTGTTCATCTTTTTTCATTCAGGTGTATGTCCTTAGGATTTCGTTCTATTGGTTATTTTGGACTGTGTATTTTTGGTCCTGTGCCTGTATGTTTTTGATGGACTTTATTAAACTCTTGTGATTGCATTTATCTCCTCTCCTGCGTCTGACTCCTACACCCACCTCTCGTAGAGAGACGTGACAGAAACCTGCACCGTAATTATGGAGTCAGCAGGAGCAGACGCGCCTTCCCCATCCATGGAGGAGCATGTAAACCAACATACAGCCGTTCTCCACCAGTTAGGAACAGCTATCGATCAGGTACTGTCTAGACTGGAGAGATGGGAGAGGAGTGGTATCTCTACACCATCATCAGCCACTCTTCAGCCTGCACCCCCACCCTCTCCAACGGTATCCAGTTCCAGCGGGATTTGACTCGCACTCCCGAGGGAGTACGATGGAGCGGCTGCCAGGTGCCAGGGGTTCCTGCTCCAATTAGAACTTTACCTGGCGACCGTTCGCCCAACTCCCTCGGGAGAGGAGAGTGTTAACGCCCTCGTCTCCTGCCTTTCGGGGAGAGCCCTGGAGTGGGCCAACGCAGTTTGGTAAGGCCCAGACTCAGTGAGGCAGGATTACCCAGAGTTCACCCGTCGCTTCCGGGCTGTGTTCGACCATCCACCTGAAGGTAGAGCGGTGGGTGAACGTCTGTTTCATCTGAGGCAGGAGACGAGGAGTGCACAAGACTTTGCGCTGGAGTTCCGGACCCTGGCTGCAGGCGCAGGGTGGAATGAGAGGGCCCTGATAGACCATTATAGGTGTAGCCTACGAGAGGACGTCCGCAGGGAGCTAGCCTGTCGGGACACCTCCCTTACCTTGGACCAGCTCATAGACATGTCCATTCGACCGGACAACTTGCTGGCTGCCCGTGGGCGTCCTGATCGGGTCCTGCTTGTTCCACCTCTCAGCCCACCTGCTCCAATTCCCATGGAATTGGGAAGTGCTGCCGCTAGTCTGACCAGAGGAGGAGCTTGCTCCTGCACCACTTGTGGTCGCAGAGGACACACTGCTTACCGGTGCTGGAGAAGCTCTTCTGGGAGTCGAGAGGGCAGGCAGAGCGCTGCTTGACACCAAACTCACCCAGAGCTCCCTGTTGGTAATATGTATGTGTATGTTTCCTTTCCTGCATTTTCCCCTTACTCCCAGCATAAGGCGCTAGTAGATTCAGGCGCAGCAGGGAGTTTTATTGATTGTGGGTTTGCTAATAAATTAGGGATTCCCTTAGTTCAGTTGAACCAACCCTTCTCCGTGCACGCCTTAGATAGTTGACCACTAGGGTCAGGGCTGGTCAGGGAGGCCATGGTTCCACTGGACATGGTGACACGAGGGGGGCATGAGGAGCGGATTAGTCTCTTCCTCGTTGACTCTCCTGCATTTCCAGTGGTGCTGGGGTTTCCCTGGTTGGCTGATCACAATCCTAAAATTTAGTGAAGACAGGGGGCTCTAGAGGGGTGGTCAGAGGAGTGCTCAGGTAGGTGTTTAGGTGTTTCCATCGGTGCGACGACGGTGGAGAGTCCAGACGAAGTCTCCACTGTGCGCATTCCCTTCGAATATGCCGATTTGGCTATTGCTTTCAGTAAAAAGAGGACGACCCAATTACCACCACATCGACGAGGGGATTGTGCGATAGACCTCCAGGTTAACGCTGCACGTCCTAGGAGTCACATGTATCCCTTGTCACAGGAGGAGATAGTGGCTATGGAGACATATATCACTGAATCTCTGAGACAGGGATACATTCGGCCATCCATGTCACCCGTCTCCTCGAGTTTCTTTTTTGTGAAGAAGAAGGATGGAGGTCTGCGTCCGTGTATTGACTATCGAGGTCTAAATTCCATTACAGTGGGCTTCAGTTACCCACTGCCTCTCATCGCCACGGCGGTGGAGTCATTTCACGGAGCACGCTTCTTCACAAAACTGGATCTCAGGAGTGCGTATAACTTGGTGAGTATCCAAGATGGAGATGAGTGGAAAACCGCGTTTAGTACCACATCTAGCCATAATGAGTACCTCGTCATGCCGTATGGGTTGAAGAATGCTCCAGCAGTTTTCCAATCCTTTGTAGATGAGATTCTCAGGGACCTGCACAGACAGGGTGTGGTGGTCTACATTGATGACATTCTGATCTATTCCGCTACATGCGTCCCTGGTGCGCAAGGTACTTGGACGATTATTGAAGCATGACCTATACGTTAAGGCCGAGAAATTAGTGTTTTCCAAACAATCCGTCTCCTTTCTGGGGTATCGCATTTCCACATCTGGGGTGAAGATGGAATGTGACCGCATTGCGGTCATGCATAATTGGCCGACTCCGACCACGGTAAAAGAAGTGTAGCGGTTTTTAGGGTTTGCCAATTACTACCGGAGGTTTATCCGGGGTTTTGGACAGGTGGCTGCTCCCATTACCTCACTGCTGAAGGGAGGGCCGATGCGTTTGAGGTGGTCGGTGGACACGGACAAAGCTTTTGGTCGTCTGACGGCTCTGTTCACCGATGATCCCGTCTTGGCACATCCGGACCCCTCTGCCATTCATAGTGGAGGTGGATGCGTCTGAGGCTGGGGTTGGAGCTGTGCTTTCGCAGCGCTCAAGCACACCCCCCAAGCTTCGCACCTGCGCTTTCTTCTCTAGGAAGAAGCTCAGTAATGCGGATCAAAACAATGATGTGGGGGATCGGGAGTTGTTGGCTGTGGTCAGAGCCCTGAAGGTGTGGAGACATTGGCTTGAGGGAGCGAAACACTCTTTTCTCATCTGGACTGACCACCGTAATCTGGAGTACATCCGGGCGGCGAGGAGACTGAATCCCCGTCAGGCTAGGTGGGCAATGTTTTTCACTAGATTCCGCTTCACCATCTCGTATAGACCAGGTTCCCAAAACACTAAGGCTGACGCACTGTCCCGTCTCTATGATACTGAGGAGCGGTCGATCGATCCCACTCCCATACTTCCGGCCTCTTGCCTGGTGGCACCGGTGGTGTGGGAGGTGGACACGGACATCGAGCGGGCATCACGATCAGATCCCTCTCCACCAGGTTGTCCAGCTGGTCGGAAGCACGTTCCACTTGGTGTTCGCGATAGATTGATCAGATGGGCTCACGCTACCCTCCTCTGGTCATCCAGGTATTGATCGGACGGTGCGGGGTCTTAGAGAGAAGTACTGGTGGCCCACTTTAGCTAAGGACATGAGGATGTACGTCTCCTCTTGTTCGGTGTGCGTTCAGTGTAAGGCTCCTAGACACCTGCCTTGAGGGGAGTTACAGCCCCTTCCCGTTCCACAGCGGCCTTGGTCCCACCTGTCGGTGGATTTCCTCGGTGCCTGAGGACATAGTTTCTGCTCGGGGTCCCCAGTTTACGTCCCGGGTGTGGAGGGCGTTTATGGAGCGTCTGGGGGTCTCGATCAGCCTGACCTCTGGTTTTCACCCCGAGATTAATGGGCAGGTGGAAAGAGTTAATCAGGATGTGGGCAGGTTTTTGCGGTCATATTGCCAGGACCGGCCAGGAGAGAGGGCGAGGTTCGTCCCATGGGCCGAGATGGCATTGAATTCACTCCGCCACTTTTCCACGAACATGTCACCGTTTCAGTGCGTGTTGGGCTATCAGCCAGTCCTGGTACCATGGCATCAGGGCCAGACCAAGGTACCTGCAGTGGAGGATTGGGTGCAGCACTCAAAGGAGACCTGGAGAGCCGTCCAGGAGTCTCTTAAATGAGCTGGTGGACGGCAGAAGGTGAGCGCTGACCGCCACCGCAGTAAGGCTCCAGTGTTTGCACCGGGGGACCGGGTCTGGCTCTCGACCCGAAACCTGTCCTTCCGCCTGCCCTGCCGGAAGCTGGGCCCACGGTTTGTAGGGCCATTTAAAGTCCTGAGGAGAATAAACGAGGTATGTTATAGGTTAAAACTCCCCCCTCATTATCGTATTAACCCCTCGTTTCATGTGTCTCTCCTCAGGCCGGTGATAGCTGGTCCACTGCAGGACGCTGAGGTGCAGGAGGTCCCTCCGCCCCCCCTGGACATCGAGGGGGCACCGGCATACACTGTACGGTCCATCCTGGACTCTAGGCACCGGGTGGGGGGCCTGCAGTACCTCGTGGATTGGGAGGGGTACGGCCCGGAGGAGAGGTGCTGGGTAAGGAGGGGGGACGTCTTGGACCCATCATTGCTGAGGGAGTTCCACAACCGCCGTCCGGATCACACTGCGCCTCGTCCTCCGGGTCGTCCTCGAGGCCGGAGTCAGCGCGCTGCAGGAGCCGCGCGTCGGGGCACGTACAGTCACGACTTCCACCGAAGGTGGCTCCTCTCCCTGTTCGGGTGGTGCTTGGCGGTCGTCGTCGCCGGTCTACTAGCTGCCACTGATCCTTTTTTATTTTTCGTTTCGTCTTGTCTGTTTTGTTTGTGCACCTGTTCCTTATTTAGGTTGATGAGTGTGGGTATTTATTTTCTCTCTACCCGCTTCGTTTCATTCGGGTTTATTTTAGTTTCCCTGTTTTATGTTGGGTGACATTATTTTTGTTCATCTTTTTTCATTCAGGTGTATGTCCTTAGGATTTCGTTCTATTGGTTATTTTGGACTGTGTATTTTTGGTCCTGTGCCTGTATGTTTTTGATGGACTTTATTAAACTCTTGTGATTGCATTTATCTCCTCTCCTGCGTCTGACTCCTACACCCACCTCTCGTAGAGAGACGTGACAGAAACCTGCACCGTAATTATGGAGTCAGCAGGAGCAGACGCGCCTTCCCCATCCATGGAGGAGCATGTAAACCAACATACAGCCGTTCTCCACCAGTTAGGAACAGCTATCGATCAGGTACTGTCTAGACTGGAGAGATGGGAGAGGAGTGGTATCTCTACACCATCATCAGCCACTCTTCAGCCTGCACCCCCACCCTCTCCAACGGTATCCAGTTCCAGCGGGATTTGACTCGCACTCCCGAGGGAGTACGATGGAGCGGCTGCCAGGTGCCAGGGGTTCCTGCTCCAATTAGAACTTTACCTGGCGACCGTTCGCCCAACTCCCTCGGGAGAGGAGAGTGTTAACGCCCTCGTCTCCTGCCTTTCGGGGAGAGCCCTGGAGTGGGCCAACGCAGTTTGGTAAGGCCCAGACTCAGTGAGGCAGGATTACCCAGAGTTCACCCGTCGCTTCCGGGCTGTGTTCGACCATCCACCTGAAGGTAGAGCGGTGGGTGAACGTCTGTTTCATCTGAGGCAGGAGACGAGGAGTGCACAAGACTTTGCGCTGGAGTTCCGGACCCTGGCTGCAGGCGCAGGGTGGAATGAGAGGGCCCTGATAGACCATTATAGGTGTAGCCTACGAGAGGACGTCCGCAGGGAGCTAGCCTGTCGGGACACCTCCCTTACCTTGGACCAGCTCATAGACATGTCCATTCGACCGGACAACTTGCTGGCTGCCCGTGGGCGTCCTGATCGGGTCCTGCTTGTTCCACCTCTCAGCCCACCTGCTCCAATTCCCATGGAATTGGGAAGTGCTGCCGCTAGTCTGACCAGAGGAGGAGCTTGCTCCTGCACCACTTGTGGTCGCAGAGGACACACTGCTTACCGGTGCTGGAGAAGCTCTTCTGGGAGTCGAGAGGGCAGGCAGAGCGCTGCTTGACACCAAACTCACCCAGAGCTCCCTGTTGGTAATATGTATGTGTATGTTTCCTTTCCTGCATTTTCCCCTTACTCCCAGCATAAGGCGCTAGTAGATTCAGGCGCAGCAGGGAGTTTTATTGATTGTGGGTTTGCTAATAAATTAGGGATTCCCTTAGTTCAGTTGAACCAACCCTTCTCCGTGCACGCCTTAGATAGTTGACCACTAGGGTCAGGGCTGGTCAGGGAGGCCATGGTTCCACTGGACATGGTGACACGAGGGGGGCATGAGGAGCGGATTAGTCTCTTCCTCGTTGACTCTCCTGCATTTCCAGTGGTGCTGGGGTTTCCCTGGTTGGCTGATCACAATCCTAAAATTTAGTGAAGACAGGGGGCTCTAGAGGGGTGGTCAGAGGAGTGCTCAGGTAGGTGTTTAGGTGTTTCCATCGGTGCGACGACGGTGGAGAGTCCAGACGAAGTCTCCACTGTGCGCATTCCCTTCGAATATGCCGATTTGGCTATTGCTTTCAGTAAAAAGAGGACGACCCAATTACCACCACATCGACGAGGGGATTGTGCGATAGACCTCCAGGTTAACGCTGCACGTCCTAGGAGTCACATGTATCCCTTGTCACAGGAGGAGATAGTGGCTATGGAGACATATATCACTGAATCTCTGAGACAGGGATACATTCGGCCATCCATGTCACCCGTCTCCTCGAGTTTCTTTTTTGTGAAGAAGAAGGATGGAGGTCTGCGTCCGTGTATTGACTATCGAGGTCTAAATTCCATTACAGTGGGCTTCAGTTACCCACTGCCTCTCATCGCCACGGCGGTGGAGTCATTTCACGGAGCACGCTTCTTCACAAAACTGGATCTCAGGAGTGCGTATAACTTGGTGAGTATCCAAGATGGAGATGAGTGGAAAACCGCGTTTAGTACCACATCTAGCCATAATGAGTACCTCGTCATGCCGTATGGGTTGAAGAATGCTCCAGCAGTTTTCCAATCCTTTGTAGATGAGATTCTCAGGGACCTGCACAGACAGGGTGTGGTGGTCTACATTGATGACATTCTGATCTATTCCGCTACATGCGTCCCTGGTGCGCAAGGTACTTGGACGATTATTGAAGCATGACCTATACGTTAAGGCCGAGAAATTAGTGTTTTCCAAACAATCCGTCTCCTTTCTGGGGTATCGCATTTCCACATCTGGGGTGAAGATGGAATGTGACCGCATTGCGGTCATGCATAATTGGCCGACTCCGACCACGGTAAAAGAAGTGTAGCGGTTTTTAGGGTTTGCCAATTACTACCGGAGGTTTATCCGGGGTTTTGGACAGGTGGCTGCTCCCATTACCTCACTGCTGAAGGGAGGGCCGATGCGTTTGAGGTGGTCGGTGGACACGGACAAAGCTTTTGGTCGTCTGACGGCTCTGTTCACCGATGATCCCGTCTTGGCACATCCGGACCCCTCTGCCATTCATAGTGGAGGTGGATGCGTCTGAGGCTGGGGTTGGAGCTGTGCTTTCGCAGCGCTCAAGCACACCCCCCAAGCTTCGCACCTGCGCTTTCTTCTCTAGGAAGAAGCTCAGTAATGCGGATCAAAACAATGATGTGGGGGATCGGGAGTTGTTGGCTGTGGTCAGAGCCCTGAAGGTGTGGAGACATTGGCTTGAGGGAGCGAAACACTCTTTTCTCATCTGGACTGACCACCGTAATCTGGAGTACATCCGGGCGGCGAGGAGACTGAATCCCCGTCAGGCTAGGTGGGCAATGTTTTTCACTAGATTCCGCTTCACCATCTCGTATAGACCAGGTTCCCAAAACACTAAGGCTGACGCACTGTCCCGTCTCTATGATACTGAGGAGCGGTCGATCGATCCCACTCCCATACTTCCGGCCTCTTGCCTGGTGGCACCGGTGGTGTGGGAGGTGGACACGGACATCGAGCGGGCATCACGATCAGATCCCTCTCCACCAGGTTGTCCAGCTGGTCGGAAGCACGTTCCACTTGGTGTTCGCGATAGATTGATCAGATGGGCTCACGCTACCCTCCTCTGGTCATCCAGGTATTGATCGGACGGTGCGGGGTCTTAGAGAGAAGTACTGGTGGCCCACTTTAGCTAAGGACATGAGGATGTACGTCTCCTCTTGTTCGGTGTGCGTTCAGTGTAAGGCTCCTAGACACCTGCCTTGAGGGGAGTTACAGCCCCTTCCCGTTCCACAGCGGCCTTGGTCCCACCTGTCGGTGGATTTCCTCGGTGCCTGAGGACATAGTTTCTGCTCGGGGTCCCCAGTTTACGTCCCGGGTGTGGAGGGCGTTTATGGAGCGTCTGGGGGTCTCGATCAGCCTGACCTCTGGTTTTCACCCCGAGATTAATGGGCAGGTGGAAAGAGTTAATCAGGATGTGGGCAGGTTTTTGCGGTCATATTGCCAGGACCGGCCAGGAGAGAGGGCGAGGTTCGTCCCATGGGCCGAGATGGCATTGAATTCACTCCGCCACTTTTCCACGAACATGTCACCGTTTCAGTGCGTGTTGGGCTATCAGCCAGTCCTGGTACCATGGCATCAGGGCCAGACCAAGGTACCTGCAGTGGAGGATTGGGTGCAGCACTCAAAGGAGACCTGGAGAGCCGTCCAGGAGTCTCTTAAATGAGCTGGTGGACGGCAGAAGGTGAGCGCTGACCGCCACCGCAGTAAGGCTCCAGTGTTTGCACCGGGGGACCGGGTCTGGCTCTCGACCCGAAACCTGTCCTTCCGCCTGCCCTGCCGGAAGCTGGGCCCACGGTTTGTAGGGCCATTTAAAGTCCTGAGGAGAATAAACGAGGTATGTTATAGGTTAAAACTCCCCCCTCATTATCGTATTAACCCCTCGTTTCATGTGTCTCTCCTCAGGCCGGTGATAGCTGGTCCACTGCAGGACGCTGAGGTGCAGGAGGTCCCTCCGCCCCCCCTGGACATCGAGGGGGCACCGGCATACACTGTACGGTCCATCCTGGACTCTAGGCACCGGGTGGGGGGCCTGCAGTACCTCGTGGATTGGGAGGGGTACGGCCCGGAGGAGAGGTGCTGGGTAAGGAGGGGGGACGTCTTGGACCCATCATTGCTGAGGGAGTTCCACAACCGCCGTCCGGATCACACTGCGCCTCGTCCTCCGGGTCGTCCTCGAGGCCGGAGTCAGCGCGCTGCAGGAGCCGCGCGTCGGGGCACGTACAGTCACGACTTCCACCGAAGGTGGCTCCTCTCCCTGTTCGGGTGGTGCTTGGCGGTCGTCGTCGCCGGTCTACTAGCTGCCACTGATCCTTTTTTATTTTTCGTTTCGTCTTGTCTGTTTTGTTTGTGCACCTGTTCCTTATTTAGGTTGATGAGTGTGGGTATTTATTTTCTCTCTACCCGCTTCGTTTCATTCGGGTTTATTTTAGTTTCCCTGTTTTATGTTGGGTGACATTATTTTTGTTCATCTTTTTTCATTCAGGTGTATGTCCTTAGGATTTCGTTCTATTGGTTATTTTGGACTGTGTATTTTTGGTCCTGTGCCTGTATGTTTTTGATGGACTTTATTAAACTCTTGTGATTGCATTTATCTCCTCTCCTGCGCCCACCTCTGTATTTATTAAAACCACCCACTCCTCCTGAATACACCCCCAAATTCTCTTATACATATTTTCTACTGTAGTTTTTCTTATTTCATCATCTACCTCAACAACATTGTCATAAATAGCTTGTACCGGTAGAAACCCCGGAATGACCTCATATAGAATATCACCAACATTGCATTATTGTACTTGATCTTTGGATTCAAAAAGATTGGCTGATTTTAAAATATTTTCCAAAATGTTACATTAATAGGAAATGTGTGGTAAAAACTGTCCCCAAGCCTCAAAAACGTCCTTATAAAACAAAGGTATATTTCCCAACATTTCTTGTTTTACACACATTAATAAACCATTATCCCCGATCCTCCCAACCTCCTGCAAATACTCTGTAAAAAACTTTTTCCACCCGTAATCTAATTCCCCATATAGATACTTCCAAACCATTTTCACTCTTAACGCTATTTTCCTCACCCTTAGATCCACTAACTTCAAGCCCCCCTCCTCATAACCTGCAATCAATGTTTTAAAAGCAATTTTCACCCCCTTCCCATCCCATAAAAATTCTAATAAATCGTATTCTTTTCAGTTATAACCCATTCTGGCACATCTAAGACATTCATGACGTGAACAAAAATGTACATCAGTAAAGAATTTATAACAATAACCTTCCCCTTTAATTTTAAAAACCTCCCCTTCCACATATTTACAACCTTCCTGACTTTATTTATCACCCCACTCCATGTCAAATCCCTAGCTTCCTTTTCTTTTACGCCTAAAAACACTCCTAACACCTTAAAATAATCTTTGACCTCTTTAAAAAGGAAAATTCCCCTCATTTACCTTTCCAATATACATTACAACAGACTTTTCCATATTAACTTTTGCTCCTGATGCTCTTCCATATACTTTAAAACCTTCTATTACTCTTTTTGCACTGTCCTCATCTCCAACTGTTATAGTTGTGTCATCTGCATATTGGTGAATCAAACTAGAACTCCTCTGTGGAGTCTGTACACAATTAATAAAAGTATCCTTGTTAAGAAAAGCTGCTAAAGGTTCAACTGATAAAACATACAGTAGAGCAGATAAAGGACATCCCTGTCTCACAGATCTCTCCAGAGTAAAAGAGTCAGTTAAAACCCCATTGCATTTCACCCTACTTTTTGCATTTCTATATAATAATTTAATCCACTTTATTATTTTATTACCAAAGCCAAATCTTTCCAAGGCCCTAAACATAAAATCATGTTCTACCCTATCAAAAGCCTTATTTAAATCTATGCTTAAAACAATACCCCCTATCTTACCCCCATTCATTTTGTGTATCACGTCTCTAATTGTATTAATTGTGTCAGCTATATCCCTCCCAGGAACACTATAATTCTGTGTTGGTGCTATAATATCCTGTAAAACTCTCTTCATCCTATTCGCTAAGATTTTGGCTAAAATCTTGTAATCCACATTTAATAAACTAATAGGCCTATAATTTTCCAATTTTACCTTACTCTCTTTGTTTTTATATAAAATTGTTATCATCCCTGTCACCATCGATTCTCATACACAATCATTCTCCTCCATATAGTGATAAACCTCCAATAAAATAGGTGCTAAAAGACTTTCATAAATTTGATAAAACTCTGCAATGATACCATCTACACCAGGGCTCTTATTCACCTGTAAACCCTTTATCGCATCCGTAACTTCTTTTACTGAAATCTTCCCATCACACATCAATTTATCCTCTCCATTAATTTTCACCTCCACACTACCTAAAATCTCCTATACACACCCCTCATCCACCTCCCATTTTTTAAATAAGTCCTTATAAAAATTCTGCACTGTCTCTAAAATCTCTACATAATCATCTACTACTTCCCCCTTTACTTTTTCAATCTGTCTAAAATATGTTCTTCTTTGAGTACTCTTCTCTAATCCAAGAAAAAAGGAAGTGCATTTCTCCCCCTCCATAAAATACTTTGCTTCTTATAATGGCCCCTTACACTTATCCATGTCATATTTACTCAATTTTGCTTTCAACTCTAAAATCCTTTCCATATTATAATTAGGTTCACTGTCACACTTCCCCATTTCTTCATCCAGTTTAGCTCTCAACTCATTTTCTTTTCTTTTCACCCTGCCTCTCTTTTTCCTTGCATATCTTATACTAAAAACTTATATTTTTTCCTTAACCTTGTCGCACCATAAACACTTATCATCCCCTTTCTGCTTATCCTCCATTTCACATGTTATCAAAGATTTAAGTTGTTTACAATAATCCTCATCCCCCAAATAACTCGCATTCATACACCACGTACCACCTCCTATTCTTTCCTTGTCTAAACCCACCGAGAAACTTAAACATGCATTATCACTGAAAGTTGTAAAAACATACTTAACATCTTTCATAAAATCCCTTAAACCTTCTTTAACTAAAATCAAATCTATTCTAGTTTGTTTTAGTTCCCCTAAAACCACCTGCCTTCTAGAAAATTCTCGTTTATCGGGATTGTCATCTCTCCATATGTCAATCAGTTTTTTCTCAAACATCATTTTCTTTAAAACCCCTCTAGATGCATAATTTCTAAAAACAGCTCCCCTTATCATATCTAATCTGTCCAATTTCACATTAAAATCCCCCGCCTCAATACAATTTCCCACACTCCATCGTCCCACTTCAATAAATAAAACCTTTCGCTCTATTTCGTTATTTGACGCATAAACATTTATAATTCTAAACTTCATATCCATATACTCAAAATCTAAAACTAAAATCCTCCCATTATTATCATCATGTACATGTACCACTTTGTCCACCACATCCTTTCTCACTAAAATAGCAACCCCACTAGAATTCCCTCTACCATTATTAACAAAAATAAAATCCCTCCATATTTGTTTTACTTTCAATACACAATCATTGTCCCAATGCGTCTTTTGTAGACATAAGATATCCACATTCTTCATCTGAACTATATTTTCAAATTTATCCATTGTCCTTAAACTATTTACATTTAGGGACACAAAATTAACCATTTCAAAATATAATAAATGAAAAAAATATACCTTCATTGTCCTCTACCTGTTGTCCTGTTTCTTTCCTCCTCCATCCTTCTTCTCCCCCCCATCGCTTTCCTCATCCTGTATCTTTCTCTTAGTCTTTCTATCTTTTCCCCATCGTCCACATCAGATATCTCCTCCAAGTACATCTCTTGGTACAACATATTAACTCAAAGTGAGTCTGATAAACACATATTGCGTTTTTTTTTAAAGGGCAGGAAAGACTACATAGAAGCTGCATTTAGTCAATTCATCATTAAATGCTTACTACAACGCAATGTTGCTGATGAAATAATGCAAGAGCACACCCTAGTGGACAAAATGCTTACAGCACCTGGTCTCCCCAGGCAGTCTCCCATGCAAGCCCTAACCAGGACCAACCCTGCTTAGCTTCCGAGATCAGACAAGATCGGGTGTACCTTTTTTAAAAATCTTTTATTATGAAAAAAACACATATTTACAATATTCAATCAATAATAAAAAAGGATGAACAAAATCAAAAAAGAAAAGAAAAGAAAACCAATTAAAAACACAGTCATCCACTAAAACCAATTAATAATTAAAAACAAGTTTTCCATTCGACTCAATTTCAATAAAAGTGCTCCCCCACACAAACAATTTTTCAAAATTGCATCCACCATATTTATATATTACTTCTATATCTTTCTCTAAAATACTTCTAAATAAAACCTCCACACTCACAATTTTCCCTTCATAATGTCCCAAATTCCTTCTTAGTCTTACAGCGTATCTAGCATGACTAAGAACAAAATTCATCAAATTAAAATTAAAAACTTTGCTTTTCCCAGTTAAACCAAAAAGAAACAACCTCCTCCACTCAACCCCAGCAACAATCTCTTCTCCCCAATGTTTTACTAAAATCCCCTTTAAAATCCCCTTTAACGGCCGTCTCGGAGATAAGGAGGAGAGTTTGGCCAGGAACGGAGGTGGTTGACGGGACACGATTTTGCAAGGTAAAATTCACAGAAAAAGTTAAATCATTGCCATATTCTACAAGAATTGAGATGCTGGAGGGAGCAGAATACTTCAGGGTAATTCATGACAAACAGGTCAGAGTTTGTCGACTGTGAATACAACCTGGACACATAGTTAAAGACTGCCCTGAATTTAAGTGTTTCAAGTGCGGCAATCAAGGCCATTATGCGAGAAAATGTGTCGGAGAGAAGGAAAGGAATTTTTGTGGCGGATGCAGAAAGAGATTGGCTGAGTGCAACTGTGGAGAGGTTATGACTGAAGAGGGGAGTCAAGTACTATTCGAGGAAGCAGTTGTATTGCCGCAAGAAGGAGAAGAAGATGGAGGAGAGGACGTGGTGGAGGGTGGAGAGACGGAGGAAGGAAGAAGAGAGAAGATGGAACAGAAGACGAATGAAATAGGAAGCAGTATGGATTCAGAAATAAGAAGATGGAGTTTTCAGGAGGAGGGGGGGAGTGGACTGGGGGGAAGCACGGGGGACTCACAGGTTTTGGGGGAAAGCTCAGCGGGGAGCACAACGACGACGATACCAGAGACGGAGATGATCACGGGGAGCACAACGACGATGATACCAGAGACAGAGATGAACACGGGGAGCACAACAAAGACAATACCAGAGACGGAGATGAACACGGGGAGCACAATGGATGTGGGAGTAAAGAAGTTGCATTGGTTGGATGAAATGGACTTGGAGGAGATATCGGATACGGATGATGGGGAAAGGATTGAAAGAACGAGGGGAGGATACAGGAAGAGGAAAGCGGAGTTGGGTGTGGAGAGAAAGTATGGAAGAGTGAAGAAACAGGACAAATGGTAGAGGATAATGAAATTATATTTTATTATTTTATTATTTATTAGAATGGTTAATATTATGTAAATAAATGCAAATGGTTTGAGAACAATGGGAAAATTTCAAAGAATAGTACAAATGAAGAATTCGGATATTTTATGTATTCAAGAGACACACTGGCATAATGTATGTATTTTAGAAGTTCAAAACATATGGAGAGATTTTATTTTTGTAAACAATGGCAGGGGGAATTCAAGTGGGGTCGCAATTTTATTAAAGAAGGATGTAGTAGAAAATGTGAAGAAGATATATAATGATAATAATGGGAGGATTTTAATTTTGGATTTTGAATATATGAGTATGGTTTTTAGGATTATAAATATTTATGCACCTAATAATGAGATAGAATAAAGGAATTTATTTTTAGAATTAGGGAAATCAGGGGCGGAAATCCCGGGGGGACGGGGGGGACACGACCCCCCCATCCTGGGAAAAATATGATTTGTCCCCCCCAATATATCACTGAAACATAACTATGTAATTTAAATAATATTAATAATACGCAATGAAAGCAATTGTGCTGATTATAGACACTTAATAGCTCGTTTTTAAGTTTCAAAAGATTGCGACCCCCCCACCCTTTGCCTCACAATGGTTTGATCCACTGCCAGTTCCTTAGCTTGCGAGGTAACGTAGAGGTCGTATCTACTGTCTGAAAGGCACTCAATGCACGTAACTGACGTGAGGTTAATCCAGTCAATCGCGCACACACACTAGCTGAATATGCAGAGCTAGCGCGCAAATATTAACTATTAAGCTAGCTAGTACCTATTCCATTTATCTGGCGTCGTCAAAGACGGAATCTTTGCTATCGTCAATTTATTCCAAGATCAGCATGCATGTAAGTTAGTGTTTCAAAGTCCCTATGATAAGGTTAGCGATAAACTGAACAGAACTACACTCTCTTCTACCATTGTTTTAAATATATTTAATGGTCTCGTTGCAAAAGCTAAATTGTCGCAAGGGAACTTTTATTTATATATTTTATTTCACCTTTATTTAACCCGGGTAGCAAAGATTATAGCAAACACCACTGAATTGGTGCTCGCTAGCTTTGCAAATTCAGCTATTGTTAGAAGCCAGCCAATATGAAACAAACGATTAAAATTACAAAAGGTTGCAGCATATGTTGTGTAAATGGTGAACTCATACAGCTGTCAACTCTTGTCACTGCAATCCGTTTCACATTTGCTAGCTACCTTTTAGATCGAAGCCCATATAGAATGATAGAAGATAAGACGATAGAAGCCCATCTCCTACTGTAAATAACCTACATACTGTGTGTGTGTAGCCAACCAGGTAGAAAAATGGCAGAAAAAAGACAGACATCAGAGTATTTTTCAGTACACCAAAACGCAAAGTAAGAACCCTAGTAGCCTAATATCTCAAAGACTAGTTGATAAAATGTTCATAAGAAAGAAATGAAATTCTAATGGAAATGTTTCACAATGATGTCATTAGGCAGAGCAATCAACAGATGGCACACAGACAGCAGAGTTGGGGACAGATATGCAGGGACAGACTGGCAGAGACAGGGAGTCTCAGGTAAGTTTGTTGTTTGGCAACATTATGAAAGGTTCTCCATTTTTTTTGACTTGTAAAATAGGAACATAATTGGAAAATGACATGGATACCCCCACTCTCAACTTAAACTGGTGACTGAACTAAGATTTGTTAAAGGCAATGGTATTGCTGTTGTGATTAGTTGTGTAGTTTTGGGTACCGGTAGTTAGGAGTACGGCAAACACCTTATTTCTTTGGTTCCTCAATATACATTTACCATATTAAACGTAGGCTATGTGTTACAGCACTACTTTTGGTGTCCCCCTCAGGAATTGCTCTTGAGAAAATGTAATGTAATTGTCCCCTCCAAAGTTGATATCAGATTTTCGCCCCTGAGGGAAATGGTTCAAGGGAAACTGTATTATAGTTGGGGATTTTAATGTTAAAATGGATAGACTAGATATGACAAGAGGAGACATTTTTAGAAGTGATGTATCTAGGGGGGTTTTAAGGAAGATTATGTTTGAAAAAGGTTTGATTGATGTATGGAGGGACGAAAATCCAAACAAGAAATAATTTTCTAGAAGGCAGGTGGTTTTAGGGGAGTTGAAACAGACACGGATAGATCTGGTTTTAGTAAAAGAAGGGTTAAGGAATTTTATGAAGGATATTAAGTATATTTTTACAACTTTTAGTGATCATGCTGGTTTAACATTTTCGGTGGGTTTAGATAAGGAAAGGAAAGGGGGTGGAATATGGTGTATGAATGCAGGGTATTTAGGTGATGAGGAATATGGGGAACAACTTAAATCTTTGATAGAATGTGAAATGGAGGATAAGCAAAAAGGGAATGATAAGTGCCAGTGGTGGGACAATGTTAAGGAAAACATTTAAGTATTTAGTATTAGATATGCAAGGAAGAAGAGGAGTAGGATGACAAGAGAAGAAAATGATTTAAGAGCAAAATTGAATGAAGAAATGAGGAAATGTGATATTGAACCTAATTATAATATTGAAAGGTTTTTGGATTTAAAGGCACAATTGAGCAAATATGAAATAGATAAGTGTAAGGGTGCAATTATTAGAAGTAGGGCAAAGTATGTTTTGGAGGGGGAGAAATGTACTTCATTTTTTCTTGGTTTAGAGGAGACTAAACGGATGAGAACATATATTAGTGAGATTGAAAAGGTAAAGGGTGAAGTGGTAAATGATTATGTTGAGATATTAGAAACAGTACAGAATTTTTATAAGGATTTATTTAAGAAAGGGGAGGTGGATGAGGGGTGTGTAAAGGAGATTTTAGGTAGTGTGGATGTGCAAATCGGTGTTGAGGATAAGCAAATATGTGATAGGAAGATAACAGTGGATGAAGTGAAAGATGCAATTAAGGGTTTACAAATAAATAAAAGTCCTGGAGTAGATGGACTAATTGCAGAGTTTTATAAAATGTATGAAAGTTTTTTAGCACCTATTTTATTGGAAGTGTATCAATATATGGAAGAGAATAATACTGTTTCAGACTCCATGGTGACAGGGTTGATATCGATTTTATATAAAAATAAGGGGAGAAAATTGAAACTGGAAAATTATAGGCCAATTAGTTTATTAAACTCAGATTATAAGATTTTAGCTAAGATACTGGCAAATAGAATGAATATGGTTTTACATGATATTATAGCACCTACACAAAATTATAGTGTGCCTGGAAGAGATATAGCTGATACCATTACTACACTTAGAGATGTGATAAATAAAATGAATAGCGATAAGATAGGGGAAATTGTTTTAAGTATAGATTTTAATAAAGCTTTTGACAGGGTGGAACATGATTTTATGTTTAGGGTACTGGAAAAATATGGGTTTGGTAATAGAATAATAGGATGGATAAAATTATTATATAGAAAGGCAAAAAGTAGGGTAAAATGTAATGGGGTTTTAATAGATTATTTTATTCTTGAGAGATCAGTGAGACAGGGGTGCTCTTTATCAGCGTTATTGTTTGTTTTATCGGTAGAACCCTTAGCGGCATACCTTAAAAAAGATCATTTTATAAATTGTGTAGAGACTCCGCAAGGAGGTTTTAGTTTAATTCATCAATACGCAGACGATACCACAATAACAGTTAGAGATGAGGGAAGTGTTAAAAGGGTGATGGAGTGTTTTAAAGTATATGAGCAAGCCTCAGGAGCAAAAGTTAATATGGAGAAGTCAGTAATAATGTATGTTGGGAAGATTAATGAGGGGACTTTTCCATTTTAGGTGGTAAATTATTATTTTAAGTTGATAGGTGTGTTTTTAGGGGTGAAGGAACAGGAAGCTAGGGATCTGACATGGAGTGGAGTTATAAACAAAGTTAGGAAGGTGGTAAATATGTGGAGGGGGAGGGTTTTGAAATTAAAAGGGAAAGTAATTGTTGTAAATTCCTTGCTGATGTCAATTTTTATTCATGTCATGAATGTTTTAGACGTACCAGAATGGGTTTTATCTGAAATGAATAAAATTTTAGTTGATTTTTTTATGGGATGGGAAAGGTGTGAAAATGTCTTTTAAAACTTAGATTGCAGGTTATGAGGAGGGGGGTTTGAAGTTGGTGGATTTAAATGTGAGGAAAACAGCAATTAGAGTCAAAATGGTACGGAAATATTTATATGGTGAATTAGAATATGGATGGAAAATATTTTTTAAGGAGTATTTGCAGGAGGTTGGGAGGATGGGGGACAATGGTTTATTGATGTGTATGAAAAAGGAAATGTTAGGTAATATACCTTTGTTTTATAGAGAAGTGTTTGAGGCTTGGGGGGAGTTTTTACCAAATATTTATTATGAGTGTACCATTTTAGAAAATATTTTAAATCCAAAGATACAGTATAATTATAAGATGTTGTTTTGTAAATATTTTATGAGAGCTGGGATGAGACAGATTGGGGATATTTTACATGAGGTCATTCCGGGGTTCCTTCCATGTCAGGCAATATTTGATAATGTGGTTGAAGAAAATGATGAAATAAGTAGAACTACTGTGGAGAATATGTATAAGAGAATATGAGGATGTCTTCCTGGGGAGTGGGGTGTTTTAATAAATAAAGAGGTGGCTACAAGAGCTAGGGGTTTACTGGTTTTATATTATGAAAGTAATGGGAAGAAGTATGATTTGTCAGGTTTAAAAGTTAAAAAGGTTTATGAAAAATGTATTTTAAGAGAGATAAAAGCTCCTGTTTCGGAAAAAGTGTGGTCTAGGGTGTTTGTAAATATAGATGTGAAATCAATATGGAAAAATGTAAATGTTAAATATAATTCTATAGAATGTGAAGATAATGATTTTAAATTGAAACATAATAGGATTTTTACGAATGTGGTTTTACATCAAATAAATAGGGATATTAAAAGTGAATGTGATATTTGTGATACGGGGGCGGAAAATTTTATGCACTTTTTTGTTGATTGCTGTAGATTAGAAGAGTTTCATACGTTTTTAAAGGGGATTTTAGTAAAACATTGTGGAGAAGAGATTGTTGCTGGGGTTGAGTGGAGGAGGTTGTTTCTTTTTGGTTTAACGAGGAAAAGTAAAGTTTTTAATTTTAATTTGATGAATTTTGTTCTTAGTCATGCCAGATACGCTATAAGACTAAGAAGGAATTTGGGACACTACGAAGGGAAAATTGTGAGTGTGGAGGTTTTATTTAGAAGTATTTTAGAGAAAGATATAGAAGTAATATATAAATATGGTGGATGTAATTTTGAAAAATTGTTTGTGTGGGGGAGCACTTTTATTGAAATTGAGCCGAATGGAAAACTTGTTTTTAATTATTAATTGGTTTTAGTGGATGATTGTGTTTTCAATTGGTTTTATTTTCTTTTCTTTTTTGGATTTTATAAAAGGATGAATTGTTCATCCTTTTTTATTATTGATTGAATGTTGTAAATATTATGTGTTTTTTCATAATAAAAGATTTAAAAAAAAAAAAAAGGTACGCCCGATCTCGTCTGATCTCGGAAGCTAAGCAGGGTCAGGCCTGGTTAGTACTTGGATAGGAAACCGCCTGGGAATACCAGGTGCTGTAAGCATTTTGTCCACGAGGGTGTGCTCTTGCACTATTTCATCAGCAACACTGCCTTGTAGTAAGCATTTAATGATGAATTGACTAAATGCAGCTTCTATGGGCTAGTCTTTCCTGCCTTTTTAATAGGATCAAACTTCCTTGTGTTGTCAGTTAGCATCTGCCTTGTATTTATAAGACAAATAAGAATATTGTTGCTGAATGCAGCTTGTGTGTGCTTTGTGCTCCCTTGCCCTGTTCAAATGATGAAAGGAAATAAAGCTGGTGAGTGGAACTGGACTGGTGTCTGATGGCCGTGTGTTTTCCATGGTGGAATTAAAACCCTTTGTCCGTTTTTTGCCACAAGGCTGAAATATTTGCCCCGCTTTGAAATGTAAGCAAGGTTTGTTTGTATTTTATCCAACTACCTGTGCTAAAAAGTGATGGCTACAGTGTTTGTAATTTCTTCTACTTTTTCAGTGACACAAAGTTCAAGCTGCTTATCTAATTGGTGAAAATGCAATGTCTGTTTATCAGACTCACTTTGACTATATATGTTGTACCAAGAGATTGTTTCTCGCTTACGGCCATACCAGCCTGAATACGCCCTTCCTGTGCTGGAGAGTGAGACAGGTGTTGCTGATTGAGCTAAGGTTGAGTGTTTGCTCCAGAGTGTTTTGTTTGACTTCTTGGTGGTTTTTAGTTCAATCTCATTTTTGTTTATTGAATAAGTTCGAGTATTTGTTTGGTTGTGTTCCCTGGCAGCATATTGCTGTTTGGGGGACTTTCCTCCAGTTGTTTTGGATACAATGACTTCGACCCATGCAGACAAAAGAATGACGAGCAAAGGAAATATTGATAATGGTTCTACAACTAGACAGACGCAAAATTATGAAAAGACCTTAACAGTTGCTGTGGAAATTATGGGTGAAGGAAAAATTACTATGATGGAGTTATTGAGAGGGATTAAGGAAGTTTGTGGACTGGTGTGCGGATGTCGGTTCAAAGCCGACAATCGATATGAAGTGACATTGTCAAGTGTGAGAGGAAAAGAAAAGCTGATGGATAGTTTTCAAATTCGGATATGCCGTATCATGGCTAAGGACCTATCACTTGATGAAATGGTCATATCTTTCTTAAACCTTCCAGTGTACATAACAGACGAGGTCATCCTGGAATGGCTTAGAGCATGGGGTGAGTCTGCGGTGTCACCAGTGAAGAGGCGCTTCTGGCCGGGGACAGAAGTTGCAGATGGTACGCACTTCTGTAAAGTGAAATTCACAGACACTGTGCGCTCGCTGCCATATTCGACCAAATTTGAGACGTTGGAAGGGACCGAGTATTTCAGAGTGATACACAACCGTCAGGTCAAGATTTGCAGACTTTGTATTCAGCCAGGACACGTTCTACGTGATTGCCCTGATTTTGCCTGTCATAAGTGTGGTGAGCAGGGGCATTACGCAAGTGAGTGTAATGGGAGAAGAGAACACGGTTTTGTTGGTTGCGGGAGGAGTGTTAGGCAGTGCTCCTGTACCCAGGGTGATGGAGCTCCTGGATTATCATATTAGGTCATCAGCGGAGATGGTGTGGAGGAGAGTGAGGTGGAGGAATCTGGGGAGGAAATGAGCATGGGGGAGGAGTCCCAGAGACGGATGGAGGATGAAGAAGACCAGAGGCAGTCGGAGGATGAAGAAGAGAAGGGGCCATGTCCTGTGGGAAAGGAGGTCTCCAAGGGGAAGGATATCAGTTCAAGCCTAGACGGTGTGGAGTTGGAGGGCGTTCCTGGTGGAGAGGAGGGGGTAGCGTGGTGTACGGGAGAAACAACTGGAGAGGCATTGGCTTCGGATTCTGGGGGTGCGGTGGAGATCCCGAAGGTGTCTGTAGTCCCGGGAGGCTCTTCTCAGGTGATGGCTCCTGCTCGGGATGATTCTTACAAGCGTAAAGGGTCTGGAGAAGAGATGACGGGGGAAGAGATGGAGTTTATACAATCTGAGCAGAGGGATAATAAAAAGAACCTGATAGCCAAGAAGAAGAAAAGGGTAAAAGATCTATCATGACGGACTGGATTGATTTCCTTCTCTTTGTATCCGTTATGGTGAGAGTTGTCTCTATCAACACCAATGGACTTCGTAGCAAAGAAAAGCTAGAGCTGGTGTTGGAAGCCTTCTGTGCGGACATATTATGTCTTCAGGAGACTCACTGGACTGAGCCGTATATGGATAATGTAAGACAGCGATGGAATGGACAAATGTACGTGAGTAATGGTACTGTGCATGCATGTGGAGTAGCTATTTTGGTTAAACAAGATGTTGTGACTAATTTAAGTTTGTTATGTGCTGATAATGAAGGTCGAATGGTGGGAGTGGGTTTCACGTTTAAAGATGTGGATTATTTATTGTACAATGTGTATGCTCCTAATACTGAAATTGAGAGAAGGGTTTTGTTTATGTCTATGGGGGGATTATGTGGGAGAAACCGTCTGCTTGTTGGAGATTTTAATGTATGGATGGATAGGTTGGATGCCTCAAGTAGCGCACATTTTTGCTCTGACTCTTCTCGTGGCGCGCTATTAAAGGTAATGCAGGATGAGGATTTGGTGGATATATGGAGGGAGAGGAATCCAGATAAGCGGGTGTTCTCTCGCAGACAAGTGGTGAGGGGAGAGCTCAGGCAGTCACGCATAGATTTGTGTCTTGCTCATAGAGCGGTTGTGAACTTGGTTGTGGGGGTAGAATATTCCCACACATTTTTTTGTGACCATGATGCTCTGCTTTTCCGGCTGGGTGCGTCGAGGGAGGGGAGGGTGGGGGGGTTGTGGTGTCTTAATGCCAGTCTGCTGAAGGATGTGGGGTTTAAGGGAGCAGTGAAGGTGTGTGAATGAGGCCATGTCAGATCCTCTGTTTGAGTCTGATGTGTGTGTGTGGTGGGAAGGTTTAAAAGGGGAGTTCAAGCGGCTGGCAATATCTTTTGCAAGACAGGCTAGTGTGGTAAGAAAGAGGGAAGAGAGGATTCTTAAGTCCCACCTGTTATTTGAGTTAGAAAAGATAGAAAATTGTCCAGGATATGATATTGCAGAGTACCTGAGGCTGCGGGAGGAGTTGAAGGTCTTAGAGAGGCATAGGTGTATGGGGGCAGTGGTGAGGAGTAGAGCGCAGTATGTAGTGGAGGGGGAGAGGAGTACTGCTTTTTTTCTGGGGTTAGAAAGGCAGAAGCAGGAAAGGAGTTTTCTAACTGAGCTTTTAAATGAGCGGGGGGAGAGGGTGACAGATTTGGAAGGTATTTTGAATACAGTGCATTGTTTTTATAAAGGTTAATTTACTTCAGGCGGGGTGGATGAGGTGTGTATGAGAAGTGTGCTAGAAGCAGTGGAGGTAAGGGTGTCAACTGATGATGTGGAGATGTGTGATGCCGATTTTACATTGGCAGAGGTTAAAGCTGCAATCTTAGGCCTGAATTTGAATAAGAGCCCAGGTTCAGATGGTCTTACTGCAGAGTTTTACCGTGAGTTTAGTGACATACTAGCCCCACTGATGCTGCGTGTATTTGAGTGCATGGAGGAGAGGAGGGAAGTCCCAGAATCATTAGCTTTGGGGGTGTTGACTATGGTGTACAAAAGGAAGGGGAGTCGACTGAAACTTGAGAACTACAGACCGATAACCCTTTTGAACTCTGACAATAAGGTGCTTGCTAAGGTAATGGCCAATAGGTTGAAAAAGGTGATGGGTAGCATTATAGCACCTACTCAGGCCTATGGGGTACCGGGGAGGGATATAGTTGACACCCTCTGCACTATCCGGGATGTAGTGAGGCATATGGGGGATGTGGGTGGGGTGGTGCTCTGTCTGGATCTGAATAAAGCCTTTGATCGGGTGGAGCATCGGTTCCTGTTAGAGACCATGGCAAGATTTGGGTTTTGGCCTCGTATAAAAGAGTGGGTGAAGCTGTTGTATGGGTCAGCTTGCAGAGTCGTTAAGTGTAATGGTGTGCTGACTGATCCCTTTCCCCTGGGCAGGTCTGTTAGGCAGGGTTGTCCACTGTCTGCTTTGCTGTACAGCATCTCAGTTGAGCCTTTGGCTGCTTTTGATAAGCGTGATAGAGGAGTGCATGGAGTAGACCTGCCGGGGGGTGGCGTTAGTGTGCTGCATCATTACGCTGATGATACCACCTGTACTGTGCGGGATGGAGGGAGTGTGAATTGTCTGATGAAGTGTTTTGATGTGTATGGGAGAGCTTCTGGGGCTAAGGTGAATGTTGAAAAATCTCAAATGTTATGCGCTTCTGATACAGTTGTGTCTACATGAAACATTCCTTTTAAGACTGTTACGGAACATTTGAGAATTTGGGGTGTGAATATTGGGGTAGATGAGCTGGAGGTCGAGGGACTTTACTTGGACAGGGGTGATTAATAAAATGAAGTCGACTTTGAATTACTGGAAACAAAGGAAATTAAAATTGAGGGGGAAAGTGGTGGTGGTGAATGCTCTGTTGATGTCAAAATGTGTGTATACTTTAGGGGTTCTGGACATGCCTGTATGGGCTCTGAAGAAAATTAATAATGTAGTGTCTGGGTTCCTGTGGGGTGGGAAGGGTGTGAAAATTGCTCGTGATGATAGCAGATGATAGGGGTGGGTTGAGATTAGTCGATCTGGAGGTTAAGTTAAAAGCCATACGGGTTAAGAGAGTGAAACGGTTTTTGTATGGGGAGGAGGGTCAGGGATGGAAGGAGTTTTTCAGGCATTGGTTGCATAGGAGTGGAGGATGCGGAGATTATGGGTTGTTAATGTGTCTAAAGCCTAGCATGTATGCAGAGGTGCCTGCGTTTTATCAGGAGGTGTTCAGGGCCTGGGCAGAGTTATTACCGCAGGTTAGCTATGAGTGTGACTATTGGGGTGATTTTGAATCTACCGGTTTTTATGAACCCATTGCTGAAATCTGAGGGAAAGATACTGGAGAGTAAGGTGCTTATGAGGGCGGGTATGATAAGAGTGAGGGACTTTAGGTATGAGGTGGTGCCGGGGTTCCTGCCTGATCAGGCGATCTTAGATACTGTCTGGGGTGTAGATGAGGATGTCAGGAAAGGGACAGTGTTGAGAATGTATGAGAGGAAACAGGAGTGTTTTCCAGGGGAGTGGGTGAGGCTGCTGGACAATCACATGAGTAAGGGGGTTTTAGAGACCTTGCCTGAGATGCAGGTGAAATGTGGGGAGTCTGTGCAAGCCTTATCCTCTACCCAGGTGAGGGCCTTCTACTGGGCTCTTCTTACCAGGAAGGCTTACTTGAATGTACACATTCTGATTTTATGTTGAGGCACAATTGGGTTTTTACCAAGGTGGTGTTACATCAGGTAGACAGGGCAGTGTCTCGTGTGTGTGACGTATGTAGAGTTATGGATGAAAATCTGATGCACATGATGTTTGAGTGTGTTGAGGTAGCTGGGTTCTATGTGATGTTGAGGGACATGTTAGAAAGGTACTGGGGAGTAGAGTTAATAGGAGGGGTTGATTGGAGGTGTTTGGTATTGTTTGGAGTGTATCAGCATGTGAAGGGAGTGAATATTCACTTATTGAATTTTATGCTGTCACATGCAAGGTGTGCTGTATATTTGAGGAGGAACTTGGCAAGGTTTGAGGGCAAGAGGGTGACAGTGTGGAAGGTGTTTGAAGGTATGGTCAGGAAGGATGTGGGATTGATGCATAGGTCTAGGCAGAAGGATTTTGAGTGTGTTTGTGAAGGATTGTGGATTCATTGCTGTGGGGGAGTATGGTGGTTTGGTGTATGGGTTTTGATGTGCAAAGATTTGGAGAGATATCATTAATCATTTTAAAATAATTGTTTTGATAATTTCTTAGTTTTTATTTGATAAGGGGTTGCTTTTAACCTCTCTAATTTCATGGAATTTGTTTTATCTTAGTCTTGTATGCAATGTTTGTATGTAGTTGGTTTGGTATTTTTATTTTGTTTGGTAGTGGGTAAATTGGTTGCCTACCTATGTTTTAGTCTTGTGTTGATTGAATTGGTTTTGCATATTGAATTGAAAATATTGTAAAAAGATGTTTTATAATAAAAATATTAAAAATTAAAAAAAGGTACGCCCGATCTCGTCTGATCTCGGAAGCTAAGCAGGGTCGGGCCTGATTAGTACTTGGATGGGAGACCGCCTGGGAATACCAGGTGCTGAAAGCATTTTGTCCACTAGGGTGTGCTCTTGCATTATTTCATCAGCAACACTGCCTTGTTGTAAGCATTTAATGATGAATTGACTAAATGCAGCTTCTATGGGCTAGTCTTTCCTGCCCTTTTAATAGGATCAAAGTTCCTTGTGTTGTCAGTTAGCGTCTGCCTTGTATTTATAAGAGAAATAAGAATATTGTTACTGAATATTGTTACTTGCAGTTCTGTTGCTTGGGGGTGAGTTTGAGACTTTTTCCTGATTTCTTAATGACGGACAACATGGCAACGAATAATGGAACGGATAAAGACCAAGGCAATACACAACGGACTAAACATGGACTGGAAGGTGGCTTAAAATACGGCAAGGAACGAACAGTGGCAGTGGAATTGATGGTGGAAGACAAGATAACGACAATGGAATTACTAAGATCAATTAACATGTTGAGGACAGACGTTCCGCTAGCGGAACCCCGTTCCGCCTGCGGAACCCCTAGCCAACAGCCAATGGCATCGCACGGCGCGAAATACAAAACCAACTAAAATACCACAATTCAATTTTCTCAAACAATCAACTATTTTACTCCATTTTAAAGATAAGACTCTTGTTAATCTAACCACATTGTCCGATTTCAAAAAGGCTTTACAGCGAAAGCAAAACATTAGATCATGTCAGGAGAGTACCCTGCCAAAGATAATCACACACCCATTTTCCAAGCAAGCAAAAAGTATCAGATAACCTTAAACATTCTAACTTTCACCCTTACCTTAATAATTAACACTAACCTTAACCCTAACTCTAACCTTAACAGGCAGCCTTGGCCATTTTCTTCAACGACATAAAAGTAGGCCCAGAATGAAGCCTGACCTAAATTTAAGGTGCTTTTGGGTTAAAGCGGCCAATCCGTTGAGGCTAGAAACACAATTCAACCACAGGAATGTTTTTGAGGTCCTCCTTATCTACTCTGATCATGTGAAATTAACTCTTAACAGTGAATAAATTCCAAAATGTACCTTACTTTTCTCTTGACTGCTAGGTCCGTCGGCTTGAAATCTAATGGGACTCAAAACTATCCATTAACCTGTGAGGTTCTAAATATTATAGTAAGAACTTGACAGACAAATATTCTCAGAACCCAACAAACCTCTGTTTAAAATTGAAAACTATCATTTCTGTAATATGTTTAGCCATGCAAGTTTGACTGAAAATGTCAGGTCCTCAAGGGTAATTTTATGATTTCACTTCTCTGTCATTGCACAAAGTAGAGAGGGGGAAAAACATGTGTGAAAGTAAATAAAATAAATATACATCAATACAGTTGCAGCTGTCATCCTGCCAGATGTATATTTTTACTAACGTGTCAAATCGGCCTCTGATTGGGAAGAGAGAGAATGGATTACTCCCTTGACAAGCTAACCTTAAATGCCCAAGGTTAAAAGGCCCAAAGCCAAATCATAGTTATATTATTTTTATAATAATACAAATCTGTCAAGCCCTTTTTACATCAGCAGTTGTCAAAGTGTTTTACAGATACCCAGTCTAAAAATCCAAGACCCATATATGCATATGCCGAGAGAGGATCGATTACATAAAGTTAATATTCATCTGTGATGGCTGAGAGAGATTTGGGTCACATGTGCTGTTTTGAGGGGTTAAAAGGTCACATCCCAACATGGGCCCTGTTGGGTTGTTGGACACCGTCCCGTCCACTAGGCTGCACTCTTGCACATTGATACACGGCATGTCTGGCCACGGTGCTGCTGTTCATCCCAATTGTACCATTGACTTCCCGTGTAGCACGGGGGTTGTGGGACAAGTGCCGTCACTCTGACCCAGCCGGGACAGAGGGGACCACTCCTAACACAGGGCCCGGGTCACTCTGACCCAGCCGGGATAACAGGAAGGTTAAGCACATCGGTTATCAGCACAACAGGTTCACCTCTGTCCCAGTCTAGGTACTTAGTGCAATTGTAATATCCTCGGGTGACGTTTATATCAAATGGGATGAGGCTATTGTCATTGCTCTTCACCATACCGGAACACACTCCTCCCGCCATGTCACCAAAGTAGGCCGTGATGGCAATAGCTCCTACAGTAACTTCGGGTCTATTTAGGGATGATATTAGCTGCTCTTTAGAGACGGAGCCCCACCACCTCTCGCCCAGCCATTCTAACAGTGGAAGCCAGGATCCGTTCAATAGAGGCCAGTTGCCATATTTCTTTTGGTTAGAGACACAGAATGAGTTGAATTGTCTTCTCTCCACATAGGCCATCTTCCAACCCAGTACCTATTTCGCTATATGTGTGTAATTGGTATCATAGTTATTTTGATGCAGCCATTGTAAGTACTAGGAAATTGGAAGCATGCCCCAAGCAGCACACGGTCACCAACCCCATGAAAAGGGCCTCATGTTTCTAACTGTTGCTCCTAATGATTATGAGGACATGTAGCTTTCTCAACAGCTGTCACCTCTGCACCACCGTGCCTAACAGTAACCCAACCCACCGATGGAAAGGTGTTTAACCTGTTGGGGATAGGGGACAGTATTGACACGGCTGGATAAAAAACATACCCGATTTAATCTGGTTACTACTCCTGCCCAGTAACTAGAATATGCATATAATTATTGGCTTTGGATAGAAAACACCCTAACGTTTCTAAAACTGTTTGAATGGTGTCTGTGAGTATAACAGAACTCCTATGGCAGGCCAAAACCTGAGAAGATTTCAAGCAGGAAGTGGCCTGTCTGAGAAGTAGTGTTTCATCTTGGCTCTTTTTATTGAAGACTCAGGATCTGTGCAATAACGTGACACTTCCTACGTCTTCCATAGGGTCTCAGAGCCCGGGAAAACGTTGAACGATATCGAGGCAGGCTCTGGCTGAAACACTTTATCGCTTTTGGCAAGTGGCCACTCAGAGTAAGCGTCCCACCTAGCCCATAGAGGTTAACAGCCAATCATAGACCTCGATCTCCTTAACTCAAGCAATTGTGCATTTCTGAACTGTAATGATGTCAGAGGAGAGAAACTGACAATAGCGAGCTGAGCCCGGTAAGATACATACACACATGATTATATCATACTCTATACACACCTTGTTCATAGACCATGCTAACCATAGGCATTTAGCTTGTACTGATTCTGACACTCATCTCTACTCCACAGGCATCTACCATAACCCTGAACCGTTCTGTAGGTACTCGGACTGATTGACACTGACTATGTTTGATATCCTTTAAATCACTGTTGTAAAATATACCATGTATATGTGATATATATCCCATGCCTTTAATATACATTCAGGAGAGCAATTACATACCATCTTCAGACGAGGAGGGACCTAGGAACCTTGTCTTGGAACAAGCTCCTCCACTGTTGCACCCAGAGGTCCTCAACCATGAACAACCTCAACCTCACCCAGCATTACCTCCTCTTCCCCAGCTGAACAATGCAGAAGATGAAATGGTAGTGTATACTGTGATTACACTTTGGTTGTGTGTATGACTTGTTTGTAATGTGGTTATGTCTCTTTCTTTCAAGTATATGGCCGATGATGAGGATGGAGATGACTAGGTTGCAATGTGTTGAGACCTAACTACACATTTTATTCCTTTTTGGGCAAAATAGAGGGTGTGGTCATTGAAAATGAATGCTGCCACTATGTCCTGGTTGGGTATGGATGTATTGAAATGTAATGTTTGTAATGTAAATGTGTTTGTCAATAAATGTGACCTGGTATTCTTGCTCAGAATATTATTGTCTTTATTCACATAAGGATATGGACATTGAATAATACATCACAAGCACTTTGTAATGGCACATTTACCAAGCGATATGACAGAGATTAGATATGCTCTCCACCTATATCTTTCCTACTCTAGACAGTGTGTCTGGCATCTGGGTGACGTTCCAGGTCTTCATCCCCAAAGATGTGGTTTGTTGGTCGGGCTACAAAGGTTACATTTTCAAGGCAGCCGATGCGGGAAAATACAGATGTGATCTCTGAAAAGCGTGCACCTGTCCCAATCGTAAACCCAAGTTATCAAACGCCTCCTTGAATCTCTTTCCCTTGGCAGTTACAATATCAAACAGGTATCCCAAACTGTCCTCATCCATATAATGGATTGCGGCAACTGGGTTGGTGTACATGTTTGTCCTCATTCGTAGAAGCTCTATCACTTCACCATGTGGTGGGGACATTCCCAAACTGAGGAATGCAGCTCCCTACCATGAGCCTTTCATCACCTTTACCATATAACACATCTCATCCACTATATGTGTTATAGCAAAGTATATGGTGTTATGAGCCATTCCCGTGGGTCTACGTAGCAAGTGTCCTTCTCCCAGTTTACGCACCAGAACTTTCATAATGTCAATAGGAGTTGAAAATAGACCTTGTACCATATCGGTACAGATGTACCTGCCTCGACTAATAACAACAGTAAAGGTCATGACTGAATCCTGTGTCTTCACCGTAATCGAACACACTCCTCCTTGCATACCACCGAAGTGTGCTGCGACGACAATGTCCCCTTTGCGAATCTTAGCTGTATCCATGAATGTGATAATCTGCTCTTTAGAGACTGATCCCCACCAGCGCTCACCCAGCCATTCTAGGAATGAATGCCATGATCTGTTCAGTATAGACCAATTAAGCATGCTTTCCATCTGCTGTTGCTTTCTCGAATCTTCCACAGCTCGAATCGAGTCGTGACCATCTTGACAGTAAACCTGTACCTCGCTACCCTCTTCATCGTAGACTTCGTAGCTGTCCACCACCTCGTCATCGTACACGTCGTCACAGTCCACCACCTCATCATCGACTTCTTCATATTCCACGACAGCGCCGGTGCCAACCTCTTCGCCGTAGACCTCTTCGCAGTACACCACCTCTTCGTCGTCAACCTGTTCACAGTAGAGCTCTTCACTGTCAACATCTTGGATGTGGACCTCGTAGTCTGACACCTCAGAATCGTAAACGTCGTATTCCGCAAGACTATCGGTTGAATGATACTGGGGACTAGTTTCAGCCTCCTCATCTGGTATCCTCCATGTCAGCACCGGGAGTCTCTTGGTTATGTGTATAGTCCTCTTGACAATAGTCATGATAATCATCAGTCCTCGTAGTCACCTGACATTGCCGCTCCCAACTGCTTTCGGAATCAGATTAGTTGGCGCCTGAAGACCTAACTGCTTGTGGTCCCAATCTCATAGACCTTGCAGTAACCATAACAAGACTGAGTCTGAGGCCTCTTGACACAAACAACTGTCTGATAATGGTTCCGACTATTCTCCAAATATATGCCCTGCTTAGACACCTGTAAACCGTTAGATCTGTATTCAATCCAACGGTTGGTATGGTATGTATATATGCTTACACCCAACATGTCTGCTGCGGCATGAATCTTCACTTCGGTTGCCCAACTACCTAGACAGTTCATGTCAGGACAGCGGAGTCAATCACCACCTTCCGGAGACACCTGAAACCCCACCTCTTCAAGGAATACCTGGGATAGGATAAAGTAATCCTTCTAACCCCCCCCCCTTAAAAGATTTAGATGCACTTTTGTAAAGTGGTTGTTCCACTGGATATTATAAGGTGAATGCACCAATTTGTAAGTCGCTCTGGATAAGAGCGTCTGCTAAATGACTTAAATGTAAATGTTGGACTCCGTAATATACTTTGACACTGAACGGTAACACATTCTCAGGATGGTCCTATACGTATGTTGTTTGCTCTGCTGCTGCACCACCGCATTTCGAGTTGGTTCATGGTACTCTTCTGTACCACATAGTGCTTCACTGACCGCTCTGAAGAAACAATTTCCGTCACCTTTTATGTTCACATTCTTACAAGGAGCAACTAACACACCAGATGCAGTATGACTGAGAAACATCTTCTTGCACTGCACCTTCAGCCTCGTGCACAGCAACTGGGCATCTTCAACTGTAACAGGGTTGAACTGCAGCTCTCTGCCTGTGCTGCCACTAACAAAGTCAACGTCTGAGTCGTCGCTACTGTCATTTCCCTTTGCTGTATTACAATATCTGAGTGTATGGAAAGACTGATTTCCCATGTGCCATTATACACTGTATTCTGCTTCTTGAGAGGCATCAGTATAGTCATTAATATATTGCTTTGGGCCCTATTGCCAAAGACCCACAGTTCTGCAGACTGAGTGATGATGGGGCGGGCCTAAAGAACGCGTCATCAATCACACAGTGCTTGACAGAAGCCACAGGAGCCTATAATGGCTTCCATGCTTGCTGACTGAGTCATGATAGGGCGGGCCTAAGGAAAGTGTCAATCACACAGAGCTTGACAGAAGCCACAGGAGCCTATACTGGCTTCCATGCTTGCTCACTGTGAGGGCTTGGGTATGAGGCTGTTAATGACATGTTAACCACTATGCTCTAGGTAATGACTTACATGGAAAGTGAAATGTACAGTTCCACCTGTCAATAGCACCACTACACTAACACTATAGCCATGTAATGGTTTATAATGCTGTTGAATGCAAGTAAAATAAATTATGCTCAAGCAACTGTCAAGTGCTACCACTGTCATTTATTGATAAAAGAGGTCCACATCACCATATTACCAAATTAATGCAATATAACATTTCAACTGTTAGGATTATAACATATCCCCCATACTTTCACGGAGCAGTGTCAGATTCAGTGAGACCGATCCCAGGTCCATCATCCTCACACCTTCAGTCTTCAGTACACTGAGACCCAGGGAATGTAGTCTGGCGCCAGTGTTCACGTTGTATCCGGTACAGTCCACAGGACAGGCTGTGCAGTAAGGACGATCTACCAGGGCTGTTCCGGGGCCATCCATGTATCGTCCAGATGCACAGTTCCACAAGATCTGTAGACCTGCCTTGTATTGTGATCCACTGGCTATTAGAGACTGAGTAGACGTTGTCTTCCAGTTAAACACCACAGAGAACACTGAGACGTCAGGCTTTCCTTTTCCGTAGTAGCACACTAGAGTGATAGGCAGACATGTACCATCAAGTTTATACACTTGGTATGGTTTCATCAATGTCACCCAGTAAGTAACTTTCCAGGTGTCAAATTTCCTACAAATGTTCCTGTACCAATAACCTTTCTCTACCCCAATGAGGTCAGGCATAGAGTGGTCACTCCAACCACCTTGGATAGAGCGGGCCACTCTAGATCTCCCTTGTAATCCGGGTCTGTCAAACTCAAGGCCTCCGTTCACAACCCTGTCTTCTCCGTCAAACTCAGGTCCCCCATCCATACCCCGATATTCTCCGTTAAGGTCAAGTCCCCCATCCACACCCAGGTATTCTTCTTCAAGCTCAGGTCCATCACTGATGACACTGTGCTTTCCGTACAGATGCACACATAGAGACAAGTGCATTGTTGTAACAAAGATGAACAGGTGACCCGTAATAGTCATGCTGGATATAGCTGATACCTCTTCCCAAGTGTTGATACATGTAAACTGTTGTAACAACTCAACCTGACATATAAGTACTTCCCTGTATTAGTAAGTTGGATACAACATCAAGTGTTGGATAACTGAGACGTGGTTGCCTACACTACTGATAGCTGGATGTATTGTCACAGCCTCCACATTCCATGGACAGGATACAACATCAAGTGTTGGATACCTGAGACGTGGTGGTGACTCAGAACTCACAGACTCAACATTCCGGGGCAGGGCACTGTGTGCGAACGGCCCAGTCTGCCCTCCGTACTGCCCTTGGGCCCCGTGTGAGTTTGGGTATGGATTCTAAAAATGCCCCCCCCACTACACTACCTTCCCTTGGTTGTGGATATTGTGCCTTTTGGGTATGGTGGTTGTTCCCCTCTGTCCCCGGGCTGGGTCAAAGTGACCCCGGGCAGCACTGTCCCCATGACCTCCGTGCTACACAGGGAGGACAGCGGTGCATCAATGTGCAAGAGGGCAGCCAAGCGTGCTGGATGGCGTCCAACTACCAAACAGTGCCGAACGAGCAGACAGGGCCGAGCACCACGTGCCTCGTCCATTCGCGTGGCCCCTGTAAGCTGGCCATAGAGAGGCCAGCTTAGGAGGACCCTAACCCTAACCACCCGCGGGAACCCGGCCTAGAGTGCACAAAAAAAATCTGTCCTTATCAGTTTAATATCTGATACGTCCCCCCCATCGGGGGACTACGTATTAAATGGATTTTTCGAACAGGGAGTTGGAAATGGGGCTTGCTCTGTCCGCTCCACGCATCGACTCGGTATAGCAGTACCTCCGGAAATGGTGCAACACTTTTCTCCCATTGTATTGAAAAAAAATACACAAAGCTATGTAAACAGCTAGCGGAAGAAGAGAAAAAAGAAGAGTGAAACGCCCTTCATGGGGTCCCCTGTTTCCCTCCATAAAATATATATTTTTTTTAATAAAAAAATATTGTCAAGGATTGTGTGTGCGTCTGTTTTTGACTCCCCCCCCCAAAAATACAATCACTTCACCAGGATTGTGTGTCTGTCTGTGACTTTTTACCCACAGCCCTCGAAAACTTGGAAGAGTGGGTTCGGGGACCCCCCGCGGGAACCCGGCCTAGAGTGCACAGAGTGTCTCAGGCCCCGACCTCTGACTTCCATACGAATCTGGTTTCTCTTCATTACGCACAAGCCTTTCACCTTTTACTTCTGTGGAGAGGAACACTTACGTATTTTTCCACTCAAAGTAGTCACTTGGGCAATTGAGTTCAAGCCTGACGACTGCCGTATTTGCCGGGCTTTGAACAAATAGTCGCACTAGGCGTAAAGAGCTAGTGACTTAAAGACGCATTTGCGACTTTTTAAAAGAAACACCTGCCTGTCGCAAGGGAAACGTTGGGTGGGGAGGAGCCAACTTTTGTCAAACCACTGAGGTCTGCCGAGACCCTCGGGTGCCCAGCGGGTGCAGGGGTCAATTTGTGGGTTATCGCTTCTCGGTCTTTTGGCTTAGCTCAAGCTTGGTACCGAGGTGCCCCAGAGCTCGCTGAGTCGAAAGGTCGAAGGTAGGTGAGCGGGAAACATTTTCTAGGTGGGGAAAAATGTTCTGTTTACAGTTTATTTTTCTACAGTGGCTTCTGTTTAAAGAGAGCTTATTTTTTTGAGGGAGTGGGTCATTTTTTCTGGAAAAATGGCTCTTATATCACCAGCAAAGATGCCTGGGATCGGGATAGCAAACACGGTGAGGTTTGCCTGGAGAAACAAGGACATGGAGCCGTTCGGGAGGGAGACTTTCGGGAGAACAATCCTGATCGGGATCCTAAAGTTGGAGGTGGGGGATGTTTTGTGCCTCCAGGCGAATCCAGTGGAGGTGGCTTTCGACGTGACGCTCCACAAGGAAGAGAAGTACGAGGAGGTGCTGAAGAAGGCCAGAGAGGTGGGAAAGGACAGACCGATGTGCCATTATGAGGTGACCAGCCTGGGAAAAAGCAATTTCCGGGTGGTCACAGTAAACATGTATAACCCCCATGTGAAGGACGAAGAAGTGAGGACTTTTCTGGGGTGGTACATGGACAATGTATCCTCGGCAAGGCTCTTCAGGGACACCCTGGGCTTCTGGAATGGGAGGAGAGGTTTCCAGGCGCTGCTCAGAGAGGACCCAAAGGGGTTGGGTGGCTACCTCCATTCTCCGGCGATGTTCTCCCTGGGGGCTGACAGGGGGACGTTGTATTATGCCCGTCAGCCTCCGTTTTGCAGGCGCTGAATGGCCTACGGTCACATTCTCACCTCGTGCAGCACAAGAAAGTGCAGATTTTGTGGATCTGGGGAGCACGAGGCGAGGGACTGCGACGTGCCTAAGGCGTGCCACGGGTGTGACTCGTCAGCACACCTGTTGCGGGAGTGCCCGGCTCGTCAGAGGTCATACGAGTCTGCAGCTGGGGGGGAGCAGGAGAGGGGGATGGGGGAAGAAGAGGGGAAGGAAGGCCGTCTGCAGCACGGGCCCAGAGGGGAAGGACGCACGGAAAGAGGAGGAGCAAGGAGCTTTAGCAGGAGGAGAAGGGGAAAGACAAGACACGGGAGCAGAAGAACTGGAAGGGGAGGAAGGAAAGGAGGCGAAAGGAAGCAAGGGAGTGGAGGAGCAAGAGAGAGCAACAGTGGAGGGAGAGGTGGTGGAGGGGGGTGCCGGTGGCAGGGCCTGTGGAGGAGGGGGTGGCGTGGTGGAGAGACAGCATGTCGAGCGCCCTCGTGGAAGAAATGAGGGGATTGGTGGAGGAGCTGGCGGGGAAGGGGGGTGGTGTCTCCCCGTTACCTCCAACACCGAAGAAGAAAGGGAAGAGGGGGCGCTCGACAGACAGTGAGGGTGGCCAAGCGAGTGATGGGGGAGGGAGAAGTTTCTTTGTCCTTGCTGGTTTCCGCAGCCCTTCAGCACTTGGTGGAGGGTGACTCCCAAGGTGTGGCTCAGGGCTGGTCGTCGGGGGGGGAATCTCAACTCCTGTTTGGGGAGACGGGGTCCCCTATTCTCAGCCCGGCAGGCTACAGGGAGGGAGAAATTGAGGTTTTTGGTGGGAAACCCAGGATGCAGGGCACTCAGATGCCTAACACCATGCCTGCATCCTGGGTTGGAGAGATGGAGGAGGACGTGGGGACGTCAGGAGAGAAGACGTCCACGCCGGATGAGATGGAGCAGGGGAGCATCGGGTGAGTCTCCTGTTTTTGTTCTGGGTTTATTTTTGCTGAGGGAGGGTTTTTGTTTTAATTTATAAAGGATATTTCTGTTACTTTTGTTAATTTAAATGTAAGAGGTTAGAGGGATTTTGTTAAGAGGAGGGCGGTTTTCAGTTTTTTAGAGGGGGTGGGTTTTGATGTTTGTTTTTTACAGGAGGTTCACCTGAGGGATGGTGGGGATGTAAATAGGTTTAGGAGGGAGTGGGACAAGGGGGAGTCAGTTTGGGGTATAGGTGGGGTTCATTCAACGGGGGTGGGGATTCTGTTTGGGAATAGGCAGGTGAAAATAGAGGGCACTTTTTTGGGGGTGGATGTCACTTTTAGGTATAGGTTAGTGGGGGTGTATGGGCCACAGGTGGCGGCAGACAGGAGGGAGATGGTGGACTGTCTGGCACTCCTGTGTGTTACAAATAGGCACTTGGTGATAGGTGATTTTAATATAGATTTAGGGGTAGGGGGGATAGCAGTGCAGGCGCCATCACCGGGCTAATGGCTTGCCATGGTCTGGTTGATGGAGGGCTGCACACTACTCCGACAATGGCTGGTCCCACTTGACGCAACTCCCGGGGGGTTGCTCGGAGGCTTGACTACATTTTTCTATCCAGGTCTTTGGGTCAGTTGTCTGGGCGGCTGTTGCCTGTTTTCTTTTCAGATCACGACGGGGTGCTCCTGCAGGTGGGGTAGCCAGTCTGCCTCTTCGGTAGGGGGTACTGGAAATTAGATCAGGATGTGCTGGAGGAGCAAGCTTTCGTTGATGCCTTTTTGGTTTCTTTCGGGGGCTTGAAGGCCTCCGGTCCATGTGTGAGGGGGTGTTAGAGTGGTGGGATTTAGTTAAGGTAAGGATTAGGGTTTTTATAATAGGATATTGCAGGAGGAAAAAAGGGAGGGAGGTTGATCATATCCAAAGGTTGATCGAACTCGAGTACGAGGCAGGCAACCTCAGCGGGTCGATTGACTGGAAGAGATCCGCAGCCCTGAAGGCGCAGCTCAGGGAGCTGCAGGAGCGGAAGGCTCGAGCTTTCCTGGAGTGTGTGCATAATTGCTTTCTAGAACACAATGAGACTTTTTCCACTATGTTCTTCAAGTCAGTTAGGGGCAGACAGAGTAGGAAGGTAATGCATGGGGTTAGGGAAGAAAATGGTAGTATAGTCAGAAAGCCGGAGGAGATGGTCAGGGTGACAACTGACCATTTCCAAAGGTTTATTTAATAAGGAGAGGGAAGTACATTTAATTTTTTTTTTTACATTTTAGTCATTTAGCAGACGCTCTTATCCAGAGCGACTTACAAATTGGTGCATTCACCTATAATATCCAGTGGAACAACCACTTTACAATAGTGCATCTAAATCTTTGTAGATGTAGAGCAGGGAAATGTGTTTTTAGAACACTTGTACCGGCAATTGCCAGAGGACATTAGAGAAGCGATGGAGGCTCAGATTTCCCTAGAAGAGGTTGAGAGCGCTCTTAGGAGGATGGGAAAAGGGAAGGTGCCTGGGATGGATGGGTTGCTGGCCGAGTTTTATCTCAAGTTTTGGGGTATACTTGGACCAGTAGTCCTCGAAGTCTTGAAGGCCATCCTTGAGACGGGGTTCCCGGAGGGATCAATGGCTGTTGGTGTGCTGTCCTTTCTTTATAAGAAGTGTGAAGTAACAGACCTTGGCAACTGGCGGCCGTAGATTACAAGATACTTGCAAAGGTTTTAGCAGACCGGTTGCACACAGCCCTTCCCTACGTCGTCCACGAGGATCAGACGTGCGGGGTAGAGGGCCGCTCTATTAGATGGAACCTACAGTTGATTAGGGACTCCATCGCTTGGGTATAAGATAGAGGGCTGCCTTTAACCTGGTGTGGTATAGGGGGCAGTATTTCCACGGCCGGATGAAAAACGTACCCAAATTAAACAGCCTACTACTCGGGCCCAGAGTCAAATATTTGCATATTATTAGTAGATTTGGATAGAAAACACTCTAACGTTTCTAAAACTGTTTGAATGATGTCTGTGAGTATAACAGAACTCATATGGCAGGCAAAAACCTGAGAGGTATCCAGCCAGGAAGTGGGCACTCTGAGGGTTGTAGTCATTTCAAATTAAGTTCTATTCAAACTACAGTGTCTGTGATGTCATATTGCACTTCCTAAGGCTTCCACTAGATGTCAACAGTCATTAGAACCTTGTTTGAGACTTCTGCAATGCAATTTGATTGAATAATACCCGGAACAGTAAGTGGTCTGGCTGGGGTCACTTCATTATCTCATGTGCGGTCACGAAGGGTTAGCCATTTTCTTTTTCTTCTGTAATGAATGTGCTATTGTCCGGCTTTAATATCGCAATTCTACGTTAAAAACACCCTAAAGATTGATTGTGAACATGGGTTGACATGTTTCTACAAACGCTGAGGGAACTTTTTAACTTTTCGTTGACGGTGGAGAGACGCGCTTCATGCATTTTGGAATGGTGATCTGGACGCGCCAACAAAGCTGATTTATTTCCACATAAATGAAGGACTTTATCGAACAAATGAACATTTCTTGTGGAAGTGGGAGAGTTTTCCGAGTGCATTCAGCCGAAGATAAGCAAAGATAAGAAAATATTTTAAAACATATTTCATAGTTTTGTGGACGCCGTGGCTGGACGGCTAACTATTTAGCTTGGATTGATGATGTGGCTCAGTACTCAGAATATTGAAGAATGTGCTTTCTCCGTAAAGTTATTTTGAAATCTGGGTTGCGGTTGCGTAAAGGAGTAGTTTCTAATTTTTTTATTAATTGTTATATATTTTGTCAACGTTTATGATGAGTATTTCTGTAAATTGATGTGCCCCTTCACCGGAAATTTTGGGGTGAATACATTTTCTGAATGTCACACGCCAATGTAACATGGGTTTTTTGGATATAAATATGAACTTGATAGAACAAAAAATGCATGTATTGTCTAACATAATGTCTTAGGAGTGTCATCTGATGAAGATCGTCAAAGGTTAGTGCATAATTTTAGCTTGTTTTCTGCTTTTGGACGGCTACCCTTGCTTGGAAAAAGCTGTGTTGTAGTTTTTTTGCTGGGGTGGTAGCCTTATTATGTCCTAACATAATCTAATGTTTTGCTTTCACCATAAAGCCTTTTTGAAATCGGACAATGTGGTGTGATTAAGGAGAAGTGTATCTTTCAAATGGTGTAAAATAGTCGTATGTTTGAGAATTTTGAATTATTAGATTTTTGATGTTTTGTACTTCGCGCCCTGCTATCCCATTGACTGTTGGCTAGGGGTTCCGCTAGCGGAACGCCTAGAAGCAAGATGTTTTAACTTCTTTGGTATAGGGGGCAGTATTTTCACGGCCGGATTAAAAAACGTACCCGATTTCATCTGGTTACTACTCCTGCCCAGAAACTAGAATATGCATATAATTACTTGATTTGGATAGAAAACACTCTAAAAAGTTTCTAAAAATGTTTGAATGGTGTCTGTGTATAACAATTTGAAAATTTGTTGTCCTTCTGTTGCATCTCTATCGACATTACAGCATCTGTGCTGTAACATGACACTTTCTAAGGCTTCCATTGGCTCTCTAAAGCCGCCAGAAAGTGGAATGGGGTGTCTGCTGTCTCTGGGCAAAGTACAACAGCAGAGTTTGTAAGTGGTCAGCCTGGGGACAGTGAGACTGAGATGCGCGTTCACGAGACTTCTCAATTTTTTTCTTTCAGCCTTTGAATGAATACAACGTTGCCCGGTTGGAATATTATCGCTATTTTACAAGGAAAATAGCATAAAAATGGATTTTAAACAGTGTTTGACATGCTTCTAAGTACGGTAATGGAATATTTTGAATTTTTTTGTCACGAAATGCGCCAGCGCGTCACCCTTCGGATAGTGACCTGAACGCACGAGCAAAACGGAGGTATTTGGATATAACTATCGATTATTTGGAACCAAAACAACATTTGTTGTTGAAGTAGAAGTCCTGGGAGTGCATTCTGACGAAGAACAGCAAAGGTAATCCAATTTTTCTAATAGTAATTCTGAGTTTAATGAGCCCCAAACTTGGTGGGTGTCAAATTAGCTAGCCGTGATGGCCGCGCTATGTACTCAAAATATTGCAAAATGTGCTTTCGCTGAAAAGCTATTTTAAAATCTGACATAGCGATTGCATAAAGGAGTTCTGTATCTATAATTCTTAAAATAATTATGTATTTTTTGTCAACGTTTATCATGAGTAATTTAGTAAATTCACCGGAAGTTTTCGGTGGGTATGCTAGTTCTGAACAAAACATGCTAATGTAAAAAGCTGTTTTTTGATATAAATATGAACTTGATTGAACAAAACATGCATGTATTGTATAACATAATGTCCTAGGAGTGTCATCTGATGAAGATCATCAAAGGTTAGTGCTGCATTTAGCTGTGGTTTTGGTTTTTGTGACATATATGCTAGCTTGAAAAATGTGTGTGTGATTATTTCTGGCTGGGTACTCTCCTGGCATAATCTAATGTTTTGCTTTCGTTGTAAAGCCTTTTTGAAATCGGACAATGTGGTTAGATAAAGGAGAGTCTTGTCTTTAAAATGGTGTAAAATAGTAATATGTTTGAAAAATTGAAGTTTTTGCATTTTTGAGGTATTTGTAATTCGCGCCACTCTATACCATTGGATATTGGTGAGGCGTTCCGCTAGCGGAACATCTGTCCCTAACAGGTTAGACAGAACAGCAAAAATTGTACTTACAGAGTGCATCAAACATGATTTAGACCTTGTTGATGCAAAACTGTTTATTTCTGTATTTCATGATTGCAACTTGCTGAAAAGTGTCCACAGTGTTCCTATCATTTACTTTAAACAGAACAGCAAAATTGGTACTTACAAAGTGCATCAAAAAATATTTAGACCTTGTTTATGAAAAACTGTTTATTTCTGTATTTCATGATTGCAACTTGCTGAAAAGTGTCCACAGTGTTCCTATCATCTAGTGTACAGCAATACAGCAAAAAAGTACAGCAAAAATGGTACTTACAGAGTGCATCATACATGATTTAGACCTTGTTGATGAAAAACAGTTTCTCTGTATTTCATGATTGCAACTTGCTGAAAAGTGTCAGTGTTCCTATCATCTAGTGTAAACAGTACAGCAAAAATGGTACTTAGAGAGTGCATCAAACATGATTTAGACCTTGTTTATGAAAAACGGTTTCTCTCTGTACTTCATGATTGCAACTTGCTGAAAAGTGTCCACGGTGTTCCTATCATCTAGTTTAAACAGTACAGCAAACATGGTACTTACAGGGTGCATCAAACATGATTTAGATCTTGATTATGAAAAACGTTTTTTTTCTGTATTTCATAATTGCAACTTGCTGAAAAGTGTCCAGAGTGTTCCTGTCATCTAGTGTAAACAGTACAGCAAAAATGGTACTTACAGAGTGCATCAAAAAATATTTCGAATTTGTTTATGAAAAACGGTTTATTTCTGTATTTCATGATTGCAACTTGCTGAAAAGTGTCCAGTGTTCCTATCATCTAGTGTACAGCAATACAGCAAAAAAGTACAGCAAAAATGGTACTTACAGAGTGCATCAAACATGATTTAGACCTTGTTGATGAAAAACAGTTTCTCTGTATTTCATGATTGCAACTTTCTGAAAAGTGTGAACAGTGGACCTATCATCTAGTTTAAACAGTACCTAAAAAATGGTAGTTACAGAGTGCGTCAAAAAATATTTAGAACTTGTTTATGAAAAACTGTTTATTTCTGTATTTCATGATTGCAACTTGCTGAAAAGTGTCCACAGTGTTCCTATCATATAGTGTACAGCAATACAGCAAAAAAGTACATTAAGAGTCTCAGAATAGAAATGTTGATATAGGATCAATTTTGCATTTTGAGAACATAGTAAGGAATATATGGATATTGGGACCTGATCCTATATCAGCACTCCTACTGAGATACTTTTTGAATACAGGCCATAATATGTGTGAAAGTTTGAGTTAGCCAGCTACATTGGGATCTCATGATGGAAAATGTCCGACTGTGATATTGCAGTCATTTTTATTCTACTTGACACACCTCTGCTGTATCATATTCATATTGTTACATGCTTGTGAAATTCAAACATGAGTGCAAATCTAGCATTGACATTGCATGACATACACGAAAGTCTCAGTGTGTCTCAAGTTGGTATTCTGCAAATCCTCTCCATCCATATGTACAGCATCCATGTTCTGAGTCTACAACCAAAACTCCAATATCCTCATTCAAGCCTCCAACCAAACCTAAAACTAGGATAAAAAAGCTTGGCCTGAGGCCTACTATATTATTCAGGTCTGATCTGATCTCAGCTGTGGGCTAATTTAACATGTTGGCTCTAGACTTCCCTGGAAGGGCTAATCTTCCAAGGTTAGATGGGGAATGCATGAGTACGGCTCTGAGGGATACTATCATGCTGATATAATACGAGGAACACTGAGACGGAATGAGAGATAATACATGGAGAAACATAACTCATAAGAGTTAACTCATGGAATTAACTATTTTCTTGTCGATGACAGGGAAAAGGTTTAAATATATCAATATTACCGACACGGAACTAAACCAATTTGTTGCGATCAACAGTGTGTGCTCTTCCTTTCAGCAAAACATGTTGAGAAAAGATCTAAGCTACCGTGTAATACCAAAATAGATCTCCATCTCTATATCTCTGGGTATATTAAATTACAAATAAATCAGACCAAACTAGCCTCAGTCTTCTCTACATCACACAATTCGAGAGCAAAAATAGTACAGTACAAGGAATCATATTGGAGCGTGAAATTGACATCATTCCCATTGTAGACTGAAGGCTATAGAGATGACTCTAGTCTATCCTTTTTGTAATCTATACATTAGTTGTACAGTACAGACCAATTCCAACAGAGATCCTATTAATTGAGTTCCATACCGTATGTAATTCTATGGTGAAAAAAGGGCACAGAATAGTGTGTTGTATTTGATCTAGTATCACATATTGTTCTAAGGGTTGTACTGGAGAAGTCCAAGTTCTTGAAGTAGGGAGGGGAGTTAGGATGGAGGATTGGGGGGGATTTAAAACAGCCTTTTATTATTTGAGCCTCTCCTTCTGCCCTCACACACAAAGTATAGAAACCACACATTGTCTAGAAAGAGATAAAAAGCCATTTTCCTCTTCCCCTGATTGCTATTGATTTCCTATTATCTGTGGTGACTGAAGTTGAGGCAGTGGCTGGAAATTGAACTTTAACAATGTGTTTCATACCAACATAACCTTTTTCTGAAAACTGTCTCTAAAAGCATGTAATAAAGAAGTGGTAATAAGCACCCCATCTCACCAAGCATTCTTTAAATCACCTTTTGTAACCATGAACATTTGTCATTTGATTATCCTAATGGAAGAAAAGGGAGACTCCATTTTCTAAGATTAAATGAATTTTTTATTGGATTTTAGTGGCAATAGTTTCCTCTCTCAAGATTACATTATTAGCAACATTCCAGTTACTGTAACCAACTCACGATAAAAGGCTAAATCAAATCATCAACCTCATTTGACGAGCAAAAATAAATGAACAGGTGAGATGATTTGATCAGTTTGAATGGGGTGATTGTGATAACTTTTTCATTCCTTTTTCAGGCCAGGTGACTTAGCCGTTGTGGCATTCAGAAAAATACCAGCTCTCACAATCAATCAGACTCAGTTCTTGCACATCTTTTGGTATAATACAAGACTATAAAAGGGGACTTCTCCATTCAGTCTGTGAACAGAAAGACTTTGTGGATACACTGAATGGTTGACAGTGCCATAAGGTATGTTTAATGTCATTGTGGTCTTTAAAGGCCAAACAGATGAAATCCTTCTGCATGGGAGTTGAATTGACAAGGTCTCTACACTACCGAGAGTTGTAGTACAGTAAGAGTATGTGGTACTGCTGACCTGAAACACTAAAAACATTGTATTGTATATACTTGTCCCCCCCAACCCACCAAACACAAACACACACACACACACACTTTCTCACATGCACAAACACAGTCCCACCCCTCACCTTCTCAACATCCCCCATCTACACCTCCATTCCTCCATGCACTTCTCCATTTTTCTGCTCTAATTAAATACGTGTAGGGTGAAAGCATTTTACTTTGAAAAGGAAGGAAATAAGAAGGGCGGGGGGCAGGAAGAAGAGGGGGAGTGGGCTTCATAGACAGACACACCTTTTCTCTCTGCTCGGCATACCTGACAGCTCAATCATGATTTATTTTACTTCAGCACCCCATGCCTAACTGGGAGAAACACTGACTGTGAAAACACACATGAAAGAAAAAATGAAAGATCTCCACTCCCATCTGCATCGGAGGGCAAACTGGGTGTTTGAGGGTGAGGAGTGCAAGTGTAATTACAAAAGAAGCAGGTCCACAGAAGCATGTCTTTTCAATTAATTTGCAGAGGTTTCTATCTGTGATTTTGTCAACAGGAGAGGATAATTGACACAAAGTGGAGAGTAAATAATGACTGGGATACCTGAGATGTGCTGGGGAGGCTGTTGTGACGTTCGTGAATCTTGAGCGCACTCCTGTGGTTCATTTTGGTTTCACGTCTTTGAAAAAAAATGTGACCTCTGTCTACAGAAGTGTTTACTGTGGTGTATTACCTTGTTCAGTGACACAATCTTATGGTATGATATAGGAATGGTAGAATGACAAACAGCACTTTCATGCACAGTGGGTTAACTCTGTTTATTAGGTATTAGTCATATCTTGATTGAGACCTATGCACATAATCACAATACATTTTTTTCTATCGTTTTTTAACCAGGGGCCATCAAGGGAGACACTAAAAGAGTGTGAAGCAAAAACATGTTTGCTGAGTAAACTGGCACAAATCATATTGTTGTTGATGCGTAATGCTGTCAGCTATTTATTTTAGAAACGCACCTTCCCCATAAGTTGTTTTGATTGCGCTTTTATGGAGGTAGCACTTTCATTGATGCTGGTATGATTGCTACTTTGACAAATTGCTCCTCTACTCTCCTGAGTGTAAGCAAATAGGCCTCGTTTCATCAACGGTCGTTTCTCTGAAAATCCCCCTTCTCTCTGTACACATACAGTAACATCACACCTGTAGGCTCTCCCTTTGTAACCTCATTTTCTTTGTGCCTCCACCCGAGACAAAATCCATCATTTCTATTTGATGGTGCAGTCAGCCGGGTTTCTGGAGGACGCTGGGCTGACATTGATGCGTCTCATTTCGGCTCTGCTGAGGACGCCAATTACCCTTTGGAGAGTCTCTAAGGTAGGACTATTGTTGTCACTGTACCTGTGTGTGTGTGTCTCAGGGCACGGTGCTTATTTAAACATATGGGGCCGCCATAACCAGACTAGCCTCTCATCCTTTACATAGCTCTAGGGTCGTTCCACCTCAACAAACAAAAGAAAGGATTTTTACACCCACCATCTCACATTGTTCTGAAATCGTTTCTGCAGGAACAGCACCATCTCGGTGGTCAGAACACAGTAATATCAGGATGTCAGACGGAACATAAACCTAACTTCAATTACTAATTTCTCTGAACAGGGGGAAAAAAAACATCACTATATTCACTGAAAATACAGTACATAACATACGATCAAGAAACAATACTCCGAGCCGCAGCTCCATACTACTTGTCAAAAATACTGTATACTGATACTGTATACTCGCTGGGTTGGGATTGGCGTGGGGTGGGGTGGTCCGTGGGTGGCTTTTGACTATTTCTTTGGATTCCACATCTTACTCATTGTTCGAAAAAACTGATGTTAGGTACTATATACAGTATATTGAATATTATATGAATCCTATAAAGTAAAATGGCCAATTTGTGTGCAATCAACTAGTTTGATTTCTCAAAGATCAAATGATATAAACAAAATAATGTTGCAGGAATGCTAATCCTATCTGTTTCCTACTACAGAAACAACTTCAGAACAGTCTGAGATGGTGGGTGTCATGGCTTGCTGAAATGACATGGAACAACCCATCTAGTTCTTCAGACAGCCAAGTCCAAAACAGGTAAACACGCGCACACACACAAAGACGCACGCATGCTTCAGCACACACGGATCAGGATACCAAATGCCCTGAATTCCTACGTCGGTATTCAGAAGTGAGTTACCCCCATACATTATGAAGTGCCACCTGGAGAAACACTGAATATCATTTATTTAAAACTAGAGTCCTTAGTTGCTACATCCATTTTTGGATTTATAAATGAACGGTACCCATTGATTCTTGAAGGATATCACTTTTAAATGCCTCATGAGCCTAGTTAAACTTTTATACCCCATCAGAACCCAAAAAGCTTGCTTTACTCCAATGTATCTAAACGATTTACTAAATAAACTAAAGTTAAAAAAGTAACACAATAAAATAACCAGGCTATATACAGGTGGTACCGGTACCAAGTCAATGTGCGGGGGTACAGGTTAGTTGAGGTAATATGTACATGTAGGTAGAGTTAAAGTGACTATGCATAGATAAAACAGAGAGTAGCAGCAGTGTAAAAAAAAAAGAGGGAGAGAGACTTGCTTCATGGTGTGCTTCCAGGTCTTGTCGACTGCAGTGAAGCGTCGTCCTTCCTCTGGCATTTGGGCCATGATGTCTGGGAAGCTGAAGATGTGCTCCAGGTAGAGCAAGGTGGACTGCACATTCAGCCAATCGTCCAGGATCTTCTGCAACAGCAGAAGCTTGCCTTCCCAGTCCCTGGGGAGGGACAGATGAACACATCAGGATCATATCAATTAGCACACACCGTATCAAAACATTAACAAACAAGTTTTTTGAACAGAAAACAAAAACAAGCCGTTCATATTGGAGGTAGTCCCTCCCCATATCAATCCATTTTCTTCCATTGGGTGCCTAATGAATGACCCAGGGTTCAAAATGACAATACATAAAGTACTGTCTAAGCCTATGTGTACAATTCAATTGGAAAATATTGTACAAAATGCCCAGTACTTTTTAACTGTAATTGGGCACAATAAGATACTGTACAGAGTGTAAACCATTTTTTTGTAGTTGTATGTATAGAGTTAGTCACCTGTACTTTTCCAAACCAACACACAGATGCGACAACATGCGTACACACACAGCAATATAACCACATGTGTGCAATTTAGGTTTAATATCAGGCTGCTGTTGTGTCATATCCTGTATCCTCATTATAGTACTGGGAAATGTATTATGTTATTGTTAAAAACTGTTGAGCACTAGCTGTAAAGGATTAGTGTTGGATGATGTGAGTCGGCAACTCCAAAATACGCTAAAAGTGATTTGAGACCTAATGGAAAGTGCTACATGAATAGAATCCATAATACAATCCATTGTCAGTAATTGACAAAATAATAAATAATTGCATAAATCATGAGGGTCTGTGCTGTTAAAGGGACTGGTCATTAGCTAGCAACATAGCTACAAGATGGCAACAAGACCCCACTAGAAACAAGCAAAACCAAAATACTGTGAAAAAAATACTAATATCCTTTACAGACCGACTTCACTCTACAGTTCATTCGGAAAGTATTCAGACCCCCTCACACTTACCCCACCAGACATGCCACCAGAGGTCTTTTCACAGTCCCCAAATCCAGAACAAATTCAAGAAAAGTATTATATAGAGACATTATTGTATGGAGCTCCCTTCCATATCATATTGTTCAAATAAACAGCAAACCTGGTTTCAAGAAACAGATAAAGCAACTCTTCATGGCACAACGCCTCTCCCCTATTTGGCCTAGATATTTTGTGTGTGTATTGAAATGTAGGTGATGTGTTCTGTTTTTTTATTGATGTAGTTCTGTCCTTGAGCTGTTATTTTCTATTAAATGTTCTATATTAATGTTCTATATTATGTCATGCTTGCAACAGCTAATTGGGATCCTAATAAAATACCAAAACATGGAGGAAGGAGGACGCTCACCCCGGGAGGGAGGACCTTTTTGATGAGCTACTGTACTTGCAACCCGAGTGGATGCATTAGCTTCACTCAGGTCACACAGGGAGAAAGAAGGTACGTGCTCAGGGAGGAAGGAGCAGCATCTTGGATCCTTCCTTGCCTGTGTTGATGTGTGGTGAGCTGCTTGCCCCTTTAGCGGCTGTACTGGCTTCACTCAGGTCGCATACGAAGGAAGGAGGACGAACGCGCCGGGAGGAAGGAGCAGTATCTTGGAGACTTCCTTACCTGTGTTGATGCGTGGTGAGCTACTTGCACCCTTAGCGGCTGCATTGGCATCACTCAGGTCACACAGGGAGGAAGGAGGACTCACACCCAGGGAGGAAGGAAGATGTGAGCACAGGGAGGAAGCAGCATCATCTTGGAGACTTCCTTACCTGTGTTGATGTGTGGTGAGCTACTTGCACCCTTAGCGGCTGCATTGGCTTCACTCAGGTCACAGGGAGGAAGGAGAACATGCACCCAGGGAGGAAAAAGGATGTCAGCGCACTGAGGAAGTAGCAGGATCTTGGAGCCTTTCTTGCCTGTGTTGATGTGTGGGAAGCTTCCCTGGTGCTATTTTTCCCCAGTTCTACCCACTTCTGGTCCAGTCCCCAAGATAGAAATGGCATTTAACTTATTTAAACGTTAAAACAGTGTTACTTCTACATTCTAATTATTTAATTAAAGTGAAAAAAATTATGAGTTACACATTTCAAGTTAATTCCATGTCTTATCTTATCAGGATCCATTGAAAGTGCCGCTGTACTGAACTATGGACCATGAATCTTTCAAAAGGGAATTTTTCCCTCTGAAAAAAAAACCTTGGGGGACGAAACAACTCCTCCTGAGATTCAGGGGGAGACAGTTTGTGTGAGTGCACCAACGGACGAAGAAGAACAAGGATCAGCCTTGTTAGAGAACATTCAGTAATATGGAAATCCAGTTCTTGGAAATGCTGGCCTTGTGGAGATAATTGTAAAGACTCTCCTACCTGGTTAGAAAGTGGTTCGCCCTATGTCCCCCCACCCCTGGATGTAGAGCATGGTGGGGGATTAAGGGCCAGGCTTAATGGGAAATGTCACAATTTCATTATATCCAGCACCTCCACAACATCAACATACAGTATGTGAAAATGGCATGTTTCTATGTTTGTATAAAAAATAAAAAATAAAGTGTTTACATTGACATCGGTGTACATCATGTGATTTTAACCAATTATGAGTAGGCATTGCCAACTAACTGGTTGATGTATTTGCAAACACTTATCTTCCTTTATATTTTTTACAACAAAATATAGAAATGTGCCAGTTTCACATTTGTTGATGTTGGTGCTGGAGATTATGAATATGAAGTTGAAACATCCCTTTAAGGGTCCAACAGATTGGTGTTAGGATGTGAACCCAGCAGCCATCCAGATGCCAGATCAATTCCCTCTTTTTTTACAGCGCCCGGCCCAAGATTCAAAAAGTCAACCTTTTGGCTACAGGTCCAACTCACTAGCTGCTGGGTGACCTACCGCTCCTATTTTTTTTTTAAATTAAATAAAATAAAAAAAACAATACTACACAACACAGAGTGAAACCCTGTATTTAAGTACTGTGGTAACAGCATCATGTTATGGGCATGCTTGTCACAGGCAGGGACTGGAGAGTTTGTCAGTTGTCGAATGCCAACCTCAGATTATTACCATAATCATCTTAATATCAAATTAGTGTGCATGTAAACATACTCACTGTTATTGCACACAGATGGGCTCCATTCAATGGAAATGTTTGCACCTGAACTAATGTAAGTCTGGCACACTTCGTTGCTTTTATGCATTTTGTTTTTTTGCTTTTTGTGCTATTGCTCTGTCTGTGTGCTACATGTTGCTTGTCATATGTTGCTCTGCATGTGCTCACTGCTCATTATTTGTCTTTATTGTTATTGTAATTATTTTTAATAACCTGCCCAGGAACTGCGTTTGAAAATTAGCCGGCTGGCTAAAACTGGCACTTTTACTGAAACGTTGATTAATGTGCACCGTCCCTGTAAAAATAAACTCAAAACCAATGGAATCAAGACATCTTTGTTTTTTTATTTGGAAATTATTTAAATTTAAAGCAAACGTGAAACTGGGCAAAGGTAGTGAATAATTTCATAAGGCACTAGAAAAGTTGATTATATTGCTTTGGTTCGGGACTTTTTTTATGTTAACAAACAAGATTAAAACCCCAAGCCTGTCTTAAAAAAAAAAATAACATTGACATCTACATTTATATAAAGAGTAGTAACATAGTATGTGCAAGTTGGGCATTTCGACTTCCAATAAGTAAAAGTAACTATTTTAATAGCAAATGAATTGTGCCTTTGACCTTTGGTGTGAATCACAGGACAATTCAGACCCTGAGAGGAATGAGCATAGAAGTTGATACTGTAGAGACACTGGTTTTGTTTCCTTACAGTCAGTGTATATATATATATATATGAGGTTGGGAGGATTCAAAGTGGCTATATCCACTGCAGTTATCTTTTTATTGAGAACTACACACACGCTGCACCCATTGATGTGGCTGAGGAGTAATGGTCTTCCCTCTAGACGGTTTTCTTCAGTCTGGGTAGAGTGAGTTCATACCTGTTGGAGAATGTAATGTGGAAATTTCAGGTCACGAAGATTTAGTGTGATTGACATACACTGAGTATACAAAACATTAAGAATGCCTGCTCTTTCCATGAATAAGACTGACCAGGTGAAAGCTATGATCCTTTACTGATGTCACTTGTTAAATCCACTTCAATCAGAGTAGATGAAGGGTAGGAGACAGTTTAAAGAATGATTTTTAAGCTTTGAGACATGGATTGTGTATGTGTGCCATTCAGAGGGTGAATGGGCAAGACAAAAGATTTAAGTGCCTTTGAATGGGGTATCTTAGTAGTTGCTAGGCGCACCGGTTTGTGGCAAGAACTGCAACGCTGCTGAGTTTTTCCCACGCGTAACAGTTTCCTGTGTGTATCAAGAATGGCCCACCACTTAAAAGGACATCCAGCCAACTGTGGGAAGCATTGAAGTCAACATGGGCCAGCATCCCTGTGGAACGCTTTCAACACATTGTAGAGTCCATGCCCCAACGAATTGGCAAACGGGGCGGGGTGCAACTCAATATTAGGAAGGTGTTCCAAATGTTTGGTATACTCAGTGTATATCTAGCATCTTTTTTTATACATTTATTGAATGCACTAACTCCCCTCAATGTACTCTAGGACCAAGAACATTTATTGAAAATATCATCTGAAGTTTCATAATTGTATGTTCGAAATGGGGGAAACAATTATAATAATTCCTGGAAAGTTTCTGTTTTGGCAATGAGGTTTTCATCAGACAGCGACGACATTTAGAGTTCCTGTAAATTATTAACATTTGTTTTTAGAGCTGTTGATAGTGATTGACTCCAGAACTAGTTACTGAAGGTTCAATTGCAGGGACCGAGGACACACTAATGATAAAGAGAGAGGTAGAGGTAGAGGTAGTGGTAGTAGTACTAGTAGCCAAAAGTTGAGAATGACACAAATATTAATTTTCACAAAGTCTGCTGCCACAGTTTGTATGATGGCAATTTGCATATACTCCAGATTATTATGAAGAGTGATCAGATGAATTGCAATTAATTGCAAAGTCCCTCTTTGCTATGCAAATGAACTGAATCCCCAAAAAACATTTCCACTGCATTTCAGCCCTGCCACAAAAGGACCAGCTGACATCATGTCAGTGATTCTCTCGTTAACACAGGTGTGAGTGTTGACGAGGACAGGGCTGGAGTTCACTCTGTCATGCTGATTGAGTTCGAATAACAGACTGGAAGCTTCAAAAGGAGGGTGGTGCATGGAATCATTGTTCTTCCTCTGTCAAACATGGTTACCTGCAAGGAAACACGTGCCGTCATCATTGCTTTGCACAAAAAGGGCTTCACAGGCAAGGATATTGCTGCCAGTAAGATTGCACCTAAATCAACCATTTATCGGATCATCAAGAAAGTCAAGGAGAGCAGTTCAATTGTTGTGAAGGAGGCTTCAGGGCGTCCAAGAAAGTCCAGCAAGCGCCACGACCGTCTGCTAAAGTTGATTCAGCTGTGGGATTTGGGCACCACCAGTACAGAGCTTGCTCAGGAATGGCAGCAGGCAGGTGTGAGTGCATCTGCACGCACAGTTAGGCAAAGACTTGTGGAGGATGGCCTGGTGTCAAGAAGGGCAGCAAAGAAGCCACTTCTCTCCAGGAAAAACATCAGGGACAGACTGATATTCTGCAAAAGGTACAGGGATTGGACTGCTGAGGACTGGGGTAAAGTCAATTTCTCTGATGAATCCCCTTTCCGCTTGTTTGGGGCATCCGGAAAAAAGCGTGTCCGGAGAAGACAAGGTGAGCGCTACCATTCCAACAGTAAAGCATCCTGAGACCATTCATGTATCTGGTTGCTTCTCAGCCAAGGGAGTGAGCTCACTTACAATTTTGCCTAAGAACACAGCCATGAATAAAGAATGGTACCAACACATCCTCCAATAGAAACTTTTCCCAACCATCCAGGAACAGTTTGGTGACAAACAATGCCTTTTCCAGCATGATGGAGCACCTTGCCATAAGGCAAAAGTGATAACTAAGTTGCTCGGGGAACAAAACATCGATATTTTGGGTCCATGGCCAGGAAACTCCCCAGACCTTAATCCCATTGAGAACTTGTGGTCAATCCTCAAGAGGCGGGTGGACAAAACAAAAACCCACAAATTCTGACAAACTCCAAGCATTGATTATGCAAGAATGGGCTGCCGTCAGTCAGGATGTGGCCCAGAAGTTAATTGACAGCATGCCAGGGCGGATTGCAGAGGTCTTGAAAAAGAAGGGTCAACACGGCAAATATTGACTCTTTGCATCAACTTCATGTAATTGCCAATAAAAGCCTTTGACACTTATGAAATGCTTGTAATTATACTTCAGTATTGCATAGTAAAATCTGACAAAAATATCTAAAGACACTGAAGCAGCAAACTTTGTGGAAATTAATATTTGTGTCATTCTCAAAACTTTTGGCCACGACTGTAATATCACATCATTGTAAATGATGACTCCCATACGCACAATTTATCTCTGCACATTGATTGTCAATGTTTCGGTTTGCAACCATCAAGACAGTCAACAGAAATGTTGACAATAAACATCAGCAAAGAGTGTGTATAGGTCCTGTGGGCATGAGTAATCTTTTATGATGAACTGAACTGTTACGGGGCTGTTATTCCCAGAACCAAAAGCAAGAGAGACAGGGTGGTATTGTGCATATTTACCTTTACCGACTATGTTCTGGATTCTTTAGCCAGCATATTTCATATTTTTTTTAATTTCTTAACGATACAAAACATACATATACAAACAACAGCATTGCATGCTGTTTGGGGTTTTAGGCTGGGTTTCTGTACAGCACTTTGTGACATCAGCTGATGTAAGAAGGGCTTTATAAATACATTTGATTGATTGAACAGCATACAGACGCACACACACATCCACAACATCAACCCTGCCCAGACCCACCTACCATCACATGGCCTACAACTGCACAATTTTTTTTCTCTCCGTCGCAGTTGACCTTTCTATTGTGTTAACAATGGAGTATAGGTTGATTTACAGTTAAGTATACATTTTTTCAAGAAGATTGACGAGAAAAGTATTGTCCAACCCATGAGGGTATCTTACTGCACCCTCATATGCCATGTCTTGAAATATGCAGACAGATGGATTAAAAGTACATTTACATTGTAATCCTTCTGACAGCCAACTTTCTAACTCTGCCCATAACTTTTGGACATTATAGCATTCCCAGAAGGCATTATCAACACCCCACACACATTCAATCAATCACAGTTTTAGAAAAAGTATGACATTGTCTCCAATATTTTTTTTCCCATTTTAAATGCTGACCTATCAGGTTACTGGATATACCTCAAGACTCCAGGTGCTACACTGACTCCTTTAGAAGAGAACAAGCACTCAATTGCAGAGCTAAGGGATCAGTCCCTTTATAGCACAGAAAATGCTGACCACACCATTAGATGAATAGAGAAGGAGGAAATGGAGACTGCTCCAATTATAGAAAAGAAGAGGATGAAGTTCATTGCTTACCATTCTGTGAAGCCTTTTACCAGGTCCATCTGAGAAAGATCTATTTGTACCTGTGGACAAAATGAACAGCAGATCTGTTAATACACTCAACAAGATTTGCCTAGATTTATAAAACACAAGATATCGCAATTTTAAAACACGCTATATGCATAGAGGCCTTTCCTTGAAGGCACTTTAACTGGGAAACCGAATATTTTTCATTGTACTCAAATTACATACATGAGCAGACTTCTTGACATTCAGTAAAGCGCGTAATCCCACTTTTCTCAACTATCATCGTACATGTTTATAAAATGGAAAAACATTCCTGAGGAACGTAATGATGGTGTTGGCTACCATCTCCGCTTTTGCAAGGCAGGACAAACATATTTTCACAATTTCACTTATACGTCATCAAAACCAATACATTATAGCACACTTTTGGACTCATTCAGTAGTTTTTACCTGATTAAGAAGAATCCTGTCGGAAAATGTTACCAGTACAATTTATATTCCTAAAACAATTGAATATGATACAGTTGTGTCACGGGCGTCGAAAGGATTAGACCAAGGCGCAGCATGTTGAGTGCTCATCTTTAAATCTTTAATGAGTAACACTTACAAAATAACAAACACGACCAACAGTTCCGTCAGGTACAATAACTAAACGGAAAACAACCACCCACAAAACCCAAAGGAAAACAGGCTGCCTAAGTATGGCTTCCAATCAGAGACAACGAAAGACACCTGCCTCTGATTGGAAACCATACTCGGCCACACATGGAAAAAGAAACATAGAAACAGAAAACTAGAACAAATTCCCCTAGTAACAAACCAACCTCAAAACACACAAAACAATCCCCCTGCCACTCCCTGACCATACTACTATGGCAAAATGACCCTTTTCACTGGTCAGGACGTGACAGGTTGCCGCTTCCTGTTATGATTTTTTTTATTTATAGCCAAGTGGCAAACACTGGTTCAGCATAATCAATATGCTGAAGGCCAAGACATACAAATTGCACCCCCCCCCCCCCCACACACACACACACGTAACACTTGTGTTCAGATGTACTAGTTTAGTAAAATACAGCAAATACTAGTTTAGTAAAATACAGTATTTAGTAAAATTCTTATAAAACTTCTCACATACCAATATTTACCAAGCAGTCACTCTAGACTGGAATTGATTAGCTTGTTCTACTGTAAACAATAGCGCACGCAAAGTAATCAATATTTGTGTTGATTTCAATGGAACCAGGTGTCAAAAAATAAAAAGGTTTTCTATTTCATATTTTTGGCGAATCATATTCTCACATGGATTACTAAATAGAGTGGTGAGGAGGAGGAGCTCCGTGGACCCTTTGTGTCCAGAACTAATTTAGCCATTCACTGTAGCCATTGGTGCTCTGTAGAGTTGCTATTTTCTTGAGTTCTCTCATGTCAATTAACTTGTGACATTGCTGGATTACTCATTATACTAATGAAGTCAAATTTAATCAACAAATATGATAGTCAGTTTAAAAAGGTTAAGGGTACTAGACTGTGTACATATCTGGCTGTGTTGGCAAAATCCCTACATATCCCATTGTGCCAAACGGGGAGAGGCTGACAGTTCGAAGACCATACATTTACATTTTAGTCATTTAGCAGACGCTCTTATCCAGAGCGACTTATAGTAAAGTGCATACATTTTTATTACATTTTTAAATACTGGTCCCCCGTGGGAATCGAACCCACAACCCTGGTGTTGCAGGCGCCATGCTCTACCAACTGAGGTACAGAGTCCCACTCAGTCCCAGTCAGAAACAACCAGCTAACCCTATGCCAATGACACCAGTAGATCTCAAAGCTGAACTTGGATCCGCGTTAAGTAGCAATAGTAGCCTTCGCCACCTTTGTCTTACAACACCACAGACAGCTCACACGAGTCATGACTATTCAACAACATAATAAATAATTTTCAAGATTCTTTCTAGCTAATTTCTTTGTTACATGATTTTATAACTAGCAAAGGAGTTGATGTTGAAGGGGCAGTATTTATGAAGTTGGGTGATGATGAAAACTAGAATAGTTCAGCTAGCCAGCTAGTTCAGCCAGGGAAAACAAGCTCGGGACAGGATATTACTGGGCGCACATGCGCACTAGGGTAATTCAGGACACAGATTGTAGTTTTTATGCCCTGATATCAGGAGCTGGCAGCGAAAAGTTTGATTAGACAATTCAGACACTGAAATGAATACATCAGATTACAAATATTTAAGGAGACTGAATCGATATACAATTCCGAAAATCAGCTGTAAAATTCCGAAAATCAATAGTAAAACGAAGCATAAAACGATGTTTGAGAACCTGAATCCTGAAAATGTATGGTGAATTCGCTTCTGGACACGGTAGACTCCTCCTCCTCACCACTCTATAGTGACAGGAGTTGGCTCGAATATGAGCAATAGTTTGACCCTCAAATCCATGTGTAGTATTGAGGCCAGAGACGTTTGTATTTTTTCTTGCCACCGTGGTCTTGAAAATGACAGAGTTCTAAGTTCTGCCACCGACAAGTGCATATGACACTGGGACTAAACCAAAGATGATGATCTGTTTTAACCTCTACAGGATTGGTGGCTCCCCCTCGGGATGGTCGAGCTGACGTAGGTTGTAAGTAACAAGAAAATTTCCCAGGACATAGACATATCTGATATTGGTAGAAAGCTTCAATTCTCATTAATCTAACTGCACTGTCCAATTTACAGTAGCTATTACAGTGAAAGAATACCATGCTATTGTTTTAGGAGAGTGCACAGTTATGAATTAGAAAAGTTAATAATAAACCAATTAGGCACATTTGGGCAGTCTTGATAGAACATTTTGAACATAAATGCAATGGTTCATTGGATCAGTCTAAAACGTTGCACACACACTGCTGCCATCTAGTGGCAAATATCTAAATTGCACCAGGGCTGGAATAATACATTATGGCCTTTCTCTTGCATTTCAAAGTTGAAAAAAACTACAAAAACAAACGCATGGTTTTTTCTTTGTATTATATTTTACCAGATGTAATGTGTTATATTCTCCTACATTAATTTCACATTTCCACAAACTTCAGTGTTTCCTTCCAAATGGTATCAAGAATATACATATCCTTGCTTCAGGTCCTGAACTACAGGCAGTTAGATTTGGATATGTCATTTCAGGCGAATTTTTTTTTAAAAAGGGTCCGATCCTTAAGCAATCGATTTTGTGTAATCTTGATGACTATAAACTTTTATACTATCATCATCAATCTGAGGTAAAAGGGATGTGTATTTCCTGTAAATAGTGTGTGGTAAAAACGTTAGTCTGTGTAATAAAACATTCTTTCCGGCATAGGGGAATTAGCTTAATATGAAATAATTCAATGCCAAAATAATTCTATATTTTGATTTAGGATGATAGTGAATGAAGCACACTCAGATTTTTTACAACAATTACATATATTTATTATTAATTTAATCATGGAAAAAGTTTAAAAATGCTTCTAAACACAGATTAGACTAGAGTTCCATAGTGACTGTGCAGCAGCCTAAACCTTTGACATCCCTACTATTGCTACCTACCATTCCAATTTCCTTCCTCTCCCGCGTGTGGAACATCCGGTTGTTTTTGACCGCCACATCCAGCTTCCTAGTCCCCGCTTCCTCTAGGGACATGTCAAACTCAAACCTGAGAGATGTAGAAACAACACGTTTGTCAGAGACTCGCATTCAGAAGGGTGCCCTGAATGCATTTCTTAAATTGACAGAGTTTAGATGGAATTGGCCTTATGGACTAGCCTGGAATCCAAACTCATTTGCGGTTTCACTATGCTCGGAGTATCAGCTTGGATTCCAGGCTACCTATGGACACAAAAACGAATGCCCTCTGGTGGTCAAAGGAGGTAAAGCCCTTACTTCTCATTGAAGACAGGAGTCACTGTCTTCTTCTTCACCTGTGTTCTCATGCGATGCTTCCAGGACTGGTCGGGGAGGAGGTAAAGGCGGACGTAAGCATCTGAGCCGTCCTTGCTGCAGGCGAACAGGTTCCTGTGGAATAAAGAGCAAAGAGGGTAAGGCTTGGGTGAGAAGGACCTAGCAGAGTATGGCTCTATATGAAGGAACCAAGTGAAGAGAAGGACGTAGGGCAGAGAACACGTTCTATTCTGAATGTCTGCTCGTCCTAAGGAGTGCCATTCTAAACAATGTTAAGAGTTATCAATTGTATTACAGAGTTAAGATCATAACACGTTTACACAATGGACTGGGTGCTAACATGTCAGTATGTTTGTATCCATCAAGATATGAGATGAGTGAATAAGTGAACTGTCTGATTGTGTGTGTGTGTGTGTATGTATGTAGGGCCATGTACAGACCTTTGGAGGGGCAGGTGGTCAAAGTGGAAAAAAGTTTGTTCTGCTGCTGACATCTGCATTGTAGGTCTACTTAAAAACAGTCTAATTGAATCCTTCCCTGTCCGTGAAAGACGACGTAACATTTTTAAAAAGTACCCAGTGTGCCACCACTCATACTAGCGCTAGGCGCCGGTAGCTTCTGCTTGTGCAGCAGCAGGAGGACGACAAGTGCAGTGCGCGCTCGCACACGCGCAGAGGAGCCGGAATTTTTCAAGATAATTTTTTTTTATTAGCTAGTTTGATGGGCAATTAATTACAGAACAGGAGAGAAAAGAGACCAAAAGAAAAATAATGTATTCATTTTAAAAAAATACTACCAATCTGAAAAGGCACTTTCCTCATAGGAGGGCAAAAGGGTCAGATGCTCAAACACCCCTAGAACCTTATCTGTGCTTGTGCCTGTGTGTGTGTGTGTGTGTGTGTGTGTGTAATGTGATAAAGACAGTACACATATAGAGTGGGGATGTGTGGCATGATAGTAGGTTTCCCAGACACAGTACCTGCAGGAGTTGACAAGGATGATGAGACGGCTCCTCAGGGTGACATAGCGCACGGTCAGCTGTATCTCCCCAAAGGTCCCCTGGTGGTTCATGATGTAGCTGGAGTCAGTGTTAAGGGGACATTACACATTAAAATCACATTTTGCCAGATGTTTCCAGACCTCAAAAGTAGTCTTATGTCAAGATCCCAGGTCATCTGTTTTGTAGATCCAGCAATATCCCACATTCTACAATGAATGGAAAAGAGAAGCACCATGTAATTTCCAGTGCTCATCTTTTCCATTCATTTGGACTGCTTCTGTACAAAGTTAGGACCCAAGACTCAACAATATGTTTGAGTTAGTCTACACCAGATGAGAAACTGTCCAGAATCAAACAAGCACAGATGAGGTGTGACTCTAAAATGGCAATACTTTATTTTTAGTGTACAAAGTCAGGACTCATCACCTAGCTGGTAAATTTCGTAAGAAATACGAACTCACAGCACTGAATATAAAAACAAACAATATACACAAATAGGACTGCTTGAATCTTGAGCCATTTATTTCAATATTATATGTAACTACCAACCAATGACCCCAACTGTGGTGCATTCATTAGTGCGCACCATAGCAAAGTGTAGAAAAACATTTTGCAACGATAACCAATATTTTTTAATGTTAGTCCCTTTCCGTTTCGTCCCATTTGGTTCCGTTTGGTTCCTAAGGAACTGTTGATAGTAAGTTAATGACTCACTCAGGATAGGGGGCTCCTTCAGTCAGGTCAAAACGGGATGAGGCGATGGAGTTCTCCGACAGGAGGCTTTGGGAGTCGAAGCGCCGAATGTGTGCTGGGGTGGAAGGGACTGTCCTCCGGCCATCGGCGGCCAGGAAAGACCCGTGGCGGTCGCGCACGTAATCTCCAGTTCCATTGGTGGAACTGTCTAGAGCTGCTGCAGTAGGGGTGGCGTAAGAGGAGGGGAGCGGGGAGGGAGAAGGAGTAGGAGATGTGGTGGGTGGGTTTTGTAAGGGCTGGGGCTGAGGTGGAGGTTTGAGAATGACCTTTGGTTCTGGTTTCTCCAGGGTCAGAATCTGTGTATGAATAGAGGGTAGGGACAATGTCAAGGACACTAAAAGGCAGACACAGTAAAAATATGGCCATTCGCCACTTACAGCTAGATAGTGTACAGCTCGCAATAGCCCTGTCACATTAGCACATCTCTCGTCAACCACTGTTAAAGCTGAAATCCACATAAGGTGAAACAGCACCACTGTTCACCGCAGCACATACATTATTGTTTTTGTTTGTTGAGGAAAAAGAGGATCATCCAGCATCGTAGTAAAAAATAAATAAATGCAGTACATGCTCTGCTTTTCTAGCATGCATGCAATGATGTCCGAGGCAAAAAATAAAAATAAAAAATGTGCTCGTTGTTTGAAGTAACTTCTTTGTTGTAATATCGCAAACGGACGTGGCAGTCAAAACATGCCCAATCCCTATAATTTGAACCAAAGAAAAAAAGTTAATCTGCAAGAGAAGTGACCTGCATGTCACTGTTCTAGCTCAAACAAGTCCAAATAATAATTGCAGACCACAATATCCACCTGACACCCAACCCAACTTGACACAAATCAAAGACACTGGTCTGAGAACAGATTTCCATACATCACACCCAACCATTCCATGTGAGACTATAGGGCACCAATCCAGCCTAAGCCTGCAACACGCATCCAGTCTCACCTCACATTTCGCCCCATTTACCCAACCCCTGAAGCCACTGATATGTGAGCAGTTCTCCCTCACCCTGAGAGTGGCCTTCATCTTGATCTGGCTGTTGGCCCCAGAGCGCTCCAGCAGGAAGCGCTGGTCCAAGGTCATATCTGACGTGTTGAGGAGCCGGCTGAGAGGCACATTGAGTGTGCCTAGTAACGTCTTCTTATCGTGCTCTTTGACCTGTATAGATATATAATTATACTTTTGTCATTGTATTTTTATGGCCATAAGACACAGTGGCACTCTCACACACAGAAACAAAGGATCAAATCCCATTCCATGTGCTATTTACATTGTGATACGAGCATATAATTACCTGAGTAGCCTACACGTGTCAGAGTGGTATGGAAAAATATCAAAACATTCAGTATCGATCTAAATATTTGACTCATTCAGAATTATTTTTGTTTTAAAAACAATCCCATCACTGATTACAATGGTAATTATGTTCTTTAGTTCTGTTTCTACAGTGCCTTCAGAAAGTATTCACACCCCTTGACTTTTCCCACATTTTTGACCTGTATAGATATATAATTATACTTTTGTCATTGTATTTTTATGGCCATAAGACACAGTGGCACTCTCACACACAGAAACAAAGGATCAAATCCCATTCCATGTGCTATTTACATTGTGATACGAGCATATAATTACCTGAGTAGCCTACACGTGTCAGAGTGGTATGGAAAAATATCAAAACATTCAGTATCGATCTAAATATTTGACTCATTCAGAATTATTTTTGTTTTAAAAACAATCCCATCACTGATTACAATGGTAATTATGTTCTTTAGTTCTGTTTCTACAGTGCCTTCAGAAAGTATTCACACCCCTTGACTTTTCCCACATTTTTGGTGTGTTACAGACTGAATTTAAAATTGATTAAATTGAGATGTCATCACTGGCCTACACACAATACCCCATAATGTCAAATTAATTACAAATAAAAAGCTGAAATGTCTTGACTCAATAGGTATTCAACCCCTTTGTTATGGAAAGCCTAAATAAGTTCAGGAGTAAAAATGTCATAACTTCTTATGGCTTGGGGGCAGTATTTCAACATCTGGATGAGAAGCGTGCCCAAAGTAAACTGCCTGTTACTCAGGCCCAGAAGCTAGGATATGCATATAATTGGTAGATTTGGATAGAAAACACAAAAGTTTCCAAACTGTTAAAATAATGTCTGAGTATAACAGAACTGATATGGCAGGCGAAAAACTGAGGAAAATCCATCCAGGAAGTGGGATTTTTTGATGTGGGTAGTTTTCAATTGAATGCCTATAGAGTATCTAATGGGTTAGGACCCAGATTGCAGTTCCTATGGCTTCCACTAGATATCAACAGTCTTTTGACATTGTTTCAGGCTTGTTTTCTGAAAAATGAATAAGAATGAGGCCTTTCTGTCAGTGGACTGTAGAATAATGCAGTGCTGGTTTACGAGCGTGACCGAGTGCCCGCCCTTCGTTGTTTTTCCTTTCTACTGAATAAGCTATTGTCCGGTTGAAATATTATCAATTATTTTGACAATTGACAACCTGAGGATTAATTATAAACATCGTTTGACATGTTTCGATGAACTTTACCGGTACTATTAGGATGTATTAGTCTGCATGTTTTGACCGCCTTTGAGCCAGTGGATTACTGAACAAAACGCACCAACAAAACAGAGTTTTTAGGACATAAAGAGGGACTTTATCGAACATTTATTGTGTAGCTGGGACTCTTGTGACTGCAACCATATGAAGATCTTCAAAGGTAAGTGATTCATTTTATCACTATTTCTGACTTTTGTAATTCCTTTACTTGGTTGTAAAATGTTTGTATGCTTTTGTAAGCGGGGCGCTGTCCTCAGATAAATCGCATGGTATGCTTTTGCCATAAAGCCTTTTTGAAATCTGACAAAGCGGCTGGATTAACAAGAATTTAATCTTTAAACCGATGTATAACACTTGTATTTTTTATGAATGTTTATTATGACTATTTCTGTATTTTGAATTTGGCGCTCTGCAATTTCACCGGATGTTGTCGAGGTGGGTCGCTAGTGGAACGCCTGCGCCAGAAAGGTTAACAAGTCACGTAATAAGTTGCATGGACTTACTCTGTGTGCAATAATCGTGCTTGAAATGATTTTTGAATGACTACCTCATCTCTGTACCCCACACTGTAAGGTCCCTCAGTCAAACAGTGAATTTCAAACAGATTCAACCACAAAGACCAGGGATGTTTTCCAATGCCTCGCAAAGAAGGGCACATATTGGTAGATGGGTAAAAAAATAAAAATAAAACAGACATTGAATATCCCTTTGAGCATGATGAAGTTATTACACTTTGGACAGTGTTTTGGGGGTATAAAGAACTAATGGAATGGAGGTAAGCACAGGAAAAATCCTAGAGAAAAACCTTGTTCAGTCTGCTTTCCACCAGACACTGGAAGAGGAATTCACCTTGCAGCAGGACAATAACCGAAAACACAAGGCCAAATCTACATTGGAGTTGCTTACCAAGAAGACAGTGAATGTTCCTGAGTGGTCAAGTTACAGTTTTGACTTAAATCTGCTTGAAAATCTACGGCAAGACCTGAAGATGGCTATTTAGCAATGATTAACAAACAATTTGAAAGAGGTTGACAAATTTTGAAAACAATAAAATGGGAAAATGTTGAATAATCCAGGTGTGCAAAGCTCTTAGACACAATTTATATAACAATGTTAATAAAATGTTACTCAAGTTATTACATTGTTAATCGAGAGGCATAAGTGTCACTTGTAAATAAAATATGAATATTAAGTATCTAAGTAAGGAAATATCCAAACTGCTTCGTTGAAACCGACTACAGCCAAGGTACAGGTGGAAAATAATGTTAATTTGTATTCTGAGTAAACTATCCTTTTAAAACTGGTACGTTTGTTTGAAACAAGACAACACTTTATCTGTACGTATGTGTAGTTTAAGGAGTAAATCTCATTGGTTGGTTTGATAATCTACTAGTTTAACTAATCTTAGTTGAAGGTGGCTAATCCAAATGTTTCTGAAAAGTAGTCACTTTGTGCGATCTGTATTCAGATATTTGTAGTCACCTCTAAATGGTAGTAAACTTTTTTCAAAAAAAGATGTTACTATTTACCAAGCATATTTGATACTATAGTTATCCCAGGTCTGCCGTCTACAGTAGTAAAACAGAGAAAAGTAGTAAAAACTAAAAAATATTAGTAGTAGAAAAATAGAGTAGACCTGAAGTCATAAAAACAAAAAATGAAATTAAAGACTACAATTAAAGACTACCATTATATGACATGATCAAGTCTATGTGTGCACCGACTACGACCAGTGTGAAGGTTTCTTCCTTACTTTATCATGAGGGTTGTATACCTGAATATTCAGTCGCTGGTTTGTTATGCTGTGCACAAAGAAGGTAAAGCACTCCTCCCACACAGGGTCTTTGGATGCAAACACCACCTATAGAAGGGAGAGGGGAATGACAATAAAGAGGGTGCACAATGGAGCCCTTTTCTCAATTGGATTTCCTCGACTCCTCATGTCCTCCTCCCCGTCCTCTCCATGCCTCTTTTTGAAAACATCAGAGGGAAGCGAGGAAATGTGGAAACAAATGTGCTTGTAATAAATGACTCTCGGTCTCTCCTCTAGTGTGTCATCAGGCAAATTACGTTTACAGGAGTGGAATCCCAAAATACACTGAGTGTACAAAACCTGTTCTTTCCATGACACCGGTTGAGACCTCTTATTTCCATGACATAGCTTTCAGCTGGATTCATCTGGTCCGTCTATGATCCCTTATTGATGTCACCTGTTAAATCCACTTTAATAAGTGTAGATGAAGGTGAGGAGACAGGTTAAAGAAGGATTTTTAAGCCTTGAGACATGGATTGTATATGTGTGCCATTCAGAGGGTGAATGGCAAGACAAAATATTTAAGTGCCTTTGAACGGGGTATGGTAGTAGGTGCCAGTCACACCGGTTTGAATGTCAAGTACTGCAACGATGCTGGGTTTTTCATGCTCAACAGTTTCCTGTGTGTATCAAGAATGTTATAGCACCCAAAAGACATCCAGCCAACTTGATACAACTGAAGCATTGGAGTAAACATGGGCCAGCATCCCAGTGGAATGATTTCAAAACCTGTTCTGAGGGCAAAAAGGAGTGCAACTCAATATTAGGAAGGTGTTCCTAATGTTTTATACACTCAGTGTACATGTGTGAAGTGGTAAAAATAAAATGTAACTAGCTGCACTATACATTTTACAGATAAAAGGATAAGTAATGTCTTGCTTTTTTAAGATGTGCAAGGTTTTCTCCTCTGAGAAAACAGCTGTTTCAAAGGGGATGTGGCTGATTTCAAAACTCTTCCGTGGTAGGACACACCTTAACATCCTTTGCCGGAGGAGGCAAACAAGGAGCAGAGGAAACTCCTCTGTTCACCTATTAAAGAATTGAAACTCCTACATATGGTTACCACTTATTGGTTTCCGGGTCACGGAGGAGAGGAGGAGTTGAGGAGAGAACAGATTTTTTACCCAATTGAGAAAAGGTCAAAGAAAACATCTGTTACAAAATTGCTAAATTCCAGTAAGCTTTAAAAAAAATCCAAGTTTTCCCAGAAAACCCAGGTCTTAAGATTCCTGGAATCAGAATAGGAGAAGCAGGAAATTCTGAGTCCTTCAAATCAGGATTTCGGGGATTTTAGGGGCCCTACCTGTAAGATACAAGTAACTGCCAAAATAAACGAAACGCCAACATAAATTGTCTCCTGAGTTGGACCACCATGAGCAATAACTGCTTCAATGCACCTTGGCATATATTCTACAAGTGTCTGGAACTCTATTGGAGGGATGCAACACCATTCTTCCTCGAGAAATTCCATAATTTTGTTGATGGTGGTGGAAAACGCTGTCTCAGGCACCGCTCCAGAATCTCCCATAAGTGTTCAATTAAGTTGAGATCTGGTGACTGAGATGGGCATGACATATGGTTTACATAATTTTCATGCTCTTCAAACCATTCAGAGACCACTCATGGCATGTGGATTGTCATCCTATGGGGGCATAGGCATGGTAGCCAAGCATTTTTATACATGACCCTAAGCATGATGGGAAGTCAATTGCTTAATTAACTCAGGAACCACACCTGTGTGGAAGCACCTGCTTTCAATATATACTTTGTATCCCTCATTTACTAAAGTATTTCCATTATTTTGGCAGTTACCTGTATATAGAATGGTTAACGGCAGATACAGTATGTTGAATGATACAATGGACAAAAACGTATCAGTGGGGGGGGGGGGGGGGGGGGGGATATACTATATTTAATTAATAGAAGTCACATCCACCTGGCATGACTATCCCTACAATGCAGCAGCATACAGTATTAACATACCTTGCTTTTCTGATTCTGTTCATCAATGGAGAACTCCACATAAGAGTTTGGATTGTTGTGTCTTCTTGTGAACTATAGATTAAAAGAACATTAACATTGATATAAAAGAGGCTCAGATATGAGTGTGTCAGAGTAAGTAAGTGCGTGCGTCAGTGTACAGTGAGCTCCAAAAGTATTTATTGGTATGGCTCTGTACTCTAGCACTTTGGAATCAAAATGATACAATGAGGTTAAAGTGCATTTGCTGTAAATTTTGGTTGTGTTTCAGATTATTTTGTGCCCAATAGAATTGAATGGTAAAAAATGATAGTGTCAGTTTAATTGTAAATTATAATATATTTCTAAACCAGTGGAGGACAACTCATAATAATGGCTGGGACAGATCAAATGGAATGGCATCAAACACATGGGAACCATGTGTTTGACGTATTTGATACCATTCCACTGATTCCGCTCCAGCCATTACAACGGGCCTGTCCTCCCCAATTAAGGTGCTACCAGCCTCCTGTGTTCTAAACACTTCTAAATTAATGTGGATGCTACCACGATTACAGATAATCCTGAATGAATCATGAATAAATTATGAGTGAGAAAGTTAGACGCACAAATATCATACCCCCAAGACATGCTAACCTCTCACCATTATAATAACAGGGGCTGTTAGCATTTTGGGGGGGATATGAATCATTATTCACGATTCATTCAGGATTATCCGTAACCATGCTAGCATCCACATGAATGTAGAAGTGTTTAGAAACATATTCTATTCACAATAAAAGTGACTCCAAAATAACACAATATATTATTTACCATTCTATTGGACACAAAATAATAACTTTGACTACTTTTATATTGTACAGTATAAGTGAATTTGTCACAATACTTTTGGTCCCCTAAAATGGGGGACTATGTATAAGAAGTGCTGTAATTTTTAAATACCCTCAAATTAAAGCTGACAGTCTGCACTTTAACCTCAGTAATTGTATCATTTCAAATCCAAAGTCCTGGAGTACAGAGCCAAAACACTGTCCCAATACTTTCAGAGCTCACTGTATTTTTAAATTAACCTGCATAATATTCACTTCATTACTTAGGACCTGTACTTGTCCAACTCCAAATCAGAGATTTCAATGTCAGGAACACTCAGCGGAAATACAAGAGATTTCACAAAAGTTAGGTAAACAAGCTTCAGCCAGGTCTGACATGTCTGGTTTATGAGTGGCGGAGCGCTCTGGAATGTTCTAGTTTGCCTGCAGGCAGCTCCCATATAGGTTGCCTTGAGTCTGCATTCCACTCACATGAGAATAATATGAGCTAGGCTGAGCAAACAGAGCAAACAGAGGAATGCATCAGCTCATAAGAGAAAGGGTGCTCTCTGTGTATATACACATACACTAGCTGCTAGCACACTATATGACCTAGAGAGGGGAGCCTATAGTGTTAACAGACTTCAGAGAGGGAAATGTCAATACTTCTTTGACAAGGGGATCTACACTATACTGTATAAAAGGACACTAATGCACAAACATAGATTAAATAATAGAAACTGTGCTACACCTGGCAGCTTGTTAATGTTTTCATGCTTTAGAGAGAGCAGCTCTAGACTAATCATCACAACATACAGACAGTGGAGATTGTCCTCTCACTAACCAACCTTCAGAGAGAGTTCTGCATTACCACAGGTCAAAGACAGAACTCGCTGCCTACGGTCCAGAAAGGGACCTTACTTATGCAAAAGGCATTTTCCACGACAGTGTTTAACACTTTGCCCGAAGAGTGACATCAGCAAAACTGAAGATTCTCACAGCAGTGTCACAGAGTGACCAGGAGGGGGAGCAGAGGAGGGGAAGCAGAATCAAAAAGATCAAGTCAGGGCAGACAAAGCAGGTATGGGAATGAATACAACATGTCACACCCACATGACCTGCCTTCTCCAGAAAAACAGGAAACACTAGTGCTGTACCAGGTACTGTGCACAACAGAAACCGTTTACTCCAAACAGAAAAGAGTTTGTTGGACAAATTCAGGTAGGTCCCGCCCTGTTTCGTTATGTTTTCTGCTGTTCGCTTCCATTTGGTTTCTAGTGAACACAACCCTGGAGTACCAGTAGCAGGCCATTCAACTCTGCCTAAGTCATATTCATTAGGCACCAAATGGAAAACAGACAAACAGGGAGGGACTACCTGGACATGTCCAATAAGAAACTAAACATTTTCGTTTCCATTGCAAAATGATTCAAAATGTTGTCCTTTATGTGCCCTACTAAATACGACCCATGCATGTGGTCACTCTTACCTTGGCATCTTTGGTGTGCTTCCCATCCTTTTTAAAGTGGCTGAACTCACTGTGGTCTTTCTGTGGTAGGCAAATAAATTGATATTAATAGTATACAATAGATATTTCAGATAGAAAAACAAGTACTGGCATATGTCTGCAATAAAGTAGAATGAAGAGCATCTATAGAGCAAAACAAATAATGTAGTGCATGTATCAAAATAATACATTAAGGGCTCTATTTTCATCTGGCGTTAAGCAGTTGTCAAACGCGCACACTTTGCAATTTTGACCTGTTAAAGCCAGCACTCTTCTGTTTTCAAATCCTGGAGCCAGGATTGGTAATTTACTTCTTACATGAGCACGCCTGTGCGGAGGTGGGAGAAGTGATCATATCTGAGGTGTGTCCTTTGGCTCGTGAGACCGCTTTGAAATACATCTTAAAATCACCAAAGCTTTATTAAAAGATCAAGTTTGTGAGTATCACCTTCTTATCTATGTAGGCTATTGTACATTATTTGAGCCAGTTCCTGTTATTATTTTGGATGTGTGTAAAAACCCCTCCATGTAGGTTATATGCCCATCATGGAACGAGAGATGACATGATCTGGTGACACTGGTATTTAGAAACATTTAAGTTATTTTCCTGTAACAATTGCTTGTTTTCCATTTCATTTGATAAAGAAAAAAAAAAGCCCTTACAGGCTACCCCTACCCTACTATAATGAAAGATGGTTCAACAGCAATTAATCTGGTGTCTTTCTTATCCTAGCCATGCATTAGCCAAGTAGGCTATCCATAAAAGGTTTCTAAAATGGTCTACACGTGAGGCTTTTGCCATCATGCTTTTGCATTATTCACAATTCACATAGGTCTACGTTCAGTGCATTGGCTACTCCATTCGGTTTATATACATCCTGATTTCCAAAGAGCGCCTCTTGTATTGAAATTATTCTGTCCTATAACACCATATGAACGGTAGGCCTAGGCTACATCCTGCTTATTGAGAACATGCTTCACACATACAAATTACGGGAAACTAGTATTTTTTATTTGAGGAAAAGTGCGATGCGTAAAGGCCTATACTCGTTGAAGCCATTTACAAATCAAATGTATTTATATAGCCCTTCTTACATCAGCTGATATCTCAAAGTGCTGTACAGAAACCCAGCCTAAAACCCCAAACAGCAAACAATGCAGGTGTAGAAGTACAACAATGTTGACTGTTTTGTTATGTTGCTATTACTTGTTACTGTAGCCTATGATATTTAATAAACTCATAATTTCTGCAGTGAAAATAGCAACAATATTTCTTACACACCCCCAGACCCATAGCCCCATTGCCAGCGCTAATATTTACCATTGCGTTAGGTTTGATAAAATAAAGCTCTAAAATGTTCAATGCAGCAGGCCACGTTTTATGACAGAAAACTTAAGCACAATTGACTTTTCGCTAAGCCCCGCCCCTCTTGGTACTGTTGCAACCTTGGACAACATCTGCAAAATTTGACCGACCACCTTGATTCGGTCTTATGTGGCAAAATTTGAAATTGTGTTTGGTTTTTTGTTGTTGATAAAGGTAAAGACTCAGAGCTACAAAATGGTATATCATACACTGCAGTTGACGAACAATGGGAAAGTAATTCTGCTTTGAAAGTTGATAAACTCCACTTTTTAGAAAATGGCCCTTGAATGTTTTGGTACACCTACTGGAGAGCTCTTCTTTGTCTACACCAATTCGGCATCGTTCACACCCTCTTAAGCCTTAGTCCCACCCATCTCTTTAAGGATTCACATGTGAGGCCATGTGCTAAACAGAGTAATGTAGAGTAGTGAACAACCAAAGATTTCAAAACTAAAAATTGTGAAATAAGTAACCTACAATAAGGAAAACGCCAGATAAAAATACACTTTATCTAGTCCTTGGCCTATATCCTAATCTGACTTCGGTGCAGGTCAAGTTGTTCTTCACATTACAGTCTCTGGTTAACACACTATATCAAATACAATCAAAATGTATTTGTCACATGCACCTGATACAGCTGTAAACAGTACAGTGGAATGGTAAACTTGCATATTTGCATAGTAGCAAAAACACAAATAGAAAGGATCCAGATAAATGTTTTTATAATTATTAGATGACGCTTCCCGAGACACTTGTCTAAATTGATGGGTCATGTGAAAGAAATGCTATAACCCCCAGCCACATCTAACTAAGTAGATGGGTCACTATTGTCTAGACATGTACACATGTTCATGAAATACAATAGATGGCTGTAAAATCACCCCCAAACAGTACAAACTGATTGTCATAGCTAGCCACCATGAATGAAATGAAAATGAATTTAAAAAAAAATAATAATTTAAAAAATTCAACAAAATTAAAAAAAAGAAGAAAAAAATCAAAAAATCAAAATAATAATACATTAAAAAAAACATGCATGAAATGCAGTAGTATGAATCTGCAGGTAGCTAAAGCTAACCAACTAGGTTCAACGTTTGGTAGCTAGCTAACATTAGGCAATGCAAATGGGTTTCTGAGATAGAAATAATATTACTACACAGATCATACACGTAACGTTAGCTAGCGAGCCAGCAAGCTAATGTTTGCTAGCTAGCTAACAGTACGCTTTAGCTTGAAATGAAAATGACTTTCCGACAAAATTAGAAATGTATAATTTCTGAAAATGTAGCTAGATTCTTACCCGTATACATGGATCAACGTTTCACGGCAGACTGGAACCACTTTAACTAAGTAAGACGTCTTGTGTACTTATATATAAAAAAAATACAAATAAAAAGAGAGTGACATACGCCTAGCTTCCTGAAATGGGTCACATTTTCCAGGGAAGCCCAATTACCCATTCAATCACTGGCGAAATCCCCTCACAATGATTTCAAACTGCGTTTCTAATATACAATGAAATTAAAAACACAGACACCCAATAGTTTCCTGATTAGCAGGGGGTATGTTGTGGTTGACTGTCATTACAATTGCTTCACAGGAACCTGGTAATGTTCTGTTTGTAGTGTAGCTCTGTTTGTAGTGTAGCTAGCCACTGAATGGCTCTGAATTCACTGTCAGCATGCAGTCAAAGCTATAACAGCTTTTAGAGATAACTAGTGCGCTCAAATCGTATCCTAATGCTGACAGCAGATGGGAGTTGTATTCATAACATTGCTAACTTAGGTAGCTAACATTCATTTTGAGAAACAGAGCCAGTTAACCAGCTGAGCTAGCAAACAACGTAACAAAGGTCTAATTTCAGATTAGAAAAATACTCCATCAACAAGCTCTGCATTTCAGGAATCATAGTAGCAAATACTTCTGGTGCACTGTTCAATTATTTAGCCATTTAAACATGAATTTTTTGAAGAAAATTGTCAGTATTTGCCATAGCCCTCACTGGCTTTCATGCAATTTAAATGTGAGCTTGTCCGAGGTGTCAGACTCGACGACAGTTGTTAGCCATTGGAGCTCTGTGATGGTTGCCCAAAATTCTGAGACAGATCTTTGCGCAGGGTCAATTGTGATGAGTTACGAATGATGGTACTGTTGATGATCATCTTCAATAAGGGGATTACATTGTAACATTTATATTTGATTGTCATTGGCCTATCACATGATGTTTATGCAAAATTGCTAACTCTTTGTTATAAGCATGTGCTAAGGCATCCTGGGGCATTCAGATTGAGTGGAGAGTGTCTTGTTTGTGCTCAGAGAATGTGTACTAATGTTTTCATAACTGAATAAACTTGGTTCTCGCATCTTATATTCACATCGCAGACTGTTTGTGCTAGTTAACATGTGAGTCTCCGTGGCTGTACAGGCTTGACAGAGGTACTTACTGGTAGATTTGAGGCATTGTCTAGGTACACAGCAAGCATAGCACAAGCACAGCCATCAGATGTCTGTAACGGAAAAATAAAAGAAATACACAATATTCGTCAAAGGTTGTATACGGTTAATAAGCACATTTGTTGTTTTCCTTTAGCGACCCGGGCTGTGCAGTATGAAAAGACATATCAGAGCTTCCACAACACGGTTTGGGTGAGTCGGCTCAACTGCTTAAGAATGCTTATAAAACTGCTTAAGAGTGGTTATAAACCGCTTAAGAGCGCTTACCTCCACAAGGAGTCCCGGGTCAGTTTGTAGAGAGAGCCACTGCAGTTTGAGATGAACCTCTCCACTCGAGACATCATCCAGGGGGAACCACTATGACAGCGAAATGGGAATAGTTTATTCATCTGAACCGAGATGTTATCACCCTCAGAACCTTTCAAAACAAGGCTAGTCAACTCCAGGCATGGAGGGCCACAAGTTCTGTTAGTTTTCTTTTCTACCTGATAGTTGATGCATTGATTTATATCACTGATTGGTCAGAGAGTCTTCTCATTCCATTCTTTAGATACCAAAAGGTAGAAAACACACTGAAACCAGGAGACTACCTTAACTAATAACAATCATTTATATTTGTATCCACATTTTAAAAATGTGTTCCATTGTGTGCAGGGCCATAACCAGGGTTTGAGTTAGTGAGGTCCTCCCTGGACATTTTTTGAAAGTTGAATTTCATTTACTGCATTTCTACACAATTAAAAACTTTAAAACTCTATTTGGAGAACAGCAAAAATGACCCCAGCCATTATCACCTTGGCTGATGTAGGTTCATTCACCTCAGTTGATTAGAGGTAGAGAATGAAAAACAAAAGTATTTTGGCCACGCAGAACCTGAGTTGCCTATCCCGCTACTAAAACATTCAATGTGACCTTCCCACCTTATCCATCTCTTTTTCCTTCTTCACTTCTCCAAAGTCCAGGCGAAACCTACGATGGATAAATAAGCCCTCAATTGGTCAAAGTATCTAACCAGGGACATGTTCAATAGGCTTTGTCACACAAATGTTGTGTAAAATATTGCAGATAGATAACGTCATGAATCGAGCCGGCATGATTCCTTACTCTACATGTCAGAGGCATATGTTCTACATGACATATTTCTATATGAACATTCCACAACCTACTTGTGCACTACTGAATGTTTGACATGGGTCAGCAGTCAGTGACAAGTGGGCATAAGAAATCAGAATGGGGAGGTTGTGTCTATTCTCGTGCACATAGTAAGTGGTTTCCTCACTTTCCCAGGATGTCATCCTTGTCAGTGTCCTCGTCAAACACATCCACCTCTAACTCCTGCCCAGGGGCCTCGTGTACCACAAACTGGAGTTGACAAAAAAGGGGATAAAAAAACAACAGAGTAAGAAATCATATATTCAAACATATTTTATATAAGTTTGTATAGACAAAGGGGAGAGAGAGTGGGTTGACTGCACGATTGTGAGTGTGTGTGACTACTTTTACAGTAGGAGGATTTTCAGGAGTCCCTACCTCATAAACCTCGTTCCAGCGTGGGTGCAGGTTCTCCTGGATGGTCTTGCTTTGGAAGTGGATATTGCCGACCCTAAGCACCGCGTAGGGGTCAGACTTGCCCTTCACCATTCCCATCATATAAGTGTCCTTTGCTATCAGATCCCGGGCCTCCAGCAAGTGTACCCTCACAACTCCCTAAAACATCAAAATACTGTAGTTACAAAAAAAGTACAAAACACAACAAGATCTTACTGCACACACCCACAATACAAATTTAACAGAACTAGCATATTTTTAGACCCACAAAATATGAACACAAGTTAGCCAGCAACACCAGATTTGATTAACAGATTTTTAGAGATATAGAAATATTTGAAGATCCCATTAAACCAATGTTTGGTGTCAAATCTTGTTCTGACATTTCATAGAAAATTACAATTTAATGGAACCACTTCCAATCATTGGAACTGTGCCATAGATGTGCCATACACTCAAATTGTGTCTATCCATCCTCCTGTGTTGTCCGATCAGAACACCTACTGTACTGGGCCCTTGGCACTGACACAGGTCTCAACACAGTGGAGTATCAGTTTACTGTACTCACATGAGGCAGGGGGAACCTCATCTGGTCCACTTTGACCTGGTCTATGAGGGGGATACACATGCGGTTGGGCAGGACCATAAGGGAAGCGATGATGTCCATGATGGCTGGCTCAGACAGGTGACTGTGGAGGTGAAGGGTTAGGGCAGAAGTCACTTCAATCTGAAATAGTGATTTTGAAACTGATAGATTCTGACCTAAAAATACTGAATTTGTAACTCTTTTTCAAGGAAAAAAATGCAAAATATATTTTGTACTTGTATGTAAAAAAATAAATAAAAAAGAATGTATAAAAGAATGAACATTACCTTAGACCTGGAGTGTCTAGGAGGTTGGTCAACCCTGTCCAGTTGATTTGTAGGGTCTGAAAATTAAACCATTTCGAATTTGATAACTTTAAATGAAACATTTCATCACTCTTAGTATCCTACCACAAGGATGCCGATGTCCTGGTGGGGCACAACAGGTCCCGTACTCATTAGTGACATGGTAGGGTTTAAAAAGTTATAGCCTATACTACTAGCATTGGACCTCCTGAAAACAAAAATATATAACATTTAGTTAGATTAAGGTTAATAGAGGGTGAACGAAGGTAGCTAAAGTTTTTTTTTTTTTTTTTCACATCTCTGGGTGTCATAGGTTTAAATAACAAACAGAGCCATCTTTCAGAACCCACCGGCCGACGAATGAAGAACATAGTGACTCCTCCCACCAACGGGGCATTTCCAATCAGAGGTTCCAGAATGACACGCAACATGCCTTGAAGCTGAAAAATCAAACATTCTGACATGATTAGAAAAGGGCTGATATAGGTCAATTTAAAGATCAAAACCAGTTTTAAAACAGTTCCTCAAGAGGGGCAATTTCTCTGCAAACCAAAAAAGCTAATTACACACAATGCAAATTGAACACACGGCTTGATGTGAGAGGAATAATGTGACGCAACCTGTTTGCCTAGTTGGCCATGATAACAATGTTCAATTTTGAACCACAGTCTTCCTAGGCTAGTATAGGATGGTTGTATGTGCCAGTAGGACATGGAGCCAAGCTAGATGCCACACAAGAACATCTGATGCCTACCCGAATACTTTTGACCCCAGCAGTGATGGGCGGCTTCACCTCTGTGTCAATGTCCACATCCCCATCGTAACTGTGAAGCAAAAAGCACTGTCAACAGCACAAACATATCTGGGACCAGGCTAAATCCAAAGCCCTAATAGTTTACAGGGAGTCATAGAACGGACGCCTACAGTACCTTGTTATAGATTTTCTGGGACAATAAAACTACTACTTCTGCTGTACTACTAACTACAGTACTACTAGCCATTGTGTCTTTATTGTGCTGTACTGTGTTATTGATTTGATTTTGACTACTACTACTACTACTACTATTACCTTATGTGCAGATCCATAACCACCTGCCTCTTGTCCACTTCATGGGTGTACACTTTAAGTCCAGTGATTCGGAGGGGCTGAAATTAGGAGAGAATATATATATATTTTATCACCAGGTGCATAATTTATCTAAGGTGCGTGCGCACCAAAAAATATACGCTGGCTGTGTCCGAATAATCATACTTGTGTTCTAAATAGTAGCAAAAATAGAATGTTTTATAGTATGGGAATTTGACAAATTGCTTTGCATGCAAATATAGTTTTTTGGGGAAAATGGAGGTGTTTGTTGACATGCACAGAATTAATACATAACAATGGTAATAAAAAAATATGAAAAATATGATAAAAATATGCCTTTGCTGTTAGCAAGGAGATTGCATAACTGGACGTGTAGGCTTAATATGTATATTTCATTGTGTAAATCATATTCGAATTATCTCCTGATTGGTTTATTCCCACTACTATACAACAAATCGTACCATTCATTAGGGATGTGCATCATTCCCTTTCAAGATGATTCGATACATATCAAGAGACATGCATGGCCTCTGATACGATTCAGGAACAATACGTTTTAGTTTGAAACAATTTGGTGTGATTCGGTTTGATTAGAGAACGAATCGATGGGATGCACTAACATGTTGCATAAACACATTCATTTTCCATTCTAAATTAAAATCTGCTGCTGATGAAGGGTCATGAGCTGGGCCTTTCTGAGCTGGATCTGTCTGAGCAGACTTCTCTCTATGGGTGTGTGTGTGTTTGAGAATGATGTATGTCTATGGGGTATGTACTGTGTGTGTATGTGTGTAAATTATGTATGTCTATGGTGTATACTCTGTAGGCACCTGATTTGAGCCATAAGGGAGACTAGGCATCTACCACCCCACTTCCACTATCAGATTAGGGTGGGCCCCGCACTGAGGTTCTAAAAAACCCCTATCGCCCAGTAATTAACTTGTCATTTTTGCGGATTAAGTGTTTGAGCTTGTAATGTACTAATATTTATCGCTTACACATTAGCCATGACAATACCAATGAATATATAGCACAATTTTGGATTTCACCCCAATCCCAAAATCGAATGGTTTTGAAGTTTAGCAGAGAGGAAGAGGAGAAATGAGAGGGATAACTGGCCACAAAATCCATCTTCTCCAGCAGGTAGCGTTTTGCACTCACCAAGCAAGGAGTTTTTGTATGGAGGTCAATGAGAAAGTTTCAAATTTGGTTAACAAAAAAATGTAACCGCTTATTTGCTACATGTGGCTTTGATCAGAAAAATGTGATGAGAATACAAATCCTATGATCTCCACGTACGCCAACATTTCGTGAGGAATTAAGTACGGTTGATAAATGAGGCCCCAGGTACTAGAATTTATACAAACCTAGAACCACGAGGTGAAACTTGATATGCTAACACAACAAAAGCTCTCTCACTGTATGACCAAAGTGGACTTTTGTGAAGGTGAATGTTTTGAGGTATGGGCTGGACAATCTGATGGATGGCTGGATCTTCTCTTTGAGGAGCTTCTCCATGAACATGCCAAAGAACGGCCACGCCTGCAGCAAAATCTAAAGACATACAGACAGACATATGACCAAAGAACGACAGGAGAACTAGTTGCGATCAGCATGACCAAATCATTGTGTGAATAAACAAATGTAGAGCATAACTTTGCGAGGTTGTGTATGTGATATGTCATTGAAAACAATGTTGTTTTGAAAGAGTTGTGGGCAACATGTCATGAACTGCTTTAAACATTGACCAGACCCTCCCCAAGACTACTCTAAACAGATCCTTTTGTGCTGTCGGGCCAACTCCATTGCTGAGGTGACAACAGCACAACGGACAAAGAGTGACCAGCATGAATGGAAAAAACATTTTACCTTGTTGAGCCAGTCAACCTTCTCAACTTCGGGAAAGTGTACCTTTGGGAAGAGAAGAGACAACTTTACAAGAGAGTTTGATTGACACAAACCCTTGTGATTCTGTGAGTTGGCAGGAGTCCAGATAATGAAGATGACCCATCCTCATTTAATAGACTTACTTTTGAACTTTGAATAGGTCTACATTGTATGCAGGGAGATGGACATATTAGACAAAGAAACCAATCAGAGGCACATTTTATTTGACATAGTGCCTTCAGAAAGTATTAATACCCCTTGACTTATTCTACATTTTGTTGTGCTAAAGCCTGAATTCAAAAATGATTAATTATATTTTGTCTTACCCATCTTAACACAATACCCAATAATAAAGTGAAAACATGTTTTCAGAAATATTTGCACACGGTGGATTGAACAATATTTCCATATCATTTTAAAAATTCTTCAAGCTCAGGCAAAATTGGTTGTTGATCATTGCTAGACAACCATTTTCAAGCAGATTTAAGTCAAAACTATAACTCAGCCACATTCGCTGTCTTCTTGGTAAGCAACTCCAGGGTAGATTTGACCTTGTGTTTTAGGTTCTTGTCCTGCTGAAAGGTAAATTCATCTCCCAGTGTCTGGTGGAAAATTAATCTCCCAGTGTCTCTTGGAAAGCAGGCTGAACCAGGTTTTCCTCTAGAATTTTGCTTGTGCTTAGCTCCATTCCATTTATTTTTTATCCTGAAAAACTCCCCAGACCCTAACGATTACAGGCATACCCAAAAACATTATGCAGCCACCACTATGCTTAAAAATATGGAGAGTGGTACTTAGGTGTTGTATTGGATTTGCCCCAAACATAACACTTTGCATTCAGGACAAAAATGTATTGATTTTGCCACTTTTTCTTTTTCAGTATTACTTTAGTGCCTTGTTGCAAACATGATGCATGTTTTGGAATATTTTTTTTCCGTACAGGCTTCCTTCTTTTCACCCTTTCAATTAGGTTATTTTGCTCCATCCTCAGTCTTCTCCTCTCATAGCCATTAAACTCTAACTGATTTAGTCACCATTGGCCTCATGGGCAAATCCCTGAGCAGTTTCCTTCCTCTCCGACAACTGAGTTAGGAAGGGCACCTGTATCTTTGTAGTGACTGGGTGTCACCATGCTCAAAGGGATATTCAATATCTGCTTTATTTTTACCCATCTAGTAATAGGTGCCCTTGCGAGGCATTGGAAAACCTCATTGGTCTTTGAGGTTGAATCTGTGATCGACTGGGGGACATTACAGATAATTGTATGTTTGGGGTACAGAGATGAGTTAGTAAATAAAAAAAAATATGTTAAACACTATTATTACACACAGAGGGAGTCCATGTAACTTATTATGTGATTTGTTAAGCAATTTTTTAGTCCTGAACTTATTTAGACTTGCCGTAATAAAGGGGTTGAATACTTATTGACTCAAAACATTTCAGCTTTTCATTTTTAATTCATTTGTAAACATTTTAAAATACATAATTTCTCTGACATTATGGGGTATTGTTTGTAGGACAACAGGAAAAAATATATATTTAGTCCATTTTTATTTCAGGCTATAACATAACAAAATGTGGAAAAAGTCAAGGGGTGTGAATACTTTCTAAAGGCACTGTAAACTTCCCTTTTTAATATTTTTTACATTCCATTGCCTTTTTTTTGTGTCAGAGTAGCCTGGTACCAGATCTGTTTGTGCCATACTGCCAACTCTTATGACCATTGTAATGCCAAACAATGAATATGAGTTGGCAAGACCACACAAACAGATCTGGGACCAGGCTACTGTCAGAGTGGTTGAATATAGAACTGTGTCGTCTTAATCTACCACAGTGTGGGGTTTTGATATTGAAAGGAAAAAAATACTGGTTAGGCAGGACCTGATGACTAATCAAGTGATTGTAATTCCAAACCTTGTGGGAGAGCAGGAGATGAAGGTCACACCCCCCAAAAACAAATACAAGCACAAAAACAAAACCGGTACATTGTGAAATACAAAATATCCACTATATTGTTTTAACTATGACAGCTACTGCTTCAACTTTACTCAACATGTTCACAAAATACTATTCTAAATGTACAACAGCCTCAGCAGGGGCACTTTATTATCTTTGTCAATGTTTCCTATTAGGCATGGGTGTGGTAAGGCATGGATGAGTGAAACCTCCTGCAACATAATCACACAACTACGACGTCAACACTTCGAATCACCAAAAATATTTCCATGATGTCTCTAAATATTAATATGTCCACAGGAATGGATTAAGAACACTGCTCTACAGTTATTTGGGGACACAGTAGTCAATGTGGCACTTACGACTGCCTTTGGCAAAACACAGAGGCCCAACATTCACTGCAATTTGGCAATAAACCACAGCTTGATTCAAACACAAGAAAGAATAAAGGGGGTGAACGCTTCTTCACTGCATATTACACTCCCAAACAATACAGCCACTGCCACTACTTTGTTATTTCCCAATAATGGAATGCAATGTTAGGTCTTACTATTATTGAGGCAGAAAGTGGCTGGAAGATGATGACAAATGACGCTTCTACATGTTTGACTATAACACTATATTGCTATAACAATCATACAAGGAGGCTAGTGCTGAGCATCTGGTCTTAGTGGGTCATTTGTATGCTCATACACAAGTTTAAAATAGGCCTATGCAGGCTCTATTCTTAAGAGTGCTTTGCTTTAGCTGTGTTTCCTTTAAGTCACACAAAACCTTCCAGACATGAACTCCCCCAAGGACATGAACAGCTGTAGCCTAGATGAGTTCATTCATTATGTAAAATGTGTAGAAACGCCTACTGATCCAGCAGGACAAATTTCATTTTGTGTGTGAGTGTATGTGCATATTTTTCATCTTATGTCACCCAGAGTACCACGTAACATAACTTTATTTCCACATATGGGGAACAACCTCTGTCTACATCAACAGCATACCAATACATACCCAAGTTGCCATTTTCAAGGTTTTCAACTCGTTGTGGATCACTTGTGTTTCGTTATCCAGAAAGTTCATAGCCGTTCCAATTCGGATATCTTTCCACTTGCGGTTTTTCTTCCACCAAATGATCAGCATCATACACAAGAGGATCCAGATGACGCTGAGTCCGAGGTACCCTGTCAAATACACAGGATAAAAGACCAATAGCGCTCTCCCGAAGTACATCAGAAATTCCATCAAGAGTTGGTTGACCACGCTCGGGCTCAACGTCCCCGTGCTTCCCGGGACAGAGCGCTCGCCGAATCCTCCTCCCTGGACGGTTCCTTTGGAATCGCCTGAATACATTTTGTCAGTAGGTGAAGCTCTGGGTGCAGTAGTAGTCGGTACGGGTAGCTGTTCGGCCATATGTGCCCTACTGAAGTCCTTTTGCGCTCCTAAAAAATGCGTTACGCTGCATTGCAATGTCCATGAGCTGACTGTTGAAGTCAAATCAGATCTATTGATTTGGTAGCATTGGCTGTTGACTGATATCTGAGTCAAATCTAGTAGTTGGGAACTTCCGTATTTGTACCTGTACAGGTGGCTACGCCCAAAAACCTCTCCTAACCTGACACCTCTTGAGGCATCCTATGGTGCGTTCAGTTCGCTTGAAAGTTTGATACGTTGCGGAACAGTTTGTATTGAACGAGACGTTTTCCCCAAAAGTTATTGAAAATACTTTGATGTATGTTTTGGTGGGTGTGGCAAGGTGTGTCTTGACGCAGTGAGTGACGTAATTAAAGGGCAGTGGCCATGCTGATAGCGTTCCCCAACCCCTCCCCGTTTTTCAACTGGTCGATCAGTACCGCACCATTTACGTTAAATTTGAACGTTTCAAAACGTAAAAACGTACTGAACGCAATCCAGCTGATGCCCCTGCAGCCAGTCATTAAAACTGACCCCTGTCTAAAAACACAGCTCTTAGATTTCACTTGACAAAGAATGTAGTAAAACTGGTTTTCCATTTCAAGAGACCTCTCTTTTCTGCAATGTCTAATCTAGGTAACTATGTCTTGGCAACATGTCACACTAGGGCTGTGCACAGACCTTTTGGGGGGTATGTGCTAAAAAATATATAAAAAATACTGTGGCCTACCATTAATATATCCAACCCAACTCCATTTGTTTCCACTATCATGTATGGGTAACAATGCTTCGAGAGTCGCTGTTGTCGATGTGTGCAGAGGGTTCGGGGCGAGGAGATGGATGGAAGCATGCCCGCAATTTCTACAGCCTAATGCCTCGATCACACCGACAGAGTTATTACATTTTGGTACACCAGAAGTACATTAATTTCCAATGCAACACTGTGTTCGCCTTGCAGCGTTGCAGAGGCAGTTCTATATGTTCTATATGTAACAGTTTAGCTTCCGTCCATCTCTTCGCCCCGAACCCTCTGCACACATCGACAACAGCGACTCTCAAAGCATTGTTACCCATCGCTCCACAAAAGCCACAGCCCTTGGAGAGCAAGGGAAACAACTACTTCAAGGTAAGTGACATCACTGATTGAAACACTATTAGCACACACCCCACTAACTAGCTAGCCATTTCACACTGGTTACACTCCCCCCCCTTTTTACCTCCTCCTTTTCCACAGCAACCAGTGATGCAGGTCAACAGCATCAATGTAACAATTTAGCTTCCCTCTCCTCACCCCTAACTGGGCTTGAACCAGGGACCCTCTGCACACATTGACAACAGCCACCCTCAAAGCATCGTTACCCATCACTCCACAGAAGCCACGGCCCTTGCAGAGCAAGGGAAACAACTACTTCAAGGTCTCCGAGCGAGTGACGTTACCGATTGAAACGCTATTAGCGTATTCTCTTTATCTGTGCCATTTGACTCGTCCCTCTGATTATCCTCTCAGCTATGTTTTCAGCTGTGCTTTGCCCTCTCACATGGCTGACTTCCCTAAAAGTAGAAGCAGTCACTCCTCAAGGAGTGCCACTCAGGCATTTCACTTGGACTTCTTGTGGCTCCTTCAATCGCATGTGACTGTGACATAGACACAGACATAGATTTCAGGTGTAACTGCTCTTGATTGGTTAACACATACAGTATGCATGGTCTGTTGCCCTTAACTGGTAGCCCTGTTGTGGCATTTTGAATCAAATCAAATGTTATTTGTCACATGCGCCAAATACAACAGGTGTAGTAGACCTTACAGTGAAATGCTTACTTACAAGCCCTAACCAACAATGCAGTTAAACAAATTTAAAATACCCCAAAAAATAAGAAATAAAAGTAAGAAATAATTAAAGAGCAGCTGTAAAATAACAATAGTCATCAGATATGTCATCAGAGCGCACAACAGAACATTGTACTATCTACACTCGGTTTGTTGTTTATATTAAAACCTTTTCATTAAATCAATTTTAATCTGAACTAAAGTTTTGTTGCTAAGGATTCCACGACGCGGTTAGCCTTTACGGCTGGGACTGCAAGTTTGTGTCCCTTTTTTGCGTGGATTCCGCGAGTGCTAGCTGGCTGTACTACAGACACCTGTCATCGTCGTGGGAAAGACTCATTGTTATCTTTTTGAAAAACAACTGGTTGCAGTAAAGAGCCAATCTGGATACTAAGGAGATCCTGAGGGAAATCGACGAGTACCAGCAGCTTTATGCTATGGAGGAACAACATACTCCATCATGGAAAGCCAACCACCTCACAAAATAACTTTAACCCAACAAAAAAAAGAAAAACAGATAAATCTACAGACACGGACGATTTACTTACCATTGAGGTAGAGGCTAGTGCTCTGGCTGGAATCCATGCAACACTGGAAAAGTTGTGTGAGGAGGTAGCAGGGCTGAGGGGGAGTTTGGAGTTCAGCCAGAGTGAAATTCTCATGCTCCAAAGAGAAAACAAGACACTCACAGCCAAGGTAACAATCCATGATTCCAACATGGATTGTCTACTCAGGGAAAACAGGGTGATGAAGGAGTCGCTACTAGACATACAAAGCCGTAGGTTGCGCGAAAATATTTTTTTCTGGGATTACTGAGGACGCATCCAATGATCCAGAGGGCGTGATCAGAGAATTCATGGAATCCGCCTTGAAACTTCCTATAGAGACTGTAAACAAGGTGGCTTTCCACCGAGTACACAGACTTGGAGCTCGGAGCAACAAGACCAAGGGTCCCTGACCGATCATCGCAAAATTTGAACAATTTGAACACAGTCTCAATTACCAATTTCCAAGGGAGATAAACGAACGTCGTAAAGAGACTGTATCCGGTACAAAGACAACAAAGGGAGAATGGTAAGCATGCCTTTACCCTTATGGACAACCTCTTTATAGATGGACAGCTATTCCGAGACAGCTCCATAACACTGTGGCTGTACTAAATTCAACAGGGACTTCAGGTTAGGAAAAAGGTAGGTATGGGAACTGTAAAAAAATATCTGAACATTATGAAGTGGATATGAACACACACGTACTCAATTACATGCTTGCTTATACAAACGGACTTATACATATACACACACACCTGATCTCGCTCTCTTCTCTCACTCTCTCTTTCTCTATTTTCTCTTCTCTCCCTCTCTATTGTCGAGAACTGTTTTATAATTTAATGTGTTCATTGTTTGTCTATCTTTTTTATGTTTTTGTCTACAAGTTTATATATGTTTACAACAAGCAAGGGGAAGATATCAGAATAGGGGCATTGGGGAATAATAACATATTGTACGGAATACATTTGTATTGTAGTGAAGCCGTCTCTAGAGTAATGCAAGGTCTCTTTCATGAACATGTGAAATGTCAATTGCTATGGAAATGCTGGGATGTGTTTTTCAATTATGTTAAAGGTAATTATGATGCAACTATGATGGTGATACAATATGGATTACAATTATCATCATGAATATTAAGGCTATACTCACTACATGTTACACAGATAGACACTCAACGATGCAAATTGGCAGTTATTATTTATTTGGACATCACACATTATAGTCTTACTTTTATACAGACATTGTACACACTCTCACTATATCACATCCAATATCATACACATCAACCTACTCAGATTTGCTACACACATAATATCTTGTCTCAAGTTTCTAACATCTGTGGCATTGGCTCACAGGCAAACAGGCAAGGGAATAAAACAAATATTGCTAGAACCTATTTCTTGAATTCTAAATATCAGACATTTGAAAGCTCTAGTTTTGACCTTCATAATACCTCTGATGGCAGTAACTTTACAAGCGCTAATTATGTTCAATTTAGACTGAGAATAGTATCTAGTTATCCTGTTGGGGGTAGGGGGCAGTATTGACACGGCCGGATAAAAAACGTACCCGATTTAATCTGGTTACTACTCCTGCCCAGTAACTAGAATATACATATAATTATTGGCTTGGGATAGAAAACACCCTAAAGTTTCTAAAACTGTTTGAATGGTGTCTGTGAGTATAACAGAACTCATATGGCAGGCAAAAACCTGAGAGGATTCTGAACAGGAAGTGGCCTGTCTAACAAGTTGTTGTTCATCTTGGCTCTTTTTATTGAAGACTGAGGATCTTTGCTGTAACGTGACACTTCCTACGGCTCCCATAGGCTCTCAGAGCCCGGGAAAAAGCTGAATGATATCGAGGCAGCCTCTGGCTGAAACACATTATCGCTTTTGGCAAGTGGCCGATCAGAGGACAATGGGCTTAGGCACGTGCCCGAGTCGACCCCATGCTTTATTTGCTTTCGTCTGTTTACCTAAATGCAGATTCCCGGTCGGAATATTATCGCTTTTTTACGAGAAAAATGGCATAAAAATGGATTTTAAACAGCGGTTGACATGCTTCGAAGTACGGTAATGGAATATTTAGAATTTTTTTGTCACGAAATGCGCCATGCTCGTCACCCTTCTTTACCCTTTCGGATAGTGTCTTGAACGCACGAACAAAACGCCGCTATTTGGATATAACAATGGATTATTTGGGACCAAACCAACATTTGTTATTGAAGTAGAAGTCCTGGGAGTGCATTCTGACGAAGAACACCAAAGGTAATAACATTTTTCTTATAGTAAATCTGACTTTGGTGAGTGCTAAACTTGCTGGGTGTCTAAATAGCTAGCCCTGTGATGCCGGGCTATCTACTTAGAATATTGCAAAATGTGCTTTCACCGAAAAGCTATTTTAAAATCAGACATAGCGAGTGCATAGAGGAGTTCTGTATCTATAATTCTTAAAATAATTGTTGTGCTTTTTGTGAATGTTTATCGTGAGTAATTTAGTAAATTCACCGGAAGTTTGCGGGGGGTATGCTAGTTCTGAACGTCACATGCTAATGTAAAAAGCTGGTTTTTGATATAAATATGAACTTGATTGAACAAAACATGCATGTATTGTTTAACATAATGTCCTAGGTGTGTCATCTGATGAAGATCATCAAAGGTTAGTGCTGCATTTAGCTGTCTTCTGGGTTTTTGTGACATTATATGCTAGCTTGAAAAATGGGTGTTTGATTATTTCTGGCTGGGTACTCTGCTGACATAATCTAATGTTTTGCTTTCGTTGTAAAGCCTTTTTTAAATCGGACAGTGTGGTTAGATTAACGAGAGTCTTGTCTTTAAAATGGTGTAAAATAGTCATATGTTTGAGAAATTGAAGTAATAGCATTTCTAAGGTATTTGAATAACGCGCCACAGGATTCCACTGGCTGTTACGTAGGTGGGACGATTTCGTCCCGCCGGCCCTAGAGAAGTTATGGTAAGGGGTGAAATAAGTATAGGCAGTTATAATTGTAATGGTTTAGCAGATTATAAAAAAGAAGATCAGTCTTTACATGGCTAAAAGAAAAGGAATATAACATATACTGTTTACAGGAAACTCACTTTACATCCTTAGATGAAGCTGCGTGGAAAAAAGAATGGGGTGGTGAAATAATTTTCTGTCATGGACAAAGGAACTCAAAAGGTGTGATGATATTAATTAACAAAAATGTTGATCTGAATGTGCAAATAGTCAGGAATGATTCGCAAGGAATGTGGATCCTTTTGAATATGAAAGTGGACAAAAAAAAGAGATTTGGCACATTAATCTATATGGTCCAAATCAGGATGATCCACACTTCTTCGAAAACATTTAAACAATTGTATTGAACTTACAGGCAACAAATGATCTAATCATTATGGTAGGAGACTAACACAGTGTTAAGTACCTCAATGGACCGTAAAGGTAATCACTCTACAAACTATCATCACCGTGCCCTTAAGGAAATTACAAATATTATGGAAACATTAGAAATAGTGGATATTTGGAGACTAAAAAACCCCGACCTAGTGAGATATACATCAAGCTAGTCGTCTTGACAATTTTCTTGTCTCTTTCTCTCTTGCATCAAAGGTTAAAAAAGTTTTAATAGGAGACAGAATGCGATTGGATCATCATCTAATTGGCATTCACATACAGTGCCTTGCGAAAGTATTCGGCCCCCTTGAACTTTTCGACCTTTTGCCACATTTCAGGCTTCAAACATAAAGATATAAAACTGTAATTTTTTGTGAAGAATCAACAACAAGTGGGACACAATTATGAAGTGGAACGAAATTTATTGGATATTTCAAACTTTTTTAACAAATAAAAAACTGAAAAATTGGCCGTGCAAAATTATTCAGCCCCTTTACTTTCAGTGCAGCAAACTCTCTCCAGAAGTTCAGTGAGGATCTCTGAATGATCCAATGTTGACCTAAATGACTAATGATGATAAATAGAATCCACCTGTGTGTAATCAAGTCTCCGTATAAATGCACCTGCTCTGTGATAGTCTCAGAGGTCCGTTTAAAGCGCAGAGAGCATCATGAAGAACATGGAACACACCAGGCAGGTCCGAGATACTGTTGTGGAGAAGTTTAAAGCCGGATTTGGATACAAAAAGATTTCCCAAGCTTTAAACATCCCAAGGAGCACTGTGCAAGCGATAATATTGAAATGGAAGGAGTATCAGACCACTGCAAATCTACGAAGACCCGGCCGTCCCTCTAAACTTTCAGCTCATACAAGGAGAAGACTGATCAGAGATGCAGCCCAATAGGCCCATGATCACTCTGGATGAACTGCAGAGATCTACAGCTGAGGTGGGAGACTCTGTCCATAGGACAACAATCAGTCGTATACTGCACAAATCTGGCCTTTATGGAAGAGTGGCAAGAAGAAAGCCATTTCTTAAAGATATCCATAAAAAGTGTCTTTTAAAGTTTGCCACTAGCCACCTGGGAGACACACCAAACATGTGGAAGAAGGTGCTCTGGTCAGATGAAACCAAAATCGAACTTTTTGGCGTAAAAGCAACACAGCTCATCACCCTGAACATATCATCCCCACTGTCAAACATGGTGGTGGCAGCATCATGGTTTGGGCCTGCTTTTCTTCAGCAGGGGCAGGGAAGATGGTTAAAATTGATGGGAAGATGGATGGAGCCAAATACAGGACCATTCTGGAAGAAAACCTGATGGAGTCTGCAAAAGACCTGAGACTGGGACGGAGATTTGTCTTCCAACCAGACAATGATCCAAAACATAAAGCAAAATCTACAATGGAATGGTTCACAAATAAACATATCCAGGTGTTAGAATGGCCAAGTCAAAGTCCAGACTTGAATCCAATCGAGAATCTGTGGAAAGAACTGAAAACTGCTGTTCACAAACGCTCTCCATCCAACCCCACTGAGCTCGAGCTGTTTTGCAAGGAGGAATGGGCAAAAATTTCAGTCTCTCGATGTGCAAAACTGATAGAGACATACCCCAAGCGACTTACAGCTGTAATCGCAGCAAAAGGTGGCGCTACAAAGTATTAACTTAAGGGGGCTGAATAATTTTGCACGCCCAATTTTTCAGTTTTTTATTTGTTAAAAAAGTTTGAAATATCCAATATATTTTGTTCCACTTCATGATTGTGTCCCACTTGTTGTTGATTCTTCACAAAAAATTACAGTTTTATATCTTTATGTTTGAAGCCTGAAATGTGGCAAAAGGTCGAAAAGTTCAAGGGGGCCGAATACTTTCGCAAGGCACTGTAACTCTTATAGATTTTTGATGTGGATGGGGATATTGGAAATTTTATCAAAGTTTACTGGAGGACAACTTATTTTTAACTAAGAAAAATGCATTTGTAACTGAATTTTTCCAGTATAATATAGGTTCAGCAAATCCCCTTATTGTTTGGGATACCTTTAAATGTACCTTCAGGGGTCATTCAATTCAATATTCATCTGTCACAGTATCCACAGAAGGTGGCGCCCCTCCCCGGTCGGGCGGCGCTCGGCGGTCGTCATCGCCGGCCTACTAGCTGCCACCGATCTATGTTTCTGTGTTGTTTGGTTTTGTCTGTCTAGGTCTGCACCTGTTCCTTGTTTGTAATTAGTGTGGGGGTATTTAGTTTGTCCTTTTTGTTCAGGGTTTCGTGCGGGATTGTTTTGTGTCTTTATTAAGGGCTGTTCATATTTACGCTGCCTGTTAGTTCAGCATTTTTGGTGGAGCTGTCTATTTATTATTGCCGGGTTGCGCCCCGTTCACTTTATTATTTTGGAGCTGTGCTCCTATCGGGTGTTTAGGCGCACCCAGTATTATGAATGCCTATTTTTCCATACGGTGTGAATAAACATCTGTGTTTTTGGACCTCCGTCTCCTGCCCTTGACTCTGACCCTTCCTGCTACACTGATAGCCGTGACATCATCAATAATAAAAAAGCAGTTTCTGGCTAAAGATATAAGACTAACAAGCGAAATCCATGAACTAATAGTACAGGTAGATAGCAATAAAAAAATGATACTACAGAGATACAAAATAAGTTAGAGGAAAAACAAAAAGAACTTGAGGAACTTATTGAAGAATGATCTAATGTAATCTATTACAAAAATAAAGCGAACTGGATGGAATATGGAGAAAAATGCACAAAATTCTTCCTGAATCTCCAATACAGGAACGCTAACAAAAATAATTTTCAGAAACTCGTTACTGAAGACGTAGTCATCTATGATTCTCCGAAATATATTTTAAAAGAGGAAGCTAATTATTTTAGGCAGATGTTCTCTTTTCCGTCTCATCCTTTCTCACTGAATGAAGATTATCCTCTTGAGGATACCGTAGGATAGGGGGCGCCACAGCGCATTTTGAAAAAAAATCGTTCCCATTTTCAACGGCCTACTAATCAAACTCAGAAGCTAGGGCATGCATATACTTATTATATATGGATAGAAAACACTCTAAAGTTTCTAAAACTGTTTGAATGGTGTCTGTGAGTATAACAGAACTCAAATGGCAGTCAAAAACCCGAGACCGATTGAAACAGGAAGTGGAATTCTGAATTGTGGACTCGACTTCTCATCTTTCCTTATTAATCACACCGTTAACAATGGTTCAGTGAGCACTTCCTATTGCTTCCACTAGATGTCGCCAGTCCTTTCACAGTGGTTTGAGCCTTATAGAGTCAAAACTCAGTGAATGACACGAGTTTGAAATTGGTCACAGGGGATGGGCCATCACCATTATGACGCCGGCGGCCATGTCTGCCCCCACCTTTGGATACGGTTTTAAAGGCCATGACATCATCCCCCTCGAATCTTATTGGCTCTCTTGGTGTTACAGGCCCTGAAGATTTATTTTATACAACGTTTGACATGTTTGAACGAACCTACATGCGGGAGCATTGCATTTTATTCGGAACTTCAGCCCTGCGCTTGGAGAGAGCCATAGGACGCACTACCAACATCAGGCTAATGGAACGTGAAGTATGGACTTTTTGACCGAAAATACATCTGTTGTGGACCTGGGATGCTTTCTGATGAAGACAACTAAAGGTAGGCGATTATTGACAATATTATACAAGATAAGATGTGACATGCGATTGTTTCAAAGATGGCGCCGAGCTCTGTATATTAGCTAATTTTCTGAGTATCGCATCTCCTTTTATCGCAAAGTGTGATTACCCAGTAAAGTTAATTTAAAATCTGGTATGACGGGTGTTCTCAAGAGATATTCATCTATAAATGTTAGATTGACAATATACATTTAAAAAATCGTTATAGGATAGTAATTTAGGGAAATGTAGCATTGTTTACCGGGACGCTTTTGAGGGGAAATTATGTAGTCAACCTCAGACAGAGATGTAAAATGCTGTTTTTATATATAAATATGACCTTTATTGAACAAAAGAATGCATGCATTGTATAACATGATGTCCTAGGGGTGCCATCTGATGAAGTTTGTAAAAGGTTAGTGCTGCATTTAGCTGTTTTTTGATTATATGTGATGCAAGTGGTTGGTCGGAAAATGGCTATGAAGCTGCTTTTTACGATGGACTCATCTAATATAATCTAATGATTTGCTTTTCCTGTAAAACCTTTTTGAAATCGGACGACGTGGGTCGATTCAGGAGAGGTGTATCTATAAAAAAAATATATATATATATTATTATTATTTTTTTTTAAATTATGATTTTTTTTTAATGCTAATTGGCGATATGATTTTTCGCTGGATTTTGATCCCGGTGACGGGATGAGACGCTGAAGAGTAAGGAATTCTTTCCAAATAATATAAAAAAATTGAAAATTAACAAATGTACAGAAAGATCAGTGTGAAGGTCAAATTGCAGAGGAAGAACTTTTTGAGGCTATTAAATCCTTTCAGTCTGGAAAAACCACAGGGCTTGATGCCATACCGGTAGAGGTATATCAAGCATTTTTTGATATGCTAAAAGCTCCATTGTTAGATTGTTTTAACTACTCCTATAGAAATGGTAGTCTGTCAGGTACTCAGCAGGAAGGTCTTATTTCATATTAAAACAAGACCCAGATCGGAAATATAAAGACCCAGCCTATCTAAAAAACTGGAGGCCCCTTACACTTCAATGTTGTAATGCAAAAATACTAGTAACATGCATAGCACTCAGAATTAAAAGGGTTTTACCAGGTATTGTTCATCCTGATCAGACAGGTTTTTTACATGGACAATACATTGGAGATAATATACAACAAATACTAGAAATAATAGAACATCATGAAACATATAAGAAGCCAGGAATGGTATTTATAGCGGATTTTGAAAAGGCATTTCATAAAGTAAGACTGGATTTTATTTATAAATGCCTGGATTTTTTCAATTTTTGTAATTCTCTTATAAAATGGGTAAAAAATAATGTATAGCAACCCCAGGTGTAAAACAGTAAATAACGGCTACTTCTCAGAGAGTTTTGAATTGTCAAGAGGAGTCAAACAAGGGTGTCCACTGTCACCATATCCCTTTGTTATGGCCATCGAAATGCTAGCTATTAAAATCAGATCCAATAACAACATTAGAGGATTAGAAATCCAAGGCCTAAAAACAAAGGTGTCCATGTATGTCGATGACTCAAGTTTTATATTAAGTCTGCAAGCTATATCCCTGCAATGTCTCATTGAAGATCTAGATAACTTTTCTGTAGTCTCTGGACTAAAACCTAATTATGATAAGTGTATAATATTATGTATTGGAGCCTTAAAAAAATACAACTTTTACATTACCCTGCAGTTTACCTATAAAATGGGCTAATGTTGAAGTAGACATACTCGGTATTCATATCACAAAATATATAAATAAGCTTTCCACAATGAATTTCAATAGAAAACTTGTAAAAATAGACAAGATCCTGCAACCATGGAGAGGTAAATACCTGTCTATTTATGGAAAAATTGCCCTGATTAGTCATATCTCAGTTTACTCACTTACTTATGGTGCTGCCTACTCCTGATGATTTGTTTTCAAATCATATGAGCAAAAAATATTTTGCTTTATCTGGGACGCTAAACCAGACGAAATAAAACATGCCTATCTATATAATGAATATGAATTGGGTGGGTTGAGATTATTAAATATGAAAGCACTAAACCTCTCTCTAAAAGCTTCACTCATTCAAAAGTTTTATTTGAACCCTAAATGGTTCTCAAGTAGATTACTAAGAAAAGCTCATCCATTGTTTAAAAATGACCTTTTTGCCTTTGTGCAGATTCACATATCTCATTTTCGATTAATTGAAAATGATACTTTTTTCAAAGTATCTTTCTTTTTCAAACAAGCATTGCATAGCTGGCTACAATTTCAATTTCATCCCCCTGAAAAGATAGAACAAATATTACAACAACTATTATGGCTGAACTTAAATGTGCTGATTGATAAAATACCTGTATTTATGGGAAAGATGTTTGAAAAGGGTATTTTGTTCTTAAATGATATTGTAAATTGGAATGGTAGAGTTATGTCCTTCATCAAGTTATGTTTTGCTTATCGTGTAAAGGGTGGGCACAGTCAGACAGGGTGGATTCCCCACTGTCAAGACCAACCGGTAGTTTTAGGAAGTATACACTATATACTGTAAACCGGGATATTTGACACTGGTCTGGTTTTTCAAATCCATTAGAAAGTTTGGGATCTACTTCAACTAATCCGGCACGATTCACTTTTTAAGGAGTAGGGTCATTTGAGGTTTTTATTTGGCAGGTGATGAAATGCACATTTTTAAAAACAAAGAAATGTGATATATTTCACTTGCAAGTCATCGAATTTGCTAGGTCATTAAAATCTCAAATTTGTAACTGTAAGAACCGACGCTGGAGATGAGAAGCAGGTACGGAGAATTGAACATTTAATGTAGCACAGACATGACAGGAACAGCGTCAGAACCGGGTAAGACAAAGACATACGACAATTAATGCAGAAGCCGGGGACAGAGCTGGGGAACAGACAGATAAAGGGGAGGTAATAACACTGTGATTGAGTCCAGGTGGGTGCAATGAATCACTGATGCGTGTGATGAGGGAAGCAGGTGTGTGTAATGATGGTGGCAGGAGTGCATAATGCAGGGCAGCCTGGTGCCCTTGAGCGCCAGGGAGGGAGAGCGGGAGCAGGCGTGACAGTACCCCCCCTCTAGGGGCGCCACCCGGCATCCCACCTGGATGAACCTGATGGGCCGGCCGAGGCATGGGTGCTGGACCAGCCGGCGGGGGCATAAAGGCCCGACAAACCAGCAGAGGAGTAGGAGCCTGGCGAACCGGCTGAGGCATGGGAGCCTGACGATCTGGTCGAGGTGTGACAGCCTGATGATCCCGCTGGAACGTGGGAACCTGATGAGCCGGCTGATACGTGGGAGCCTGATGATTCAGCTGAGGCATAAAAACCTGGCGATCCGGCTGAGGTCTGACGTGGGATGGGCGCCTGCCGAGCCAACCGGGGCAAGGAAACCTCTTGAGCCAGCTAGGGCGTGGAAGCCCGACGAGCCAGCTAAGGCACGGACCCGACGTCACCACCAACCGAAACACCAGCACTCCCGATGCTTCGTTTGATGGCTTCTGCATTCTGTAAGAACCAACGCTGCAGATGAGAAGCAAATACAGAACGTTGAACATTTAATGTAGCACAGACATGCAACAGGACAGGGACAGCGTCCAAAACGTGTAAGACAAAGACATTCGACAATTAATGCAGAAGCCGCAAATAGAGCTGGGGAATAGACAGATAGCACCTCAGGCGCCAGGGAGGGAGAGTGGGAGCAGGTATAACAGTAACAGTCTCTGCGATCCTATAGTTATCAGAGATGTTCCCTGATTCAGAGAATCTCCGATGCTATAACTGCTTTTGCATTTACTACAGGCTATGGCAGTGTTTTTTGTAGTTGTAGTCCAATTGAAATGTGCACATCCACTTCCATAAGATTTGTTCTAGGCTACCAGCATGTAAGATAAACATGCACAAAAACACAGGATACCCTTACAAAATGTCACTGCTGTTGGGACAGAGCGCTCGGCCGTAAGCTAGCTACACAACAATGACAGTTTCTCGAAATTTGCGGAAAGAACTTTAAAACGATTTTATACTAAGCGGTAGTCCCTGTTCTCCTGCATTCTTGTTTTACTTTTGTAAGTAAAGCGGTGGTGTGTTGGGGAGAAGAACTTAAAGGAAAGATTTGCTAGGTAGCTAGCTGGCTAATTTTAGCTAGCTAACTTTAGCGCTCTGGCTAATCCTCCATGAAGATGGTACATTTGAATTTTACCTGTTGTAGGTGTTGGTTGTAGCTAGCTAGCTAACATTATGATATTTTGATTTCTGTTTAGTTAATGGTAGTGTGTGTGTGTGTGAGAGAGAGATGATCGCAATTACAGAGAGAGAGAGAGCGAGAGAGAGAGAGAGAGAGAGAGAGAGAGAGAGAGAGAGTGCAACGGGGCAGAGATGATGATTATGATCACAATAACTGTCATGTCAACATTGTCATGCTAGCTGTGCGTGTGAGAGCGAGATGGTACATGAATACACAAAACATTGATTGTTTGTGTAAGACAGTGAGCTCGGATAATTCTTGAAACGTATACCCCCAATGTGGATATGAAGATTTTCTTGATTCATCAGAGATCCTTGTATTTTTGTGTATTTTGTATTCGACAATACCACACCTTTTGCCTATCCCTGCCCCTCAACTCGCATTGTAAACGTTACACCTCTCAACTGCCCTTTTCAATTCTTGATTCTGTTTTTGCAGGAATCGTCTAGCTTGGATGGAGGAGGAAACAAAGGGAAGGAGTACAGTAGTTATCCAGCCTGCTGACTAAGAAATGTAAATAGAGCGAGAGAGAGAGCTCTATGCTTTGCTGTCTATCTCTCAGCATCTGGCTGCCTGACTGCCAGATTGCTGAGGGGCAACATAGTCAATGTACTTGTAAGGCTAAGTCAAACTTAGTGAAGACCTTAGGTAATGGTTATTCATGATTTGTCTTTGTCTTTACAGTTCCTGAAACATGTCAATGACCTGATGCATGGCCTGTACCGACGTGCTTGGCCACCCACTCAGTTACCAGTGACCTATTCTGACATATCCCAGGGAATGGAGAGAGCAGAACCACGACTCCTTAAATCCATATTAATTGACAGTAAGTTGAGTGCAAATTGTTGATGTTTGATACTCTGATCTTCAATGTGTATTGATTCCTACAACCCAGCTTTGTAAGAGCTAGCTTTGTACTTGCTATGCTGATGATCATGAACGTTTTTTCTTTGCATCAGCTCTCACTCTGGGATTCCCCAAGAGACATGATATTCAGCTGCCCAAGATTGTCTGATTTTACACAAAAAATGTGGTATCTAGAACCTAAAAGCGTTAATCCGCTGCCCCCATAAGTGAACCCTTTGAAGAAACATTTTTGATTCCAGGTAGAACCCTTTGGTTGAAAATCCCAAATTGTTTGCATAGTCAACTTACAGACAGCTCTGACACACACACTTGTCCCACCAGACATGCCACCATGGGTCTTTTCACATTCCCCAAATCCAGAACAAATTCAAGAAAGCGTACAATATTATATAGAGCCCTAATTGCATGGAACTTCCCAATTGCATGAAACTTCATATTGCTCAAATAAACAGCAAACCTGGTTTAAAAAAAAAAAGCAACACCTCGCAGCGCAACGCCTCTCCCCTATTTGACCTAGATAGTTTGTGTGTATGCATTGATATGAAGGCTACGTGTGCCTTTTAAAAAAAAATGTATGCAGTTCTGTCTTTGAGCTGTTCTTGTCTATTGATGTTCTGTATTATGTCATTCTGTATTATGTTTCATGTATTGTGTGGACCCCAGGAAGAGTAGCTGCTGCTTTTGCAACAGGTAATAGAGATCCTAATAAAATACCTAACCTGCCACGTAAATTAACCTAACCTGCCACGTTAATTATCCTATCCTGCCACGTTAATTATCCTAACCTGCTACGAAAAGACACTTCTGCTAGTCAAAACCGGCAGACCTGCCCGGAGAAGTCTTGGTTTCCACTAATGCATAAATATTGAAAAGAATCATGTCGCTTCCGACAACCATGTGAATGCCCCATGAATGTATATGCTTTATTAACCTATGTGTGTGCACATTTACCAAATAAAAAACTTGAAGGATTAAGGGACGAGCCTGTCAATCATGACTTTATGAATTTCCCCTCTAATAAACTCATTAAAATGCCTATATTAATTAACATGGTGGCTACATAATTAATTCCTCTATATAAATGGTGGAACTGTCAGGCTTTCAACTTACTCTTCAAAGTTGTAATAGTAAAATGCACAAGATGCAATTTGAAAATGGGGTAGTGCATTAGCAGTTTTCCTCTTGTTATGTCAGTCATTGCAGACTTTAGGGAGCTATTTATAACTTGTCAGAAATGTCCAGATTAACTAGCCCATGTTTGAGTCACTCGGATATCACATGAACACAATGTCAAAATGTGTAGAATTGCAGGAAATGGGCTTTAAAATAGCAACAACAACAAAAGAGTATCCACCCCATGGCAAAATGTATCGAAATGCAGGAAATAAGCATTAAACCTGCACAATGGAACCACTGCTATACATGTATAGAAAATTAAAAAACAAAGTAAGGTAGCCTACTTGGATAGTTGATTTAAGTCAACTCCATGATCTATAGAGTTGAGTGGCAACTAGTGTGGGCGGACTGGAGCTCAGATATAATAACATGAAGTTATCAAAAGCTACTTATATAAGTATTTGATCCCCTGCTGATTTTGTACGTTTGCCCACTGACAAAGAAATTATCAACCTACAATTTTAATGGTAGGTTTATTTGAACAGTGAGAGACAGAATAACAACAACAAAAATCCAGAAAAACGCATGTCAAAAATATTATAAATTGATTTGCATTTTAATGAGGTAAATAAGTATTTGACCACTCTGCAAAACATGACTTAGTACTTGGTGGCAAAACCCTTGTTGGCAATCACAGAGGTCAGACGTTTCTTGTTGTTGGCCACCAGGTTTGCACACATCTCAGGAGGGATTTGCAGATCTTCTCCAAGTCATTAAGGCTTCGAGGCTGACGTTTGGCAACTCGAACCTTCAGCTCCCTCCACAGCTTTTCTATGGGATTAAGGTCTGGAGACTGGCTAGGCCACTCCAGGACCTTAATGTGCTTCTTCTTGAGCCACTCCTTTGTTGTCTTGGCCGTGTGTTTTGGGTCATTGTCATGCTGGAATACCCATCCACGACCCATTTTCAATGCCCTGGCTGAGTGAAGGAGGTTCTCACTCAAGAGTTGACGGTACATGGCCCCGTCCATCGTCCCTTTGATGCGGTGAAGTTGTCCTGTCCCCTTAGCAGAAAAACACCCCCAAAGCATAATGTTTCCACCTCTATGTTTGACGGTGGGGATGGTGTTCTTGGGGTCATAGGCAGCATTCCTCCTCCTCCAAACACGGCGAGTTGAGTTGATGCCAAAGAGCTCCATTTTGGTCTCATCTGACCACAACACTTTCACCAGTTGTCCTCTGAATCATTCAGATGTTCATTGGCACACTTCAGACGGGCATGTATATGTGCTTTCTTGAGCAGGGGGACCTTGCGAGCACTGCAGGATTTCAGTCCTTCACAGCGTAGTGTGTTACCAATTGTTTTCTTGGTGACTATGGTCTCAGCTGCCTTGAGATCATTGACAAGATCCTCCCGTGTAGTTCTGGGCTGATTCCTCACCGTTCTCATGATCATTGCAACTCCACGAGGTGAGATGTTGCATGGAGCCCCAGGCTGAGGGAGATTGACAGTTCTTTTGTGTTTCTTCCATTTGCGAATAATCGCACCAACTGTTGTCACCTTCTCACAAAGCTGCTTGGCGATGGTCTTGTAGCCCATTCCAGCCTTGTGTAGGTCTACAATCTTGTCCCTGACATCCTTGGAGAGCTCTTTGGTCTTGGCCATGGTGGAGAGTTTGGAATCTGATTGATTGCTTCTGTGGACAGGTGTATTTTATACAGGTAAACTGAGATTAGGAGCACTCCCTTTAAGTGTGCTCCTAATCTCAGCTCGTTACCTGTACAGAGCACAGGGCTTGGTAATGTTCTCTATTTGCGCTGTGATTGGCTCAGTGTTCTGTCACTCATGGGAACACTACGTAGGGGTAGAGCTTAGAAATTCAACCCCTTGGGTGCTGCCATAGAGTTATAGTACTAGTCAATGGTTTGGACACATCTACTCATTCAAGGGTTTTTCTTTATTTTTACTATTTTCTACATTGTAGAATAATAGTGAAGACAACAACTATGAAATTACACATATGGAATCATGTAGTAACCAAAAAAGTGTTAAGCAAAGCAAAATATATTTTAGATTCTTCAAAGTAGCCACCCTTTTCATTTGACAGCTTTCCACACTCTTGGCATTCTCTCAGCCAGCTTTTTCAACAGTCTTGAAGGCATTCCCACATTTGCTGAGCACTTGTTGGCTGCTTTTCCTTCAGTCTGCGGTCCAACTTTTTTCAAACCATCTCAATTGGTCTCAATTGGTTTGAAGTCGGGTGATTGTGTATGAAATGTATGCATTCACTACTGTAAGTCGCTCTGGATAAGAGTGTCTACTAAATGACTAAAATGTAAATGTAATTGTGGAGGCCAGGTCATCAGATGCAGCACTCCACCACTCTCCTACTTGATCAAATAGCCCTTACACAGCCTGGAGGTGTGTTGGGTCATTGTCCTGTTGAAAAACATATGTGCAAACCAGATGGGATGTTGTATCACTGCAGAATGCTGTGGTAGCCATGCTGCTTAAGTGTGCCTTGAATTGTAAGTAACTCACTGACAGCGTCACCAGCAAAGCACCCCCACACCATCACACCACCTCCTCCATGCTTCACAGTGGGAAACTACACATGCGGAGATAATTTAAAAGTTGCGTCATACTGCGGCACACCCTGCGTGCTGCTGCAGCATTCTGTGGCACATCATTTAATTCTCAGACATTTCTTCTGTTACTGCAAGTTATTGCTAGTTTGACCACCAGAGGGCATCTTTGAGAAGCATTTGATAGTATTCCGTATTGGCATTACCAGAGAATTTAAAACCTTTTTTGTAATAACATAGTATATGGGATTGATTTTACGAAATTTGGCTTAATTAATTTGATTCATATTATAGCGTTTCCATTCAGAGAAAAATGGTCAGTTTGTAAATTCAGACCGTTTCGCTCTCGGGCCGAGGAGTAGGGTTGATTTGAGCGTTCTGGCCTTACAACGGCCGTCAAGCACCCAAGCTAACATTGGCTAGCTTCTTCCAGACACAAATGAGACCATTTTACTCACCCTAGCAGAGCTGGTAAGGCAGTTTTGTGTTAACCAGAGCAGTGGTGACTGTAAATGTGCTGCTGGAAACAATTTAATTACACTTGAATTACACATTACATTTTTTCCGACGTTTACGGACTCCGGCCATATTCAACGGGTGTTGAGCGCTCGTAAAGTAATTATTCTGTACTCTGGTACACTCAGACGAGTGTGCTCTGAAATCCGTGTAGATAGTAGGCTGGACACATGACATTTTTAACAAGGTTCTTTTCTGATAAAAACTAGTTCATTGCATCCACCGTGGAGCCCAGTTTCATAATATGACCATATTTCCCAGCTGCTTACCGTCTTTTTGATGTAATTGTGAAAAAACAGGCCTTATTTTAGTGAATTTTTCACCCTGCCAGCTCCTATTAGTTCTATTGAGCACCGTGGCACCAACTCGCCTTCCGAATGTTCTATTCCCAGCTTATTGTTCAACGTCACAATGCCTGCTTCGCTATTGTTGGCAATGAGACCTGCTCACGTTGTTTTATAGTTAAAATGTAAACAACAAAATGTAAACAACAAAAATAACATTGGAACTTTGCGGCCTTCCCATTGTTTCCTATGGGGGAAATATAGGCATGTCTGTCTATTTCGCCAAATATCTCGCAATGTGTATATTTAGATTTTTTTCAAGTCGGATGTCACCGGTGTGAAATGGCTAGCTAGTTAGCGGGTGCGCGCTAATAGCGTTTCAATCAGTGGCGTCACTCACTCTGAGACCTTGAAGTAGTTGTTCCCCTTGCTCTGCAAGGGCCGCGGCTTTTGTGGAGCGATGGGTAATGATGCTTCGAGGGTGGCTGTTGTCTATGTGTGCAGAGGGTCCCTGGTTTGAGGCCAGGTAGGGGCGAGGAGAAGTAAAACTGTTACACGGGTACCATTTTAATCAGGTGAATCTCCTCTTTGTAGTCATGCAAGTCTGGGCAGCAAGCTCATTTGTCATCGATCGCTAGACCAGAAATAGTCAGAAGTTCTTATTTTTTCCCTACTTTTTCATTACGCAGACATAAGCACAGTTGAAACCATCGAGGTGCGGACGTTTACTTTCTACACAAGTAGTTTTTTTCCAGTTTCGTCCGACGAACAGATTGTAGTGGTAAAATAAAAAGGGATACATATTTCATGGAATTCTAAGCATCACTCCAGTCAAAACAGGCTCTGCGAACGTTCGATTCCATTAATTTGCTATGGGCTCGCGCTAGTGTTCCAGTTTAGCCAACGCGCTTAAAAGTTTTTTTAGCCTTGGGTGAATTTTGACTTGTTCTATTGTTCAGCCTATAGATAGCCAGAGCGAATTTACGAAATCACCTGAATGTCCATTGAGAAAGCACAACAACTGTACCATTTAGCTAAGCTAAGAATGACGAGAATAGTCAAGTATAACTACTAACGTTAGGTAGCTAGTTAACATACCAGTACATACTGCTGTAATGATATGCTATGTGGTTTGTAAGGACAGCGTAGCTAACACATTTTCAGCCAACATAATGTGTAAGGTCACTTATTTGAAAAGTAATTACTTTATTACATTGAGTAGCAAGCTACCTCTTTGGTTCGTTAGGGCAAATCTGGTCTGTGATAGGAGGGGGGATTTTCACACCTAGCTCGGCTATTAGACTACTCTTTAGTAAAGGTTGAATAGTCTATTGTTCAGCTATTAGCCCTCCTCCCCAACTTGCAACAAATTGCTGTTCCCATCTCATTCCTTTCCCTCTTCCACTCAGCATCATTTTGCTCACGAGTTCCTCGCTTGTGGGCGTGCTGGCAGGATATGGCAGCATCTTCAGTTGTGCATCAAGAATTCTGCATACAGTAGCACGTTTGTATGAAGGTGTGGTTATGCACACATAAATTGTTATACGCTATGGAGGTACATTTGTGTCTTTTTGTTGAGAGAAAAAGCTTTTTTATCTTCAATCAAAAATAATTGTTCTGAAAGCAACTTTTTTCTGACAGTAAGGAAGTCAAAGCGGACACCTACGAAGATGACATCTCAGGTAAGCAGCAATGGGCTGTATTGACGTATCCTAAAAATGACATCTGCTGCTTTAGATTGAACGGTCATATCTCAGTTATTGTTTTCATATCTATAAAAAATAAGCTGTTTTCTTTACTTTCAGAGAGCGAGCTGACCAAGGGGTCGAAAATGTAGATATTGCCAGATGTTCACTGTCCGAGGAACAGGCCGTGGAAGCTTTATTGCTGGCAAAAGTGTCCATAACCAGAGATAATTAAACTGTTCTGTGTTCTTTTTCTCCATCTCTGCCTGTCTTGTTGTACATGGAACCAGTCTCACATGCATTAATTAAAAAACCCTTAAAATGTCATCGGCTAACTTTCCGATTTACACCACATAAACACAGCCATTTTCACTGGATTATCTGTTGCTGCCAAATCATGATTTCCCTGGTGGTTAGCTTTGCAATAACCAAGTGGTGAGACACATAGCCCTCTATATTTAAATGTTTCAGGTACACTCCGATAGGTGTCTGCGTCACATACAGTATCTTCTATTGACATTATCTTCTACTGTTTGTCCTCATGTGTCTGTTTTTCAGTATAAAGTACTCTGTAGCCACTTAGTGTGGACACCAGGTGAGACCACACACACACAGTAACAGTCTCTCTTCTTCACGTCATCCCTTTCCCCCTTCTCCCTAAATCCTCTAGGTTATATCAGCTGTTTTGGTGAACCCCTCCCGCATCTGAACTGGCGGACACAGAGGGCACAGCATGACTTGTTTACGTGCTGCTGTGCGTTTTGTTGCCGATCTTACTTTGCTACCTGACTACTTCACGGTTTTTACTTTTTCATTACCGTATATTTTTAGTTTTTCCCTCACTCAACTTTTTTCATTCAACTTTTTCACCCCGGAGGTTTTATCTGGACATGGTTCGTCAGGACTTCAAACAGCCGAAGCTAAGTAACATTAACATGATGCCTTCTAATTGCAGTCGTTGTACTTATAATATACAGGAGAACGATCGCCTTACGGCGAGGATAGCTCTACTGCAAGCCCAGCTTCAGACGCAATCGTTAGGCAAGGGTTATTTCAGTGTAGGTAAGGATGAAACAGCGTCTGTGGCACCAGTAAGTACAGATAGTAACGTTAGTATAAACCCCCTCGCACGGTCCCCGCATCCGGACAACTTTCTCATGGCTTCTGGAGGGAAACGCTGTAGGAATGCTCAACCGGTGTCGCTTATTCAGCCGACAGAAACTTTCAACCGGTTCTCCCCATTAAGCGAGTCGGAGTCGGAGGCTGAAACTCTGGTCTCTGCTCCTCCCGTTGTGGGGTCTGAGACGCCGAAGCCTCTCACCATTAGCTCTGAAAAATTGAAAACCCTAGTCATTGGCGACTCCATTACCCGCAGTATTAGACTTAAAACTAATCATCCAGCGATCATACACTGTTTACCAGGGGGCAGGGCTACCGATGTTAAGGCTAATCTAAAGACGGTGCTGGCTAAAGCTAAAACTGGCGAGTGTAGAGAGTATAGAGATATTGTTATCCATGTCGGCACCAACGATGTTAGGATGAAACAGTCAGAGGTCACCAAGCGCAACATAGCTTCAGCGTGTGAATCAGCTAAAAAGATGTGTCGGCATCGATTAATTGTCTCTGGCCCCCTACCAGTTAGGGGGAGTGATGAGCTCTACAACAGAGTCTCACAACTCAATCGCTGGTTGAAAACTGTTTTCTGCCCCTCCCAAAAGATAGAATTTGTAGATAATTGGCCCTCTTTCTGGGACTCACCCACAAACAGGACCAAGCCTGGCCTGTTGAGGAGTGACGGACTCCATCCTAGCTGGAGGGCAGGGGCAGAAATCCCGGGGGGGACCGGGGGGACACGACCCCCCCATCCTGGGAAAAATATGATTTGTCCCCCCCAATATATCACTGAAACATAACTATGTAATTTAAATAATATTAATAATACGCAATGAAAGCAATTGTGCTGATTATAGACACTTAATAGCACGTTTTTAAGTTTCAAAAGATTGCTACCCCCCCACCCTTTGCCTCACAATGGTTTGATCCACTGCCAGTTCCTTAGCTTGCTAGGTAACAGAGAGGTCGTATCTACTGTCTGAAAGGCACTCAATGCACGTAACTGACGTGAGGTTAATCCAGTCAATCGCGCACACACACTAGCTGAATATGCAGAGCTAGCGCGCAAATATTAACTATTAAGCTAGCTAGTACCTATTCCATTTATGTGGCGTCGTCAAAGATGGAATCAGCATGCAGATGATGTAAGTTAGTGCTTCAAAGTCCCTGTGATAAGGTTAGCGATAAACTGAAATCCAAACTGAACAGAACTACACTCTCTTCTACCATTGTCTTAAATATATTTAATGGTCTCGTTGCAAAAGCTAAATTGTCGCAAGTGAACTTTTATTTATTTATTTTATTTCACCTTTATTTAACCCGGGTAGCAAAGATTACAGCAAACACCACTGAAACTGAATTGGTGCTCGCTAGCTTTGCAGATTCAGCTATTGTTGGGAGCCAGCCAATATGAAACAAACTATTAAAATTACAAAAGGTTGCAGCATATGTTGTGTAAATGGTGAACTCATACAGCTGTCAACTCTTGTCATTTTAATCCGTTTCACATTCTAATGGAAATGTTTCACAATGATGTCATTAGGCAGGGCAGGCAACAGATGGCACACAGACAGCAGAGTTGGGGACAGATATGCAGGGACAGACTGGCAGAGACAGAGAGTCTCAGGTAAGTTTGTTGAGTCTTTGTTTGGCAACATTATGAAAGGTTCTCAATTTTTGTTGACTTGTAAAATAGGAACATAATTGGAAAATGCCATGGATACCCCCACTCTCAACTTAAACTGGTGACTGAACTAAGATTTGTTAAAGGCAATGGTATTGCTGTTGTGATTAGTTGTGTAGTTTTGGGTACCGGTAGTTAGGAGTACGGCAAACACCTTATTTCTTTGGTTCCTCAATATACATTTACCATATTACAATGTAGGCTATGTGTTACAGCACTACTTTTGGTGTCCCCCTCAGGAATTGCTCTTGAGAAAATCTCATGTAATTGTCCCCTCCAAAGTTGATATCAGATTGTCGCCCCTGCTGGAGGGGTGCTCTCATCTTATCTACGAACATAGACAGGGCTCTAACTCCTCTAGCTCCAAAATGAAATAGGGTGCAGGCCAGGCAGCAGGCTGTTAGCCAGCCTGCCAGCTTAGTGGAGTCTGCCACTAGCACAGTCAGTGTAGTCAGCTCAGCTATCCCCATTGAGACCGTGTCTGTGCCTCGATCTAGGTTGGGCAAAATTAAATATGGCGGTGTTCGCTTTAGCAATCTCACTAGTATAAATACCTCCTCCATTCCTGCCATTATTGAAAGAGATTGTGATACCTCACATCTCAAAATAGAACTACTTAATGTTAGATCCCTCACTTCAAAGGCAGTTATAGTCAATGAACTAATCACTGATCATAATCTTGATGTGATTGGCCTGACTGAAACATGGCTTAAGCCTGATGAATTTACTGTGTTAAATGAGGCCTCACCCCCTGGTTACACTAGTGACCATATCCCCCGCACATCCCGCAAAGGCGGAGGTGTTGCTAACATTTATGATAGCAAATTTAAATTTACCCCCAAAAAAACAACAACGACGTTTTCGTCTTTTGAGTTTCTAGTCATGAAATCTATGCAGCCTACTCAATCACTTTTTATAGCTACTGTTTACAGGCCTCCTGGGCCATATGCAGCGTTCCTCACTGAGTTCCCTGAATTCCTATCGGACCTTATAGTCATCGCAGATAATATTCTAATTTTTGGTGACTTTAATATTCACATGGAAAAGTCCACAGACCCACTCCAAAAGGCTTTCGGAGCCATCATCGACTCAGTGGGTTTTGTCCAACATGTCTCTGGACCTACTCACTGCCACAGTCATACTCTGGACCTAGTTTTGTCCCATGGAATAAATGTTGTGTATCTTAATGTTTTTCCTCATAATCCTGGACTATCAGACCACCATTTTATTACGTTCGCAATCGCAACAAATAATCTGCTCAGACCCCAACCAAGAAGCATTAAAAGTCGTGCTATAAATTCTCAGACAACCCAAAGATTCCTTGATGCCCTTCCAGACTCCCTCTGCCTACCCAAGGACGTCAGAGGACAAAAATCAGTTAACCACCTAACCGAGGAACTCAATTTAACCTTGCGCAATACCCTAGATGCAGTTGCACCCCTAAAAACTAAAAACATTTGTCATAAGAAACTAGCTCCCTGGTATACAGAAAATACACGAGCTCTGAAGCAAGCTTCCAGAGAATTGGAACAGAAATGGTGCCACGCCAAACTGGAAGTCTTCCGACTAGCTTGGAGACAGACCGGCAGTATCGAAGAGCCCTCACTGCTGCTCGATCATCCTATTTTTCCAACATAATTGAGGAAAATAAGAACAATCCGAAATTTCTTTTTGATACTGTCGCAAAGTTAACTAAAAAGCAGCATTCCCCAGGAGAGGATGGCTCTCACTTCAGCAGTGATGAATTCATGAACTTCTTTGAGGAAAAGATCATGATCATTAGAAAGCAAATTCCGGACTCCTCTTTAAATCTGCGTATTCCTCCAAAGCTCCGTTGTCCTGAGTCTGCACAACCCTGCCAGGACCTAGGATCAAGGGAGACACTAAAGTGTTTTAGTACTATATCTCTTGACACAATGATGAAAATAATCATGGCCTCTAAACCTTCAAGCTGCATACTGGACCCTATTCCAACTAAACTACTGAAAGAGCTGCTTTCTGTGCTTGGCCCTCCTATGTTGAACATAATAAACGGCTCTCTATCCACCGGATGTGTACCAAACTCACTAAAAGTGGCAGTAATAAAGCCTCGTGCTCCTAGATCTTAGTGCTGCTTTTGATACCATCGATCACCACATTCTTTTGGAGAGATTGGAAACCCAAATTGGTCTACATCAGTGCTTCTCAATTATTTCTGTTACGCCCCCCTAGGAAGAAGTAAACATTTCGCGCCCCCCCAACTCTCCGCCGCGACTGTAAATAATATCATTTGTCTATAAAATTGTTATAAGTACACCTCTGCATAACATTGTATCCTTATTAACATTAAAGAAAAAGAAAAAAGAAAGAAATATAGATCAACTTACAACAAAGAATAACTTTATTAACATTGTTTTTTTTAGTTTGTAACAGAAAAGACTTGAAGTGCATCAATTTGCCTGAAATTTAAAAAAAATTCAACCCTTATTTAAACTGTAAACATTTTTTGACCATTTGATACTGAAAAATAAAATTAAATATAATCAATAAATAATAATAAATTCAAATTGATCAGCAACATTAACTTAGGAGCACAATATATGAAACATTTTGACCTATAAAACAAAAATGAATAAAACAATTTGTGCTGATTTCTTTTAATCAAAATGAGGAAGTCAGGATTAATGGCTACAATGAGCACGTTTTGCAGAGCACAGCTTTTCGAAGCGGGGTTTGAAGCATGATACTGCAACTCTCAGCTCCTGCTCAATGTTTAGCTGGGACCTGTACTTGGTCTTCAGTGCAGCAACAGCAGAGAAGCCAGTCTCACAAAGATAAGATGTTGCAAAAGGAAGAAGAATGCCCATGGCCCTCTGCCCTAAGAGTGGACGCCCCTCACTCGCCTCTCTACACTCATGTGGAGTCAGACGTCATATCAATGAACTGGTCCTCCTCTATAGAGCTGAAACCAGTTGGAGCTGGTGTATTGAAAGGATCTCTCACCCAGTCATATTGGGAACTGTTTTCAGGGAAGTACTTTTTAAAGAATCCCATCAGTGATGAAATATGCTCCTTAATATATGGATTCACTGAGGTGGCATCATAGTCAGTAGTGTCAACAAATTCATGCAGGTTCTCGAATGAATCAGTATTTCCTTCATCAAGTCGCCTGCCCCACATTGCAAGCTTTCGAGTGAAAGAGCTGATCTTGTCTGGGACCTGAGGGAGGTGTTTATCTTTCCCTTGAAGCTGTAGATTTAGTTCATCTAGCTTTCCAAATATGTCACTCAGGTAGGCGAGTTTTGCCAGGAAGTTCTCATCACTAAATTTTTCTGTGATGTCATACTTGTGCTCCTGCTCCAAAAACATTCTTATCTGCTCTCTGAGCTCAAAAACTCAGGACAAGACTTTTCCTCGTGACAGCCACCTTGCTTCACTGTGAAACAGCACAGCTTGATGTTCAGCTCCCATCTCCTCACAGATAGCAGAGAAGACTCTTGTTTTTAGTGGTCTGGTCTTTATAAAATTGACTACACCTACAATGTCAGTCATAGCCTTACTTAATTCAGAGGAAAGGTGCCTTGATGCCAGTGCTTCTCTGTGTATAACACAGTGTGTCCACTCAGCATTAGGTGATGAGTGCCCGAAGTCCTTTTCTCATCCCTGCCATGGTCTGTGCACCATCACTGCAAACACCAATGCAGTTCTCCCACTTTAGCCCATTCTCAGTCAGGAAGCAGTCCAGCATTTTGAATAGCTCTTCAGCTGTGGCTCTGTCTCTGACATATTTACAAAAAAGTAGATCCTCACACAGGGAGTTTGTCATGTCAAAACATACATAAGCGATAAACAAACAGTCTTTGTTGCTGTCAGTTGCCTCATCGAACTGTAAGGCAAAACGTTTGTCTTTGAGTTTATCTACCAGCTGTTCTTTAAGATCGTTAGCAATGTCATTTATACGTCTGGCGACAGTGTCATTGGACAGAGGGATAGTTTTTATTTTTGCAGCACTTGCGTCATCCAGCATGACAGAGACCATGTCTAATGCTGCAGGCAGTATCAGCTCCTCTGCTATGGAGTGGGGTTTTTTGCACTGAGCAATTTGGTACGCCACCTTATATGATGCTAACAGTGCTCGCTGGTTTACTGAAGAAGCATTCACAAAGCGGGACGATTGTTGACAATATTCGGCACGTTTTCGCTGAAAAAACTCAAGCGGCTTATCAGCGTGATTGGGGTGTAATGTCTTTAAGTGACGTCTTCATTTATTTGGCTTAATGCTGTCCGCTGCCAACATTTTTAGACACAGTAAACATACCAGTCTTTCCTCGTCTCCCACCGTAGTCACAGTGAAGCCAAGCGCTACATAGGCTTCGTCATATTTCCTCGTCTTAGCTTTCGGGAGACTTACGTTTGTCTCATTATCTCCGTCTCTCTCCGCCTTTCTTTTCATCCATGTTAAATATTTTTCCATGGTGTCTCTTAAGGGTTTGTTATCTGCACTTCATATCTCCTGCTCTGTGCTGTGTGCTCTTGTTTGGTTAAAAAAAAAAAAAATACTCCCCGCGGCAAGAAAAAGCATGTTCCCCGGGTTCACGCACCCCCCCCTGGCATCGCTCCGAGCCCCCCCAGGGGGGCGCGCCCCACTATTTGAGAAGGACTGGTCTACATGGACAAGTTCTGGCCTGGTTTAGGTCTTATCTGTCGGAAAGATATCAGTTTGTCTCTGTGAATGGTTTGTCCTGACAAATCAACTGTAAATGTCGGTGTTCCTCAAGGTTCCGTTTTAGGACCACTATTGTTTTCACTATATATTTTACCTCTTGGGGATGTCATTCGAAAACATCAGAAACTTTCTGTCCAAAAATGACGCAGAAAAATGTATCCATGTCTTTGTTACTTCTAGGTTGGACTACTGCAATGCTCTACTTTCCGGCTACCCGGATAAAGCACTAAATAAACTTCAGTTAGTGCTAAATACGGCTGCTAGAATCCTGACTAGAACCAAAAAATTTGATCATATTACTCCAGTGCTAGCCTCCCTACACTGGCCCGTTGCGGGCTGTTCAGGACGCCCCGCACAGGGCGCCCCCTATCTTTCCGATTTGGTCCTGCCGTACATACCTACACGTACGCTACGGTCACAAGACGCGGGCCTCCTAATTGTTCCTAGAATTTCTAAGCAAACAGCTGGAGGCAGGGCTTTCTCCTATAGAGCTCCATTTTTATGGGATAGTCTCCCTACCCATGTGAGAGACGCAGACTCAGTCTCAACCTTTAAGTCTTTACTGAAGACATATCTCTTCAGTAGGTCCTATGATTAAGTGTAGTCTGGCCCAGGGGTGTGAAGGTGAACGGAAAGGCTGGAGCAACGAACCGCCCTTGCTGTCTCTGCCTGGCCGGTTTCCCCTCTTCCCACTGGGATTCTCTCCCTCTACACCTATTACGGGGGCTGAGTCACTGGCTTACTGGTGTTCTTCCATGCCGTCCCTGGGAGGGGTGCGTCACTTGAGTGGGTTGAGTCACTGACGTGGTCTTCCTGTCTGGGTTGGCGCCCCCCCCCCTTGGGCTGTGCCGTGGCGGAGATCTTTGTGGGCTATACTCGGCCTTGTCCCGGGATGGTATGTTGGTGGTTGGAGATATCCCTCCAGTGGTGTGGAGGCTGTGCTTTGGCAAAATGGGTAGGGTTATATCCTACCTGTTTGGCCCTGTCCGGGGGTTTCCTCGGATGGGGCCACAGTGTCTCCTGACCCCTCCTGTCTCAGCCTCCAGTATTTATGCTGCAGTAGTTTATGTGTCGGGGGGCTAGGGTCAGTCTGTCACATCTGGAGTATTTCTCTTGTCTTTTCCGGTGTCCTGTGTGAATTTAAATATGCTCTCTCTAATTCTCTCTTTCTCTTTCTTTCTTTCTCTCTCGGAGGACCTGAGCCCTAGGACCATGCCTCAGGACTACCTGGCTTGATGACTCCTTGCTGTCCCCAGTTCACCTGGCCATGCTGCTGCTCCAGTTCCAACTGTTCTGCCTGCAGCTATGGAACCCTGACCTGTTCATCCTGACCTGTTCACGTGCTACCTGTCCCAGACCTGTTGTCCCAGACCTGCTGCAACCCTGACCTATTCACCGGATGTGCTACCTGTCCCAGACCTGCTGTTTTCAACTCTCTAGAGACAGCAGGAGCGGTAGAGATACTCTCAAAGATCGGCTATGAAAAAGCCAACTGACACTTACTCTTGTGTTACTGACTTGTTGCACCCTCGACAACTACTATGATTATTATTATTTGACAATGCTGGTCATTTATGAACATTTGAACATCTAGGCCATGTGCTGTTATAATCTCCACCCGGCACAGCCAGAAGAGGACTGGCCACCCCTCATAGCCTGGTTCCTCTCTAGGTTTCTTCCTAGGTTTTGGCCTTTCTAGGGAGTTTTTCCTAGCCACCGTGCTTCTACACCTGCATTGCTTGCTGTTTGGGGTTTAGGCTGGGTTTCTGTACAGCACTTTGTGATATCAGCTGATGTAAGAAGGGCTATATAAATACATTTGATATGATTTGATCATAGGTGAGATATCACTTGGTCGGGTCAACAGGAAGTATTATTAAAGAGATACTTTACATTGAAATACAGCCAGAAATGTAGTAATCCCAAGGTCAGTTTTGCATTTCACCTCCTGATTTAAGATGACTGACCGTGTTACAATAAAAAAACAAGGCTAAATCATGCTCTCTCTCTATCCATCTGTCACTCGTTTGCAGGTATGTTTTGATGTGAGAGAGGCCACACAAACGCTTCACACCGCGTGGCCGCTGCCACTCTAACCTGGTGGTCCCAGCGCGCGCGACCCACGTGGAGTTCCAGGTCTCCGGCAGCCTCTGGAACTGCCGGTCTGCGGCCAACAAGGCAGAGTTCATCTCAGCCTATGCTACCCTCCAGCACCTCGACTTCTTGGCACTGACGGAAACTTGGATTACCACAGATAACACTGCTACTCCTACTGCTCTCTCCTCGTCTGCCCACGTGTTCTCGCATACCCCGAGAGCATCTGGCCAGCGGGGTGGTGGCACTGGAATCCTCATCTCTCCCAAGTGGACATTCTCTCTTTCTCCCCTGACCCATCTGTCTATCTCCTCATTTGAATTCCATGCTGTCACAGTTACCAGCCCTTTCAAGCTTAACATCCTTATCATTTATCGCCCTCCAGGTTCCCTTGGAGAGTTCATCAATGAGCTTGACGTCTTGATAAGTTCCTTTCCTGAGGATGGCTCACCTCTCACAGTTCTGGGTGACTTTAACCTCCCCACGTCTACCTTTGACTCATTCCTCTCTGCCTCCTTCTTTCCACTCCTCTCCTCTTTTGACCTCACCCTCTCACCTTCCCCCCCTACTCACAAGGCAGGCAATACGCTTGACCTCATCTTTACTAGATGCTGGTCGTCCACTAATCTCATTGCAACTCCCCTCCAAGTCTCCGACCACTACCTTGTATCCTTTTCCCTCTCGCTCTCATCCAACACTTCTCACTCTGCCCCTACTCGGATGGTATTGCGCCGTCCCAACCTTCGCTCTCTCTCTCCCGCTACTCTCTCCTCTTCCATCCTATCATCTCTTCCCTCTGCTCAAACCTTCTCCAACCTATCCCCTGATTCTGCCTCCTCAACCCTCCTCTCCTCCCTTTCTGCATCCTTTGATTCTCTATGTCCCCTATCCTCCAGGCCGGCTCGGTCCTCCCCTCCTGCTCCGTGGCTCGACGACTCATTGCGAGCTCACAGAACAGGGCTCCGGGCAGCCGAGCGGAAATGGAGGAAAACTCGCCTCCCTGCGGACCTGGCGTCCTTTCACTCCCTCCTCTCTACATTTTCCTCTTCTGTCTCTGCTGCTAAAGCCACTTTCTACCACTCTAAATTCCAAGCATCTGCCTCTAACCCTAGGAAGCTCTTTGCCACCTTCTCCTCCCTCCTGAATCCTCCTCCCCCTCCCCCCCCCCTCCTCCCTCTCTGCGGATGACTTCGTCAACCATTTTGAAAAGAAGGTTGACGACATCCGATCCTCGTTTGCTAAGTCAAACGACACCGCTGGTCCTGCTCACACTGCCCTACCCTGTGCTTTGACCTCTTTCTCCCCTCTCTCTCCAGATGAAATCTCGCGTCTTGTGACGGCCGGCCGCCCAACAACCTGCCCGCTTGACCCTATCCCCTCCTCTCTTCTCCAGACCATTTCCGGAGACCTTCTCCCTTACCTCACCTCGCTCATCAACTCATCCTTGACCGCTGGCTACGTCCCTTCCGTCTTCAAGAGAGCGAGAGTTGCACCCCTTCTGAAAAAACCTACACTCGATCCCTCCGAAGTCAACAACTACAGACCAGTATCCCTTCTTTCTTTTCTCTCCAAAACTCTTGAACGTGCCGTCCTTGGCCAGCTCTCCTGCTATCTCTCTCAGAATGACCTTCTTGATCCAAATCAGTCAGGTTTCAAGACTGGTCATTCAACTGAGACTGCTCTTCTCTGTGTCACGGAGGCTCTCCGCACTGCTAAAGCTAACTCTCTCTCTCCTCTGCTCTCATCCTCCTAGACCTATCTGCTGCCTTTGATACGGTGAACCATCAGATCCTCCTCTCCACCCTCTCCGAGTTGGGCATCTCCGGCGCTCCTACCAGGTGGCGTGGCGAGAATCTGTCTCCGCACCACGTGCTCTCACCACTGGTGTCCCCCAGGGCTCTGTTCTAGGCCCTCTCCTATTCTCGCTATACACCAAGTCACTTGGCTCTGTCATATCCTCACATGGTCTCTCCTATCATTGCTATGCAGACGACACACAATTAATCTTCTCCTTTCCCCCTTCTGATAACCAGGTGGCGAATCGCATCTCTGCATGTCTGGCAGACATATCAGTGTGGGTGACGGATCACCACCTCAAGCTGAACCTCGGCAAGACGGAGCTGCTCTTCCTCCCGGGGAAGGACTGCCCGTTCCATGATCTCGCCATCACGGTTGACAACTCCATTGTGTCCTCCTCCCAGAGTGCTAAGAACCTTGGCGTGACCCTGGACAACACCCTGTCGTTCTCTACTAACATCAAGGCGGTGACCCGATCCTGTAGGTTCATGCTCTACAACATTCGCAGAGTACGACCCTGCCTCACACAGGAAGCGGCGCAGGTCCCAATCCAGGGACTTGTCATCTCCCGTCTGGATTACTGCAACTCGCTGTTGGCTGGGCTCCCTGCCTGTGCCATTAAACCCCTACAACTCATCCAGAACGCCGCAGCCCGTCTGGTGTTCAACCTTCCCAAGTTCTCTCACGTCACCCCGCTCCTCCGCTCTCTCCAGTGGCTTCCTGTTGAAGCTCGCATCCGCTACAAGACCATGGTGCGTGCCTACGGAGCTGTGAGGGGAACGGCACCTCCGTACCTTCAGGCTCTGATCAGGCCCTACACCTAAACAAGGGCACTGTGTTCATCCACCTCTGGCCTGCTCGCCTCCCTACCTCTGAGGAAGCACAGTTCCCGCTCAGCCCAGTCAAAACTGTTCGCTGCTCTGGCACCCCAATGGTGGAACAAGCTCCCTCACGACGCCAGGACAGCGGAGTCAATCACCACCTTCCGGAGACACCTGAAACCCCACCTCTTTAAGGAATACCTAGGATAGGATAAAGTAATCCTTCTAACCCCCCCCCCCCCTTAAAAGATTTAGATGCACTATTGTAAAGTGGTTGTTCCACTGGATATCATAAGGTGAATCCACCAATATGTAAGTCGCTCTGGATAAGAGCGTCTGCTAAATGACTTAAATGTAAATGTAAATGTAAGGAAGCCAGTCCCATCATCCCCACCTCATAGTTTTGATGTCTTCACTATTATTCTACAATGTAGAACATAGTAAAATTAAGAAAACCCTGGAATGAGAAGGTGTGTCCACACTTTTGACTGGAACTGTGCATTAGAAGTGCCCATCCAAGAAAGCTCAAGGTCATTGGTCACAGATAAAATTACTTCAAATCATGTTATATCTTATATCAGCTTTGATTGGACTGATCATGTCAACACCATACTTTCAAAATCTCAGCTAGCAAAGTCTACAATCTACTGGCAAATCCTTTTTAATCCTTGTCACATTAGAAATATTGAAGAGAATTTACAGATAAAACATGTCGGTGCTCATTGGCCATTGGACATTAACATTACACAACAACTTGGAAATTGCTAATTGATCAATGAGTGCTTTGGAAGAAGTCAGCGGCTAACTGCAAGCATTGGATAGCAATCACTTGCCTGCTATTCAGTGGAGTGGGTGTGTGGTCCCAAGTCTGTGTTTAAGGGTCTCTTTTCCAAGCTTAAACGTATAAACATTCAACATTGGCCATGGTGTCAATTCAGCATGACTTCTGCTGTGCTCAAAACAACTGGAAACTCAGAACTGGGAAATCTGATTTTAGTGATTTCACAAGCTCCAACTGGGAAAATAGGTTTTGAACGGTCATCCAACTCAGAATTGCAAGTCGGGAACTCGGGCCTCTTTCTAGAGCTCTGACATGAAGATCACTGACGACCTTGTTTTTTCTCAGAGTTCTCAGTTATTTTGAAAGCACGATAAATCTAGAGAATGCCAGACTTTGATGACAAAGTTTTCTGAAAAAATGGCCCACAAAGGACTGCCGCACCAGCTTCAAGTGAGCACAGCACAACAAGGTGAGTCCAAAAATGTATTGATTGCCGCTGCATAAATTGTCTGCTTATATGCCCCCTTTATTTATCCTATTGTTCTGACTTGAAGTACAGGAAGAATACTGTAAGAACAGCCGATGTTCTGAATTATGTTGCTGTACATTTCAAAAGAGCTGATCAAATAGTTATATTGACTACCCCATCCTAGCTCGCTCATTAATGTCACGAAATTACAGATTGTCTATTATCTGCTCATCGTCCCCTTATGTCATAGTTTGTACATCTCAATTATCAGTAGGAACCACATTTGTTTAAGCAAGTCAGCCATATCAGCTATGTTTTTTTAAAGGCAGTAAATTAGGCTGAATTAACAGGTATAGCAGTGGTAAGGTGTTGGGACTGTGTGGGCACCGTTTGTCACCGTTATAGTGCAATTAATGTATTGTTTAGTGTTGTGCAGTGGGTTTGCTGGCATGCATCTAAAAATGTATTTTTTAGTTTGCCCCACTAAGATTTACATGCGAAAATCGCCACTGCCTATATGACACGTGCATGCACGCGTTCCAACACACCAGCCTGGTCTCATATACTAGATGTAACATAGTAAACGTAAATCCTTGATCTATAAACATTAGTATGGAGGGTCCCTGATTTACGTACAGAATACTACAAAATACTCTGAGACCAGGTTGCACAGCCAGCCGCCATACACAGCTCTGCAGGCTGGGTCTATCTCCTTAAAGTCACCGCCCATTTCAACAGAGGAGGCACGGCTTACGCATCAGGTATATTATGAATAATTCCATAATGACCCCTGTTAGACAAACGACTCATAGGCTAACTGCAATAATTAGGTAGGCTACATTTGCCATCTTACTCTGTAAGTTCGGCTTCAAACCTGTGTTGCTTACGGATAGGGCGTTCGGATTTGAGCATTTGCTGGCAGGGAAGATGATTCGGACAGTATGGCTGAGTGTGTGGAATACGCATTGCGATGCAAAACCATAGAAGGCTATACATTGAAAAGGCGACAAAACGAACGTTGTGGTCGTAATAATAAGAGGAAATTGTGTTTCTAGCGCGCACCTTTAGACACTGACAGCCTGCTACAAGAAGGCCGTCCAGCCTCCGCAGCCTGAAAATTTCACCGGAGGAGAGATACTGACGCTATACATGACTCACACCCAGGCTGCCTCTACATATTTGGCCTGGACTTGGGTCCCCTAAAGTGGTATCCCGCTTGTCCATAAATCTGAGACTGCACAGAGAGGTAACAAAACCATCGTGATATCCACACCATAACTGTGGATAAAGGCTGTGCTCGCGTTTAATTTGTGTGCGTCTGTTTTATCGCACATCTTTGCAAAAGGTAAGCAATGGGTACGCTACCTATGGGTACACCCGTGGTCAATATTTCATGTGGCATTTTATTATCGTTTAGGATGGTGACCGAAGGAATTTAAATCTGTTAGTACAGCCAAACCGTTACATGTGAATACAGTGTCATGTTGTGCATGTCATCACTTTCAATTAAGTGAAATTGGTTGATTTATAGCCTGCGTCTTGTCAAGGAGATTTGCATTAAGAATTGACGTAGGGAATTCCCAGAGTAGCCTAACCCAATAGCGAGCAATGATCGCATACTGTTCAGTGCGGTCCTCAGTAATGTGCGCAAAGCAATGCGCCTGTGGCCTCGACAGCACGAGAGAAGCGTAGCGTGTTGACATGCTAATTATTTGATGTAGGCTAGCTTGCCTTGTCGACTACAGTAGGTAATATAGTAAGATGTGTTCAATTCACCTGTCAATATTGAGAGTAGGCTATAAAATATGATACTTCTCTGTAGGTGGTATAGGCTACCCATTGTAGCATCACTTTGTGGCTGGTAATGCACTGGGGAGTACAGCATAATGCTCACTCCATGCGCTATGCAGCTGATCATTGACATCATACCATTATTTCAGATGTTATGAGTGAGTTTATGTTATGCCTACAGCCAGTGTCACAGCTCCAGTCTTCAAGGGCCAAAGTGTCTGCTGGTTCATGTTCTATCCTGTTCACCTGACACTGATTTAAGACCTGGGAAGAGGAAACTATTACCCTTTCACAATATCATGCAGACTCAAACCATACTGTGCTGGCTCAGAACATCACAGCAACTATGGTGGATGTGTAACCAGGCGTGCTCAATACAACATGATTTTGTCATGACTCTGCTCAATGTCAAAACCAAAATCCTTCATGTGTGTGCATTCGTTGGGAAATCAGTGCATTTAATTGATAAATTCAGTGCCAGTACAGGGAGAGATGAAAAGAAGCAGGACTGCAGCCACTGAGGACAAGAACTGTGCCCCCCTGGCCTTTGCATACAGTATATTCACCTCAAATCAAGTGATCAAAGTGATACACCCAGGATGTGTCAAAGCTAGGCTTAGCGGAGTTGCCAATAACCAGATGCATCCAGTTTTCAGGGATATAGCTAATTCAACCTAGCTTCTTTTTTCGCAGAAAACCAGATGTGGGAACTCCACTCAGGCGTCTTCTTTTACGGCTGCTACGTTAGTTTATATCAAAGCAAACAGTAGCATCTTATATTGAATTTCAAATTGTCCTGCCAATCTTCACTTGGATGGATGCAGTCACAGATGGGGTTGAGATCATTTCCATTTGAACTCAGTTCATGAAATGAATCAAACTCAACATGAAATGGTTAAAAACAAGTGTAGCTAAGGTGAGGATTCAGAGAAGATGAGCTGATCCTAGGTCTGTGCCAATGGGCAACTTTGACCCAGAATGGTACATTTACCATCGTGTTGTCTCAGGCTGTCTTTGGCGCCATCTGTTTTGTGGGGTCATGCAGTGCAGGTGTAGTTGGACAAAGTGATGTACATTAGGGAGAGTGAGGACAGGTTAAATGGATGTGTCTGGTTTGGCTGTACAGTTTATATGCTTGTTTCCTATGTTTTTTTTCTTGACCCTGCGTGTCTTTCTGTCTGTTTGTATTGTGTGTGTATGCACATCATAAGTGTAAAACTAAGGTGCAGATTCATGTGCATATGTTAGTATCCTTCTTCCATTGTGTTTATAAAAATATCAGAGTTCTAAAGTGGTACTGCATGAAAACAACAGGAAGTGAGCGTGAATGGAACCACTTCCGTGGCGCTCACTCGCATTGCAGGTCATTGTGGGATACCTCTCAGCGTGTGACTCATTCCAGGCATGTATTCCCATGGGGAAGCAGCCAGCGAAGTAGCCATGACGAACCCTGGCACAGTATACAGTTACTGCTCTCATAGTGAGTCAGAACTGCATTCATTATTATGAGGCCTCAGTGCATCGATAAAGCTTACACGTTCATATGAACTGCATTACCCATAGTGAACAGGTCCATGAATGATTAGCCTATATCCACAGTAACATTAGCGTGCTTCATTTACAGCATATCATATTATAGCTGCGTGGACTGTGAGTGCATTCTGGGTGTGTTTTTATTTGTGGCTCAGAGAACTGTACGTGTCATAGATACACTGCCTGGGTGTTCTCAAAATGCGGACTACCGCACGGGAGGGTCTGAGTATGAGTCCAAATCAAAGTGTGCGAAACGGAGCACGTAAGGCACTTCTCAAATGCATATTCCATTGGTACGTATTTTGAAGCATGCATCGACGCAAGCTTCAACAGAAATATGCAAAGAAATATGACACAGCCACATTATTATTTGAGCTGAAGTGAGAGAAAATACAGTCCAACTTCGGAATGAAATGCTGCCTATCCACATCTCTTATGTTGCCTGACAACAATATTTAATTTTCATACATTACTAATGACATGCTGTTTCGGGCATGTTTACATGCCTACACACCGTAGATCGCAAGTCAGTAGGGCTAACTGGCTAGGTACTACTGTTAGCTAGCCAGATAGCCACAAATAATTGTTAGCTAGCTACCCATGAAGAATTGACATCTACCTTGCATAACATTAGTTTTAGGACATTTTTGGCTGTTAAACTATCTGGTTAGCTACATTATCACATATCTAGCTAATAATTCTGAAGTAAAACGTTTGCTTCTTGTTTCGTCTCTGTTGCCATTGTCCTGGCTGGAAGAAGGTTCAGTGAATGGGGAGATGCAGTGTGAGGCAATACAGTAGGGGGAGTGCAGTGCTTCTCAAATGTAATGTTTTATGCGTTCTCCACACTCAAATCCTCACAAGAACGCACTCAAGAGAATGTTCTCGGAGAATACACTCAGAGCAAGGTGAATACACTCAGAGCAAGTGTGGAGCAAGGTGTAGCCATGTTGTAAAACACTGTGTGTAGAAGTATAGTGTGTGCTAGCTGTTTAAATTACAGTATTTGATAACCAATACAAGTCTGTGCCGTCAGCTCAAAAATCAAAACAATACTGAGCACACACTTGCTAACATGCTACTGTCTGCATGTACCCCGCCCGCGCGCCTGATATAGTCAATGCTTGTGTGTGAGCTGCAAAGGAGTGCTTTAAACAGTGCCTTGCATTGTGAAGATTCAGCACTTCTGCTTGGTAAGATGTGTTTTAGGCATGGAAGTGTGTGCACTGTTCCCTACTGTCATCTATCCTCCCCGAGTTTTTTGGCCTTTGAGAGGCCCGAATCTCCTCTGGACAGAATATTGACAGGAAGCCTGGAAGACGGACATGTGTCAATCAATATTCACAAGGCCACCCACCCTCTAGCAGGGACACAGAGGTGTAAGGAGAGCGAAAGGGACACCTTTCCCACTGTCTAGGTGTGCAGTGGTGTTGGTAGAATGTGGGTCAATTGCCAAGAACAACAATATTCTTATTCCAGCCATCCTTTTTTTTTTTCACCAACTTCCCATTTGAATGAATACTGTAGTTATGAACTTCCACAAGGTTTATTGCTAGCTGTTTTGCGATCAGGGAATCCAGGTAGCATTCCCATTCGGGGAGGTAATCAGCCCTATTGTTTGCTACATTGGTGTCAAAATGGGATGGCACACTGTGGCCATTGAAGTGGGTCCCAGATCTGAGGCGCGTGTCACTTTTAATGGTGAAGCGCTGGGATGTTACAAACTCCATAAGGGAGATAACTTTACTCACTCCTGCCATTCACTATAATACTTAACAATTACAGTCTTCTTTCCTTATTTCCTTTTAAATAATTATTGATTTAACATGACTGGACAGGAGAAAGCAAGGGCCCCACAACATATCTTTCACCAATCTAGTCATATCAGATTAGTGACTTTCCTTCAAAGAAGGGCTGTAGGAAGATAATTTAACCTTTTGCTTATCCAACTGGGAACAGACATCAGTTCAACATCTAGTTTTGAACTTCAACAAAACATTTTACCATGTCATTGGATTTAGGTAAAATGTTGAGTAAAAAAAGAAATACCCAAATTCCTTTTTCCACGCTGATTCACCTCTATCAGAAGCAAAGATAAATAAATGTGTGTGTGTATATAACACCATATAAAGTGTTGGTTTCATTAACTGAAAAGCTTATTTCTCTAAAATGTTGTGCATAAATTTGTTTACATCCCTGTTTAGTGAGAATTTGTCATTTGCCAAGATAATCCATCCTCCTGCAGTTTTGTCACAGAACACAATGCCTTAGATGTTTTGAGGGAGCGTGCAATTGGCATGCTGACTGCAGGAATGTCCACCAGAGCTGTTGCCAGAGAATGTAATGTTTATTTCTCTAACATAAGCCACCTCCAATGTTGTTTTAGAGAATTTGGCACTCCGTCCAACCGACCTCCCAACCGCAGACCACGTGTAACCACGTAAACCCAGGACCTCCACATCCAGATTCTTCACCTGTGGGATCGTCTGAGACTAGCCACACGGACAGCTGATGAAACTGAGAATTATTTCTCTGTAATAAAGCCCTTTGTTGGGGAAAAACTTAATCTGATTGTCTGGGCCTGGCTTCCCAGTGGGTGGGCCTGGGTCCCACCCATGGCTGCGCCCCTGCCCAGTCATGTGAAATCCATAGATTAGGGCCTAATTCTTTTTTTTCAATTGACTGATTTCCTTTATATGAACTGTAACTCAGTAAAATCGTTAATTGTTGCATTTTTTTTATTTTAATGACGTGGAAGCAACGTTTATTCAACCAGTATTTGTGCCCAACAGAATGGCTCTCTGGTATTCTTGCCCAACAATAGGATTCCATGGCTTTACCATAAACATGGTGTACCACACGTTCAAAATGGAACTGATTATTTATTTATTGGCCTAATAATACTCTTTCACACAGTTATAACCAGAATCTCAAAGCACCAGATGGATTCTGTGGGTCCCAATACAAAAGAGCATTGTTTATTATATATATATACTGCTCAAAAAAATAAAGGGAACACTTAAACAACACATCCTAGATCTGAATGAAAAAAATATTCTTATTAAATACTTTTTTCTTTACATAGTTGAATGTGCTGACAGCAAAATCACACAAAAATAATCAATGGAAATCCAATTTATCAACCCATGGAGGTCTGTATTTGGAGTCACACTCAAAATGAAAGTGGAAAACCACACTACAGGCTGATCCAACTTTGATGTAATGTCCTTAAAACAAGTCAAAATGAGGCTTAGTAGTGTGTGTGGCCTCCATGTGCCTGTATAACCTCCCTACAATACCTGGGCATGCTCCTGATTAGGTGGCGGATGGTCTCCTGAGGGATCTCCTCCCAGACCTGGACTAAAGCATCCGCCAACTCCTGGACAGTCTGTGGTGCAACGTGGCGTTGGTGGACGGAGCGAGACATGATGTCCCAGATGTGCTCAATTGGATTCAGGTCTGGGGAACGGGCGGGCCAGTCCATAGCATCAATGCCTTCCTCTTGCAGGAACTGCTGACACACTCCAGCCACATGAGGTCTAGCATTGACTTGCATTAGGAGGAACCCAGGGCCAACCGCACCAGCATATGGTCTCACAAGGGGTCTGAGGATCTCATCTCGGTACCTAATGGCAGTCAGGCTACCTCTGGCGAGCACATGGAGGGCTGTGCGGCCCCCCAAAGAAATGCCACCCCACACCATGACTGACCCACCGCCAAACCGGTCATGCTGGAGGATGTTGCAGGCAGCAGAATGTTCTCCACAGCATCTCCAGACTGTCACGTCTGTCACGTGCTCAGTGTGAACCTGCTTTCATCTGTGAAGAGCACAGGGCGCCAGTGGCGAATTTGCCAATCTTGGTGTTCTCTGGCAAATGCCAAACGTCCTGCACGGTGTTGGGCTGTAAGCACAACCCCCACCTGTGGACGTCGGGCCCTCATACCACCCTCATGGAGTCTGTTTCTGACCGTTTGTGCAGACACATGCACATTTGTGGCCTGCTGCAGGTCATTTTGCAGGGCTCTGGCAGTGCTCCTCCTGCTCCTCCTTGCACAAAGGCGGAGGTAGCGGTCCTGCTGCTGGGTTGTTGCCCTCCTACGACCTCCTCCACTTTTCCTGATGTACTGGCCTGTCTCCTGGTAGCGCCTCCATGCTCTGGACACCACGCTGACAGACACAGCAAACCTTCTTGCCACAGCTCGCATTGATGTGCCATCCTGGATGAGCTGCACTACCTGAGCCACTTGTGTGGGTTGTAGACTCCGTCTCATGCTACCACTAGAGTGAAAGCACCGCCAGCATTCAAAAGTGACCAAAACATCAGCCAGGAAGCATAGGAACTGAGAAGTGGTCTGGGGTCCCTACCTGCAGAACCACTCCTTTTTTGGGGGCGTCTTGCTAATTGCCTATAATTTCCACCTGTTGTCTATTCCATTTGCACAACAGCATGTGAAATGTATTGTCAATCATTGTTGCTTCCTAAGTGGACAGTTTGATTTCACAAAAGTGTGATTGACTTGGAGTTACATTGTGTTGTTTAAGTGTTCCCTTTATTTTTTTGAGCAGTGTATATATATATATTTTTTTTAACCAACCTTTTGGAATCTGCAATTTTTTGTCCTAAGCATAAATGGTTACCATGGCCTTGTTTTGCGTCTTTAAAATGAATACTTGCTTCCTTCTTTCCTTCCTAGACGCTAATCAATCACAGATCTCACATGACATGATGGATTAAAGCGGTGTAGCAGAAGCCTAGCGTTCAGCTATCCAGTCATGGATAGCTGAACGCTAGGCTTCTGCTACACTGCTTTAATCCATCATGTCATGTGAGATCTGTGATTGATTTGCGTTATTGCCATTATTTATTTCAAGGAAAGGAAGGTTGCATTTTCAGGTCAAGGCCCCTGTACTGTGTATAGAGGCAGTGAACAGGCTCCTTATCCCGTTGGCTCAGTGAGACAGACATAACCCAGACCTCTCCCACTCAAATTAGAGAAAACAATGGCATACAGACATGGAAGGAATTTGAGGACTGACCTCAAGAACAGTTGCATAACTACCATTCAAGTGTACAGACCTTTCTCTCTCTCGATTACTCAAAATGCTCCTTCTCCCACAAGTGTGTGTGTGTGTGTGTGTGTGTGTGCGCGCACATGTAGCCGTGTACATATCTATTTGTGCCTGCATGCGTGTTCCCCAGTTGTATAGTCTTGTTGACTCAGGGACATCCATGCAAGCATTCCTTTCTCCAGTATCAGTCCGGACACACAGGCAATCATCTCACACATGCATGACCTCTCTTTTCATGTACTGTCGCACTGAGCAACATAGATCGTTATAAATCACTATTAAACTGAGATTCAGTGATATGATGTTGCCTCGGGCAGCAGGATGAACTGATGATATTGCAGATGTGCACAATGTAAGATATTACACTTCTGTTACAGGAGTTTCCAGATTGACTTCACTGCTCTCCTTTTTGTTAAACCAATTCAGTATATTACAAGTTGAAGCAGGGAGACACCACCCAGCACAGAAGCAGAGGAAAAGTCTAGGTGGCATTCTCTGAACTGGCCCTTAGAACTGTTTCCTGTCTGATTTGGATATGTCAACATTAGCCCTAGGGGCTTGTAGGAAACCCAAATAAGGTAGTGATCTTTGTCTCCTGCAGCAGAGTTATCAATCAATCAAATGTATTTATAAAGCCCTTTTTACATCAGCCGATGTCAGAAAACAGAAACCCAGCCTAAAACCCCAGCCTAAAACCCCAAACGGCAAGCAATGCAGATGTAGAAGCACGGTGGCTAGGAAAAACTCCCTAGAAAGGCCAGAACCTAGGAAGAAACCTAGAGCGGAATCAGGCTCTGAGGGGTGGCCAGTCCTTTTCTGGCTGTGCCGGGTGGAGATTATAACAGAACATGGCCAAGTTGTTCAAACGTTCATAGATGACCAGCAGGGTCAGATATTATTAATAATAATAATCACAGTGGTTGTAGAGGGGGCAACAGGTCAGCACCTCAGGAGTAAATCAGTTGGCTTTTCATTGCCGATCATTCAGAGTTAGAGACAGCAGGCGCGGTAGAGAGAGGGAGTCCAAAACAGCAGGTCCGGGACAAGGTAGCACATCCAGTGAACAGGTCAGGGTTCCATAGCCGCAGGCAGAACAGTTGAAACTGGAGCAACAGCATGACCAGGTGGACTGGGGACAGCAAGGAGTCATCAGGCCAGGGAGTCCTGAGGCATGGTCCTAGGGCTCAGGTCCTGAGAAAGAGCGAGAATTAGAGGGAGCATACTTAAATTCACACAGGACACCGGACAAGACATGAGAAATACTCCAGATATAACAGACTGACCCTAGGCCCCCGACACAAACTATTGCAGCATAAATACTGGAGGCTGAGACAGGAGGGGTAAGGAGAGACACTGTGGCCCTGTCTGACGTTACCCCCAGACAGGGCCAAACAGGCAGGATATAACCCCACCCACTTTGCCAAGGCACAGCCCCCACACCACAAGGAGGGATATCTTCAACCATCAACCTACTACCCTGAGACAAGGCCGAGTATAAAGTCATAAAGTAATCAGATCATCAAATGGTGTCCACAGACTGTCATCAATACAATACAACAGAAAAGAAAATCAGTCCTCAGTCCTTGTACTTGGACCTTAGTAACTTGATCTGGCGTCAATCTCCAAAGCTCGCACCCCTTAAGTATCTCCAGTCAGTTCATACATATAAAACCAGAGCTAAACCATCTGCAACAGTGCACTATATATACACAAAAGTATGTGGACAGCCCTTCAATTTACTGGATTCGGCTATTTCAGCCACACCCGTTGTTGACGGTGTATAAAATTTTGCACACAGCCATGGTATCTCCATAGACAAACTGGCAGCAGAATGGCCTTACTGAAGAGCTCAGTGACTTTCAACGTGGCACTGTCATAGTTCGTGAAATTCACGTGGTAGGCCACACAAGCTCACAGAACAGGGCCACCGAGTGCTGAAGCGTGTTGCACGTAAAAATCGTCTGTCCTTGGTTGCAACACTCCAAACTGCCTCTGGAAGCAACGTCAGCACAAAAACTGTTCATCGGGAGCTTCATGAAATTGGTTTCCATGGCCAAGCACCCGCACGCAAGCCTAAGATCACCATGCGCAATGCCAAGTATCGGCCGAAGTGGTGTAAAGCTCGCCGCCATTGGAATCTGGAGCAGTGGAAACGCATTCTGTAGAGGGCGAGTCACATTTCACAATCTGGCAGTTCGACGGACGAACATGGGTTTGGCGGATGCCAGGAAAATGCTACCTGCGCCATTGCATAGTGTCAAATGTAAAGTTTGGTGGAGGAGGACTACTGGTCTGGGGCTGTTTTTCATTGTTCGGGCTAGGCCCGTTAGTTCCAGTGAAGGGAAATCTTAACGCTACAGCATACAATGACATTCTAGACGATTCTGTACTTCCAACTTTGTGGCAACAGTTTGGGGAAGGCCCTTTCATGTTTCAGCAGGACAATGCCCCCGGCGCACAGTGTACAACCTCACTAAGGCTCCTGTGGCTGAATGGAAGCAAGTCCCCGCAGCAATGCTTCAACATCTAGTGGATAGCCTTCCCAGAAGAGTGAAGGCTGTTATAGCAGCAAAGGGGGGACCAACTCCATGTCAATGTCCATGATTTTGTAATGAGATGTTCTACAAGCATGTGTCCACATACTTTTGGTCATGTATTGTAAATTGGTTCAACAGAGATTATACTTCAATTTACCAAGGAGCTACAGTACTGTGTAATGGTCTGCACCCACAACAGCTTAGTTGGTTATAATAGTGCTGAACAGACAATGAGATGAGCCCAGCATAGATCAGCCCAAATCAGAAATTACTGGTGCTAGCATTAGCTCAAATTATAGCTCAGCACATCTAAAATAAGCTCCTATTGAATCATAAAGTCACGTCTCCCTTTTCATACTAAACGGTTGTGGTTCAGAATCGGACAGCCAATCACAGTCGTCCCCCTAATATCCCCCAAGACACCTTTGCTGATTTAAGATCTTCCAGGGAGGCAGTTACAGCTCCCCTTCTCTGCTGGATCTCCACTTCCTTTTTCTGGGGCAGTCAATCTGACAGACTCCACAAAGCACGGAGGGAAAGAGTCCTAGTAAGAGAGAGAGGGGGACTTTCAGTCCTCAAAACAGTACATTGGGACGTTGTTATTGTTATGGAAACATGTCTCTAATACAATAAATCCTGTTTTAGATTTTTTTTTTGTTCCATTTGCATGCATTTAATCGAGAAGGAGAGATGAAACAATCAGCAGTTTCGCTTTAACCCAGCTTTCCTGATGTAATTTCGTCATCAATTTGTAATGTTGATTAGGAAAGAGAGAATCACTCGGTGTGTAAATTAGAATGGCTAGGCCTAGGCGGCCAATCCATAAATGCATTGGTGACTGGTTCTGTGACACCACATCGCAGTCTGGTGACATGCTTGTTCAGGGATCTCGGGATTGCATTTCACTGAGAGTTGTCCAGTGTTCACTGTTTTTGCTGTGCATGCAGTGCATCGGTTAAGAATACTGACGTTTTGTTCTTTGTTTCACTTCGTCTGTCTGCCCCTGTCCCTTATTTTCCTCTCCATTTTGTCTTCTCTTTCCTAGTCTTGAGCTCTGTCTCGATCGTTGCTTGTTGGACAGCGTAAAGTAGCAGAGTGGACAACGCTGGCTGTCTTCCACCTGCCTTTGCTACTGGATTGTTCACTGCACTCCAGGAATAATATTTTTTTACATTGGCCAGAGAGAGCTTGGTCAGAACTTTAGGTACAACACACCGCAGAGCTTTTATGGAAGGATAACTTCTGCAGCCTCCACATGAAACATTATTGACACCACCATCTGAAAGCTAAAGCTGTAGCAATCTACCATAGTTAAGTGTCCGAGGTAGACCGCATCTTTGAAGCGTAACCCAACCACTAAGACCAAGGGTTTCCGGTTATCTAACCCCCACCAACCTGTTGCCAGCTCCCGTAACTACACCTCCAAACTTCCTGCTTTGGCCTTTCCCCCGCTCCCACCATGCGTCCCTCACTTGCCACAGCAGTCCTTCCAAGGACCCGTAACCATCCCCACACAGCCCACCCCCACAATGCACACGGATTGTCCGGACACTTGGGACGGGAGCACCTGTCAGCGCCTCGGAGGCGCAGCCCACACCTGCGACACACACTCAGCCCGGAGAACCTTCGGAGCCTGGCAGAGCGTGGTGGCGCCGCAGGGGACATGGCTTCCGTGGTGACTAGCCCCATGGGCCTCCCGAGGGCCAACAGTGACACGGACCTGGTGACGTCGCAGAGCCGCTCGTCGCTGACGGCGTCCACACTGGAGTTCACGCTGGGGAGGGGCGAGAACCTGGTCATCTCCTGGGACATCAAGGAGGAGGTGGATGCCACCGACTGGATTGGCCTCTACCACATCGGTGAGACACTCAGCATGCTCGTTTCACAATGGTAGTTAGTAACTAGGAACGTTTAAAGTAGAACACATGTACTGGTTGCCCCCAGGGATACATAGTTATGTTGTAGTCTAGTACAATAACCTTATTCAACTAATGATATAGCCCTTGATTAAATGAATCAGGAATGTTAGTACAGGTGTAAACAAAAATGGTCAACCCCAGGGGTACCCCGCCAGAATAAGGTAAACACTAGTTTACCTTACCCAGCTACTGGTGGAGCATTGAATCAAAGGTTGAAATAAATGCTCACATTTTTTATTGTAATAATGTTTCTTTGATTTGGACTGACAAGGCAAACTTTTTAACTAATACTACTGATCTGACTGAACTGATCCAAGCTGTTGTGTAGGACTTGCTGATTGTAGCTAGTTATGTAGAGTTGAGAAATGCAAGTCTCTGGTGCAGGAGACTACAGAGTACATAATGAAACTGGAGCTGTTGAAGTTCCACAAAAGGGAAGCCTGACACACATACTTCTGACTTGGACCATCACATATCATATACACCTAGACTATCCTGGGTGGTCTCCAATACAGTGCATTAGGAAAGTTTTCAGACTTTACTTTTTCCACATTTTGTTACGTTACAGCCTTGGTCTAAAATTGATTAAAATTGTTTTTTTCCGCCTCAATCTACACACAATACCCCATAATGACAAAGCAAAAACAGGTTTTTAGACATTTTTACAAATGTATGAAATAAAACATCACAAGTATTGAGACCCGACGTCAAAATACCGCCCCCTATCCCAAAGAAGTTAATAGCCCTGCTTAGAGTCAGGATTTTGATTGTAAACTACACCCGACAAAAATATAAACGCAACATGTAAAGTGTTGGTCCCATGTTTCATGAGCTGAAAATAAAGGTCCCAGAAATGTTCCATATGCACTAAAAGCATATTTAGCTCAAATTTTGTTGACAAATTTGTTAACATCCCTGTTAGTGAGCCTTTCTCCTTTGCCAATATAATCCATCCACCTGACAGGTGTGGCATATCAATGAGCTGATTAAACAGCATGATCGTTACACAGGTGCACCTTATGCTGGGGACAATTAAAGGCCACTCTAAAATGTGCAGTTTTATCACAACACAATGCCACAGATATCTCAAGTTTTGAGGGAGCTTGCAATTGGCATACTGATTGCAGGAATGTCCACCAGAGCTCTTGCCAGAGTGTGGAATGTTAATTTCTCTATCATAAGCCTCCTCCATTTTATTCGAGAATTTGGCAGTACGTCCAACCGGCCTCACAACCGCAGATCACTTGTATGGCGTCGTGTGGGCAAGCGGTTTGCTGATGTCAACGTTTGTGAACATGAGTGCCTCGTGGTGGGGTTATGGTATGGGCAGGCATAAGCTACGGACAACGAACACAGTTGCAGTTTGAATGCACAGAAATACCTTGAAAAGATCCTGAGGCCCATTGTGAGGATGCATATCTGTATTCCCAATCATGTGAAATCCATAGATTAGGGCTTAATGAATTCATTTAATTTGACTGATGTCATCATATGAACTGTAACTCAGTAAGATCTTTGAAGTTGTTGCGTTAATATTTTTGTTCATTTATATATTACGCGGCACACTGTATAAGGCTACTTGTTAAATATTGCAGTGAAAAAACTTCTAACTTTTTCATATTTATTCATATAATGAACCACATATTGTTTTGAACCTACAGTATAACCAATTCGGTTCTATACGTGCATACCATACCCACTAAATACTTTCAAGCAACAAACTAAATAGTATTTATCTAACACAAACTATAAGCAACTGCATTAGGCTTGTCGAAGACTCATCTCTAATACTAATTTACCAGTTTACCAATATAATAATTGGCTATGGGACGAGTCAGTCAACCTCCAGAAGCTTCTGAATCCTCTATCCACCTGCCCCTTGACCTGTTTGGATTTCCTCCTTTAAGGAAGAAGGATCCCAATCATCCCTGTCAGGTGAAAATATGAGAGGGAGGGAGAAAGCAGAGAAGGCAATCCATGCAGGGATCCCTCTAGCTATCGATCATGAAGTCATCATGCACTTCATTACTAGCGTCAGGGTATTAATCCCCCCCAGGGTGCTGCGTGCTTTCCCACTTTCCACAACTAAGCAGACATTCAATGATATCACCCCCCCCCCTCCTCTCTCTCCTCCATATCTTTTCCCCCACATCATGCTGCTTCGTGCTTGTTCCTTTTCAGCCTGACGTGGTTGTTCATTATAAGGGGGTGAAAGTGCTACATACAGCGGAATTCCCTCGGTTTTAACACTGTGGGAGGTTGCAATTTCTTGTCCTTTGTGTTAGAGGTTGTAGAGAATGTATTTTAGGTACTACATTTACGAATTAAAGGATAATTGTCTGAAGTTTGACGTATCTAAGGTTATGGTATAGAGCAAAACAGACAAACTCAGGAAAAAGAAGAAACGTCCCTTTTTCAGGACCCTGTCAAAGATAAATTGTAAAAATCCAAATATCTTAATTGTAAAGGATTTAAACATTGTTTCCCATGCTTGTTCAATAAACAATTAATGAACATGCACCTGTGGAACGGCCGTTAAGACACTAACAGCTTACAGACGGTAGGCAATTAAGGTCAGTTATGAAACCTTAGGACACTAAAGAGGCCTTTCTACTGACTCTGAAAACACCAAAAGAAAGATGCCCAGGGTCCCAGCTCATCTGCGTGACCATGCCTTAGGCATGTTGCAAAAGGACTGCAGATGTGGCCAGGGCAATACATTGCAATGTCCGTACTGTGGACATCTAAGACAGCGCTACAGGGAGACAGGACAGACAGCTGATTATCCTCGCAGCGGCAGACCACGTGTAACAACGCCTGCACAGGATCGGTACATTCGAAAATCACACCTGGGGGTCAGGTACAGTATGGCAACAACTGCCCGAGTTACACCAGGAACGCACAATACCGCCACGCTGGACTGAGGGCTTGTAGGCCTGTTGTAAGGCAGGTCCTCACCAGACATCGCCGGCAACAACGTCGTCTATGGGCACAAACCCACCGTCGCTGGACCAGACAGGACTGGCAAAAAGTGCTCTTTGACGAATCACGGTTTTGTCTCACCAGGGGTGATGGTCGGATTCACATTTATTGAAGGAATGAGCGTTACTCCAAGGCCTGTACTCTGGAGTAGGATCGATTTTGGAGGTGGAGGGTCCGTCATGGTCTGGAGCGGTGTGTCACAAGCAATTTCAACGCTGTGCGTTACAGGGAAGACATCCTCCTCCCTCATGTGATACCCTTCCTGCAGGCTCATCCTGACATGACCCTCCAGCATGAACATGCCACCAGCCATACTGCTCGTTCTGTGCATGATTTCCTGCAAGACAGGAATGTCAGTGTTCTGCCATGGCCAGCGTAGAGCCCGGATCTCAATTCCATTGAGCACCTCTGGGACCTGTTGGATCGGTTGAGGGCCACCCCCCCCCCCCCCCAGAAATGTCCGGGAACATGCAGGTGCCTTGGTGGAAGAGTGGGGTAACATCTCACAGCAAGAACTGGCAAATCTGGTGCAGTCCATGAGGAGGAGATGCACTGCAGTACTTTGTATCTGGTGTGGCCACCAGCTGCATTGACTGTTACTTTTGATTTTGACCCCCCCCCCCCTTTGTTCAGGGACACATTATTCCATTTCTGTTAGTCACGTCTGTGGAACTTGTTCAGTTTGTCTGTTGAAACTTATGTTCATACAAATATTTAAGTTGCTGTTAAGTTTGCTTAAAATAAACGCGGTTGACAATGAGAGGACACTTCTTTTTTTTGCTGAGTTTACATGTGAGAAGGCTGCAATGTGGAGTGTAGATATGTGCTGTTCAATAAATATCTGACCGTAACATTAGTGTTTATTGGGGTCCACCATTTGAGTTTTTCAATAATCAAACATTTTGTCTGTCACGTCTTTATAGACCACAAAACACGCATGCGCATACTCATTTAGAACCAAACACACAAACTGAGTGGTCTAACAAAGCTGTTTTGTTCCCTGGCCGGCTCAGATGAGACCAGCCCGTCTAATGTGTGGGACTGTAAGAATCGCGGGGTGAATGGGACACAGAGGGGCCAGATTGTCTGGAGACTGGAGCCTGGTCCTTACTTCATGGACGGTGAGTGGGAGGAGAAAAGACAAGAGGGAGTGAAGGAAAGAAAGAAAGCTTCAATATGATCAAGTATGATGTGGAATTGAAGTTTCAAAGCGTCTTTGAGCAAAAAGTGCCGTCCAATGGGATAAGATTAACAAAGGGGAGAGGCAACGCTTAATTAACAGGTTTTTGTTCCAAATAGCACCCTATTCCCTATGTAGTGCACTACTTTTGAGCAAGGCCCATAGGGCCATTATTTCATTGTTAACTACTGGGAAGGTAATTACACTGCAATTACATAGTACACTACTTTTAATTGAATTGTTAGTTCTGTAATAATGTGAATGCAAGATTTTTGCATTACTCTGTACATACTACCCTCTTAACAAGCAAGATTAGAAGTCATGTCTCACAATTGAGATTCAGCCAGCAAAAGAGTTGGTGAGGAGAGGAAAAGAGAAGTTGTGTTCATATCATGAATCTTTCTATTTCCCTCTAGCTGAGACCAAGATTTGCTTCAAGTACTACCACGGTGTCAGTGGAGCCCTGAGAGCAACCACCCCCTGCATCACTGTGAAGAACCCTGGAGTCCTGGTGGTGTGTGTGTGTGTGTGTGTGTGTGTGTGTGTGTGTGTGTGTGTGTGTGTGTGTGTGTGTGTGTGTGTGTGTGTGTTTTATTTTTATGACTTATGTTTATACAACTTCTCTGTGTCTCTCAGGGAGAAGGTCAAAGTGGGGGGCAGTCATCCACAGATCATCCTCGCAAACTAATCAGCTTTACTTTAACAGGTGAGATGTGGTTTGGCTAAAACCAAGTAAATGTCCTCATTGACTCTTAGAAAAGGTGCACACTCTATAGTTCAAATTCAAATGATTTAGTAGAAGATTGTCAACGTTTTGGCAGCAAATTGCTTTCATCAGGGTTTCACTTATTGATAAATCTTATCAATAAGATTAATAATATTAATCTACCACATTATTTGACCTTTTATTCCTCCTCACGTGTGTTATTCCCAGTTGAAAATAAGAGGTTCTAACTTTGCATATATGTATATCATCCTTCCTTTGCAATAAACCTCAAAAATGTTGTGAAAACGCAGAAGGTTCTGTTCATGCTCCAATTGCAATACGAGTTCATATAGTAAGGTGCTCTTTGGTTTCCCTGGCTTGTGACATTGACAAGAAATTGGACTTGGCTGAACGTGTATGATATAGTTGCAGATAAAAGCCGTTATTGAAACGGCTTGGCATCTTCATTTTGGAAAGTAAAAAAAAAAAAAAAAATGTAAACAATGTCTACTGCCAATGTGTTGCGGTTTCACATAACCTTCATCACTGCATTTACAGAGAGGATATGTTTGGTGGAGATATTAGAAGATGGGCTCATTGTAATGGCTGGAGTGGAATAAACGGAAAGGCATCAAAGCCCGTCCTCTTATATCTCCACCCACTAGCCCCCTCTGGTTGGCAGTTCAGCCTCCAATTTTGTTTTGTCAAAGCCTCAGACAATGCTCAGTGAAGGACCTGGGGCCGTACTGTATGTATTAGAGTCTCAGAAGGAGTTTGGATCTATGATCAGGTCCCCCTGTCCATGTAGTCTTATTTATTGTGCTCTAAAAGGCTAAATCAATCCTGATTCAGCACTCCTACTCTGATACTGTTGATGCATACATCCCCTGATGTGATGATAATCTTCCTCTGTGTAGATATGCGTGCGGTGGGGCTGAAGAAGGGAATGTTCTTCAACCCGGATCCCTACCTGAAGATGTCCATCCACCCTGGGAAGAGGAGCGGCTTCCCCACCTTCAGCCACCATGGACAGGAGAGACGCTCCGCCATCATCGCCAACACCACCAACCCTAAGTGGCACGGAGAGGTGACCTATATGCATGCATGTGTGCACACGCGTACACACACTTACACATATGCACACTCTCACTCCACTCTTAGATCACTCGGTCACTATAGATGAAGTTTCATAGAATCACTTGAGTATTAAGTGTATTTCAATTATACACAAATGTATTCCTTATTATTTACAAAATTGTAAAGGTTAGACATTTGAAATCAATATGGCTAAAGAGGTCAGGGATTGGTAACTTTGATAGGGGTGGGGGACACAAAAAAATCTGAACTCATGAGGGGCCGCTGTGGCTTGCGGGTCTGCGTATCCACATCCATACCCACACATGCATCCCCTAGCCTTTTGGGGTTGCCCATCCCTGGTCTTCCAAATAAAGAGTTAATGGGGAGCCGAGCAAGGCTTTCCCTTTAGGCGTCTCGCTTGGCATCTCATATGGTCGCTGTCCACTGTCATGCTGATCTTCAGAATTCTGATTAAGTTGCTGTCCACTTAAATTGGCCCTGAACCTCTGATTGTCGCAATTCACTTGTTGTTTACCATCTAACATTTTTTATTTTGTGAAAAAGCCAGCTCATAGAAACATGTTCTAACAGTCTGTGTCTCCCTCCATCTGTAGAAATACACTTTCGTAGCACTGATGACAGACATTCTGAACATCGAGGTGAAAGACAAGTTTGCCAAAAGTCGGCCAATCATCAAGCGCTTCCTTGGTCAGCTGACCATTCCTGTCCAGAGGCTGATTGAGAAGATACCTGGGTAGGTAACATGGCAAATGGACGCACCCATGCACGCACGAAGACACACTACCGATCAAAGTTTTAGAGCACCTCCTCATTCAAAGGTTTTTCTTTATTTTTACTGTTTTCTACATTGTAGAATAATAGTGAAGACATCAAGACTATGAAATAACACATATGGAATCATGTAATAACCAAAAGAGTGTTAAACAAACCAAAATATATTTGAGATTCTTCAAATGGCCGTCCTTTGCCTTGATGACAGCTTTGCACACTCTTGGCATTCTCTCAACCTGGAATGCTTTTCCAACAGTCTTGAAGGAGCTCCCACATATGCTGAGCACGTGTTGACTGCTTTTCCTTCACTCTATTTGAAGAATCTCAAATATAAAATATATTTTGAATTTCTTTAACACTTTTTTGGTTACTATATTATTCCATATGTGTTATATCATAGTTTTGATGTCTTCACTATTATTCTACAATGTAGAAAATAGTAAAAAATAAAGAAAAACCCTTGAATGAGTAGGTGTTCTAAAACGTTTGACTGGTAGTGTGTGTTCTTACTGACACTCAAGTATACCCATGCTCATAATTGTTCACTGCACTTTATCATTGCGTGTACACTACAGTTGAGTGATTGCATTTGGTTGTTTTGTATGTCCGTCCATCTGTCTGTTTTCAGTGTCCAGCCTCTGAGCTTCTCTCTGTGTCGACGGTTGCCCACTGAGCATGTGAGTGGCCAGATGCAGTTCAAAGTGGAGCTGACATCCACTGGACCTGACGGTGAGGACCATTTACCTTTTCATTTATTGTGTTTGTTAACAACAATATTTAAAGTACAGTCATGGCCAAAAGTTTTGAGAATGACACAAATATTCATTTCCACAAAGTTTGCTGCTTCAGTGTCTTTAGATAATTTTGTCAGATGTTACTATGGAGTACTGAAGTATAATTACAAGCATTTCATAAGTGTCAGGATTTTATTGATAATTACATGAAGTTGATGCAAAGAGTCAATATTTGCAGTGTTGACCCTTCTTTTTCAAGACCTCTGCAATCCGCCCTGGCATGCTGTCAATTAACTTCTGGGCCACATCCTGACTGATGGCAGCCCATTCCTGCATAATCAATGCTTGGAGTTTGTAGGTTTTTGTTTGTCCACCTGCCTCTTGAGGATTGACCACAAGTTCTCAATGGGATTAAGGTCTGGGGAGTTTCCTGGCCATGGACCCAAAATATCGATGTTTTGTTCCCCGAGCCACTTAGTTATCACTTTTGCCTTATGGCATGGTGCTCCATCATGCTGGAAAAGGCATTGTTCATCAGCAAACTGTTCCTGGATGGTTGGGAGAAGTTGTTCTCGGAAGATGTGTTGGGACCATTCTTTATTCATGGCTGTGTTCTTAGGCAAAATTGTGAGTGAGCCACTCACCTCACTGTGCGTGCAGATGCACTCACACCTCCCTGCTGCCATTCCTGAGCAAGCTCTGTAGTGGTGGTGCCCCGATCCCGCAGCTGAATCAACTTTAGGAGACGGTCCTGGTGCTTGCTGGACTTTCTTGGATGCCCTGAAGCCTTCTTCACAACAATTGAACTGCTCTCCTTGACTTTCTTGATGATCCGATAAATGGTTGATTTAGGTGCAATCTTACTGGCAGCAATATCCTTGCCTGTGAAGTGCTTTTTGTACAAAGCAATGATGACGGCACGTGTTTCCTTGCAGGTAACCATGATTGACAGAGGAAGAACAATGACTCCAAGTACCACGCTCCTTTTGAAGCTTGCAGTCTGTTATTCAAACTCAATCAGCATGACAGAGTGAACTCCAGCCCTGTCCTCGTCAACACTCACACCTGTGTTAACGAGAGAATCACTGACATGATGTCAGCTGGTCCTTTTGTTGCAGGGCTGAAATGCAGTGGACATGTTTTTTGGGGATTCAGTTCATTTGCATGGCAAAGAGGGACTTTGCCATTAATTGAAATTCATCTGATCACAACATTCTGGAGTAAATGCAAATTGCCATCATACAAACTGAGGCATCAGACTTTGTGAAAATTAATGTCATTCTCCAAACTTTTGGCCACGACTGTACACACTGATGAATTGTAATGTAATAGAAATCAAGGTATTACAAAATTATACATTTCTCTCTTTCATGCTCAGGGGCCTCACTAGACTTTATCGGTGTGCCCAATAACGGGGCCCCGGGGACTCCGTCAGATGACGAGGATCTGCCCCACCCACTCCCGGGGGTGGTCACTGGAGGCCCCTCCCCTACTGGCTCTCTGGGCTCACAGAGGTCCTGGGAAGGCGGGGCCACAGCTTATCCAGTCCCAGACTACAGAGACTTCAGCGGTACAGAGGGCGGAACCACAGAGGGCGAATCCTACTCTGGCCCTCAACGGCTGCAGAGGTCCCTAAGTGAAGGCCTGGACGCCATCGAGGCCCCCAAGGGTCCTGGAGATAGGCCCCTAGGCGCTGCCTCCCCGAAGCTGCGGTCTAGCTTTCCCACTCACACACGTCTCAGCGCCATGCTGCACATTGACTCGGACGAAGAAGAGGAGCGCTCGGGGTCCACCGACATTTACCCGGTGCCCGGGTCCCCCCTGCTGCTCAACGGGGGCCATGAAGAAGATCTCTTCCCAGAGCTACAACAGGACTCTGACACTGAGCATCTGCAGCCGCAGCCCAGGGTGGAGGGTGATGAACAGGAGGGGGTAAAGGGGGAAGAATGTGCCACTGGTGGTGAATCTTATGTTGCCCCTGAGTTAGACCTGGCCCTCGACTTGGAAGACGCCTCCGAGCCTGATGTTTTCTCAGAGGTGGAGGAAGTTCCTTTCTTCTCAGAGGTGCTGTCCCAGAGTCTTTTGGTTGAGGTCCTGGAGGGGCCAGAGGAGGGCCAGGGGCCCGCTGACGACCCCTCATCGGAGATTGACACATGCTCCATGGCAACAGCCCCACAGACAGTCTTCTCTTGCTCAGAGAGTTGCCCAATCACGATGTCCACAGCTCAGGTGAGTGACTGGTGGTGCAGTAAGTAGATCTTAAAGGCCCAATGCAGTCGTTTTTCTATAAATCTCAAATAATTTCTGAATAATATTTAAATACCTTAATGTAATAGTATTCTGTTAAAATGGGCCCAAAAAAATTTGGGGCAGAAAACTATTTCTCAAGCAAGATTTTTGATAGGATTGTCTGGGAGTGGTCTGAATGGGGAAGGGAAAACGGATAACTAGCTGTTATTGGCAGAGAGGTTTGGAGCTCTTTGTTATTGGTCTGTTAACCAATTGACCATATAGGGATGTCACCATGGAAAGCCAGAACTCCCGCTCATTTCAACCTGCTGATTAGAAGGTCCTGTGTAGATTGTATTTTCAAGAAGCAACTATGAGAAAATAACACTGATCCAATGTTTTCACACTTTTACAGTGTTAGTTTCATCAGCTGTTGTACAATATGTGTAACATATACACTGGGAGTCAGGAAGCAGGTGCAGAAGGTGAGTTTAATGATAAGAATAAGGCAGAAAACAGAAGCGTACTGAACGTGGCCAAAACCAATACTGCCTGATGACTGAGGCTACTGAAGGCTAAATAAAGGGAGCTTAATCAAGGTGATGATGAGATCCAGGTGTGCGTAGCAAGGGGGAGCAGGTGTGCGCGTAAGGATGGTTGCCAGGACCGGTGGTTAGTAGACCGGCAACGTCGAGCGGGAGTAGGCGTGACAATATGATACAAAACAGGAAAAACTGAATGTTGACTGCACTGAGCTTTTAACCTGTGGTTAAAAATTCTCTATGCAATAATTCCACCTGAAATAGCCTATAGTATCTCTAGTAGTAAGTAAAATAATAATCTTGGAAATCCAGAACTAAAGTCTTGCGTAATTGCGTCAGATTCTCAATTAACTTCTGGGTACAAACGTGTTAAAATATACTACAACAAGGAGTGAAAGCAGGGTGGTGGCTCCACCCCCTCTCTTTACAGGCAAGTCTATGAGAATGTCCATGAATGTGGATGCTTTTCTTACTTACTATAAAAGTGACTCAACATTATTAACCATTCAGTTCCTATTGGGCACAACATCATCCGAAGAAAACAAAAATAAACTGCAAATGCATCCAACAAGTTTGTAGAGTCACAAGCATGATGTAGTCATTGTGTGCAAGGAATATGGGACCAAATACTAAACTTTTGTAACGGCTTTGAGCTAAGCACAGGCAAAATCCTAGAGGGAAAGCAGACACAGGTTTCCAGACAAATTCGCCTTTCAGCAGGACAATAACCTAAAACACATGGCCAAATATACAATGTAGTTGCTTACCAAGATGACGTTGAATGTTCCTGAGTGTCCTAGTTGCAGTTTTGACTTAAATCAGCTCGAAAATCTATGGCAGGATTTTAATGGATGTTTAGCAATGATCAACAACCAACTTGAGAGATTGAAGAATTAAGAATAATGTGCAAATATTGTACAATCCAGTTGTGCAAAGCTCTTATATACATACCCAGAAAGACTCACAGCTGTGATCGCTGCCAAAGGTGTTTCTAACATGTATTGACTCACGGTCATGAATACTTATGTAAATTAGTTATTTTTGTATTTCTAAAAACCTGTTTTCACTTTCTCATTATGGGATATTGTGTGTAGATGGGTGAGGAAAAACACAATGTAATCCATCTTGTATTCAGACTTTAACATAACAAAATGTGGAATAAGTCAAGAAATATGAATTCTTTCTGAAGGTACTGTACATCTGGTGTGGTCTGTAGTAGTGGTAAAAAAAAAGTTGGGTAAACAGAACACCTTTCGAGACAATGCTGATGGGTTACACAAATGCTAACAATGTCAGTTTAGTGTTGTAGCTGTGCAAATATTATTCACCAAAGCAAATAAGGTGCATTAACAGCATTTATTAACGCTCCACTACATCCCTGGTCCTAACCCACCATTTGGGAAAGCACGCTCTGACCTCATCGGCCTTCATGCTGTTGGATGTCTTTGGGCTTTGTAGGAGACTGATGCAGGGACAGAAGCTGCCATTGACCCAGGAGGAGATACCATCACCGACAACCGACCCACCAGTCAGCATGTAGACGATGAGGGAGACGGGCAGACGCCAGCCAATGAGGTTGAAGGAGATGCTCCGTCAGCCAATGAGCTTGAGCCAGGAGAAGAGATAAGTGAGCTTAGGCGGAGCTTGCAGGCATCTGGGGGGGTGTCCCAGGATGAGGTGTGGGAGGAGCCAAGGCCAGCGGGGGATGCAGGATCTGTGGATTCAGATGCAGTTGCCACGGAGACAGATGGAGAGGACGGTATGTAACTACCACCTTTTAAAAGGCATTATTTTACAGTCTGATGTTTACCTGGTATTTACTTTAAAATGACATTCTGAAATCAATCTATTTTGCTTCCTTGGGATTCATTAAAACATCCATACTCCCCTACCTGAAACAATCATTAAATATTATTCCCTCATTCATCCAGTAGAAACGAATAGTGAATTACTGTAAACGGCTAATGTGTTCTCCCTTTCCTGAATGTTGCGTATGCTCAGGTGCTCAAGTGAACGGTCACCCCGTGCACTCGCTCCCCACAGTGCGCCATGACATCCACCGATACCAACGTGTGGACGAACCCTTACCTCCTAGTAAGTGTCTCTGTACATACTACCTCTGTAGGTATGAGGTGAAGGAAGATGACAAAAGAGAAAGAAAGCTGCTTGATATAGTATGTGTATTTGTCTCGATAGAGAGGGTTTATTTGTACCTGTGCCATACTGGCTTCTGTGACAACATGCGCAATAACTGTTAAAAAAGTTAGTTGTTAATTTCTTCTACGATTCGGTAAACTGAAAGGGTGCATACTTCCACCTAAAGTGTGTTGTTTGAACTGGTATAAAGCCAAGGTTTGTGATTTACTGCCACCTACAGTTATAAAATGTTTGCTCAGGAGTATAGTTAATTGGCTGATCTCTCCTTATGACCTGGAAGGAATTATGTGATCTTTCCTTAACCCATACAGTAGGAACTCCCACCAAGTTCACTACTTCAAATTGGTGGAATTCCTCAATGGTGCTGCCCATGCTAAACACACTTTGTGGCACTAGAGCCGTCTTAGAAATGTGGGCCAAATCATAGACTAAGTCCTATGTGCACAATGGTATACTATTTGACATACTGTGTTTGTTATTTCAAGGTGCCATGGTTGGATGTTAGAATGCATCCGTACATGTCAACCATGTGTGAATTCAGTTTGACTGCGACTGTGTGTGCATCCCAAGTAGCACCCTATTCCCTATGGGCCCTGGTTAAAAGTAATGTAGTAAAAAGGAAATGGGGTGCCATTTGGGACGTAGCCTGTGTCTTAAATGTAAAGCGATGTGTTTATTCTCCTTAGACTGGGAGGCGAGGATCGATAGTCATGGTCGTATTTTCTTTGTGGATCATGTGAACCGAACCACCACGTGGCAGCGCCCCACCGGACCACCCGCCCCCCAGGGCCTGACCCGCTCCAGCTCCATCCAACAGATGGAGCAGCTCAACCGCAGGTCTGTGTCATGTATGTATGTATGGTGAGGGGGAAAAAGTATTTGATCCCCTGCTGATTTTGTACGTTTGTCCACTGACAAAGAAACGATCAGTCTATAATTTTAATGGTAGGTTTATTTGAACAGTGAGACAGAATAACAAAAAAAATCCAGAAAGACGCATGTCAAAAATGTTATAAAATTATTTGCATTTTAATGAGGGAAATAAGTATTTGACCCCTCTGCAAAACATGACTTAGTACTTGGTGGCAAAACCCTTGTTGGCAATCAGAGGTCAGACGTTTCTTGTAGTTGGCCACCAGGTTTGCACACATCTCAGGAGGGATTTTGTCCCACTCCTCTTTGCAGAGCTTCTCCAAGTCATTAAGGTTGAGGCTGACGTTTGGCAACTCAAACCTTCAGCTCCCTCCACAGATTTTCTATGGGATTAAGGTCTGGAGACTGGCTAGGCCACTCCAGGACCTTAATGTGCTTCTTCTTGAGCCACTCCTTTGTTGCCTTGGCCGTGTGTTTTGGGTCATAGTCATGCTGGAATATCCATCCACGACCCATTTTCAATGCCCTGGCTGAGGGAAGGAGGTTCTCACCCAAGATTTGATAGTACATGGCCCCGTCCTTCGTCCCTTTGCGGTGAAGTTGCCCTGTCCCCTTAGCAGAAAAACACCCCCAAAGCATAATGTTTCCACCTCCATGTTTGACGGTGGGGATGGTGTTCTTGGTCATAGGCAGCATTTCTCCTCCTCCAAACAGGGCGAGTTGAGTTGATGCCAAAGAGCTCCATTTTGGTCTCATCTGACCACAACACTTCACCCAGATGTTCATTGGCAAACTTCAGACAGGCATGTATATGTGCTTTCTTGAGCAGGGGGACCTTGCGGGCGCTGCAGGATTTCAGTCCTTCACGGCGTAGTGTGTTACCAATTGTTTTCTTGGTGACTATGGTCCCAGCTGCCTTGATCATTGACAAGATCCTCCCGTGTAGTTCTGGGCTGATTCCTCACTGTTCTGATGATCATTGCAACTCCACAAGGTGAGATCTTGCATGGAGCTCCAGGCTGAGGGAGATTGAGAGTTCTTTTGCGTTTCTTCCATTTGCAAATAATCGCACCAACTGTTGTCACCTTCTCACCAAGCTGCTTGGCGATGGTCTTGTAGCCCATTCCAGCCTTGTGTAGGCCTACAACCTTGTCCCTGACATCCTTGGAGAGCTCTTTGGTCTTGGCCATGGTGGAGAGTTTGGAATCTGATTGATTGCTTCTGTGGACAGGTGACTTTTATACATGTAACAAGCTGAGATTAGGAGCACTCCCTTTAAGAGTGTGCTCCTAATCTCAGCTCGTTACCTGTATAAAAGACACCTGGGAGCCAGAAATCTTTGACTGAGAGGGGGTCAAATACTTATTTCCCTCATTAAAATGCAAATCAATTTATAAAATTTTTGACATGCGTTTTCTGGAGTTTGTTGTTATTCTGTCTCTCACTGTTCAAATAAATCTACCATTTAAAATTATAGACTGATCATTTCTTTGCCCACTGACAAACGTACAAAATCAGCAGGGGATCAAATACTTTTTTCCCCATGTATGTATATGTACACACACATACTTTTGTATCTTCAGTCCTCTGTATTTCCCCGTCACACTCCTTTCTGTGTCTGTATTTTTCTCCATCAGGTATCAGAGCATAAGGAGGACGATGACCAGTGAGAGGTCCGAGGAGCACACAGTTGACCTCCCGCCAGAGCTCACAGAGAGTGACCTTCTACCCCAGACCATCCCTGGTGCGTTTGTATAGTCACACACACAGGGCTATAAAGTGCTACCAGTTTCGTCCCAAATTAAACAAAATATTTTGCTGTGCTATCGGGAGTTTTAATTTGGGAGCGTCATGCTTGCAAAATTACTACAGCGAACACTGCTTGTTTCTAGTCAAAACTGTTCAAAAGGTCTGACCCATATTACCTGTGCGACGTCTTTTTTTCTTCCTGTCATAGATTGGGTGGGCACATTTTACATTCATAAACCATGTCGCGGGCGGTTCTAAAACATTGCGGTCCGCATTTATTTTACACCTTATTCGGTCATGTAGCTAGCTAACAACCTGGTAAATTTACCAGTATATCCAAACATTTGGGGGCACAGAAAGAAAGAGGGATAGCTTCTTCAGTACATCCATGATCATAGTAATGAATGAAGGACATATCTTGCATGTCGTCATCAAAAACGTACCTATTAACTGGTGAGCCTCGAGGACCCCCCCCCCCTTAAGCTAATGAGAAGTCATTCTGATTGCAACATTCTAACAGTGTCATTAATATATGCTATTGCAAAAATTATAATTTGGTTGTGTTTTTCTTATAACATAAGAATATGAAGAAAAACATAAAATAACACAATAGGGTTTTCATTAGTTTGATACTGAAGGCTATATGTAAAAACTAAAATGCAAGTGTTTTGTGGAGTGCCTTTGTTACAACTATGAAACAGCTTATTTTTATGAATTACCCCAACCACCAAGACGCATGGTCAGCAAAATGCGCGGTAAAATTATGAAAACATCAGTAGCCTAAACATCATTTATAAGTGCCAAGTGTGCTTGATAAATGGTGAAAATTGGCACAAAAACAATAATGCCGGGGGCTTCCGGTGACGCAACTTAAGAAATGGCTGCCTTGTTTTTCGTACTGCACATCGGTTGGGTATTTCCCCCCTAAATTCAAGTATTTACTCTGAGCATTGTAATAAATTAAGCAAAATGGAAAATAGGAAAAGGTCGCGGAGCTACAGTAACAAGACGGCAGAAGATAATCGTCGATGAACCTGAGATGGCTAATGCTAGCGCAAATAAGATAGTAGCAGCAAAAGAACCCTCATTTCGTGAGGTGATTTAAAGAAGGAATTGCGCGAGGCGCTCACAGGCTTACGAGAGGAACTTCGAGAAGATGTAAGAAAATAACTAAATGAGTTCAAGAAGGACATTAACCAGAAACTTAAAACAAATTAGAACTTCACAGCATATCTACAAGAATGGGGGACGCAGAACAGTGCATTGGGGAAACGGACACATGGAACTCCGCAGTCAAGGAAATACTTGAACAGTCACTGAAAAACCAACACGCACTACAGGCAAAAGTGACAGAACTCGAAGGTTTCTCACGTCGAAACAACTTTAGACTTTATAACGTAGTAGAGGGCGCAGAAAAATACTCTATGCCCCAATTCGTGGAGGGTCTATTCAAAGACATACTTGAAGACAACACTGACCTGGGAATTGAGAGCACACTGAGCTCTGGCCCCAAAACCCCCCAGCGGCGCCCCACCAAGATCAATAGTAGTACTGTTCCTAAAATTCTCAGTCAAAGAGAAAGTCTTACATGCAACCTGGAAAAAGCCTGTTAGCTTCCAAGGCCAACGAGTGTTCTCTGATCATGACTACGCGGGAGAGATACTGAAAAGGAAAGAATACACCCCCATTAAGAAAGCATTTAAAGAGAAGGGTATACGCTTCCAAACACCATCCCCGGCAAAAATGCGGGTATTTCTGGTAAATGGCCCGGTTACAAACGAGCATGCAGACCAGGCGGCTGAGGATCTGAAGTCGAGGGGCATCACAGTGGACAATACCGCTAGGGGAAAGGCGACATCACCGGTGGAAAGACTCAAGCAGGCTCTCCCATGGATCGTTATCGACAAGTAGAGCCATGGAGAAAGAGGGAAACCACCTCGGCGAGAGGACGTTCACATCCGAGAGAGACTCAGGCATTTCCAACGGGAAGATGGAGGACACTGAATCAGATTAAACAGAATTAATAGTTACCGCGAGCTGTTAACACGTTGGGTTGTTACGGTTGACATTAGGTAAAATATCTCCCCTATTTTCCCCCCAATGCTGAACAAGGGTGAGTAGCCAAAAGTATGTGTTCTTTATGAACACACTAAGTAGCGTCACGTTAATAACATATATATATATATATATATAAACTAAGTATTGACACATTGACAACGGGGGTGACAGAAGGGCATATCAAGGGGAGGATTCATGATATGCACACATGACCGATATAGTTTTCACATGTAATTACCAGTGTGTATAAGCGACAAAATAGGTGCCCTTATTTTCAGTTCCAACAGGTCTTGTTTGTGACTACATCACGCATTTTCATATCTGAGCGAGGGGCCCCTCCTGCAGACAGGCTCATCCCCTCAAACCCCAGAGGCAAGAGACATATATGCTAATATTGATCCCATGACTTGAGATTTGTAACACAAATGCTAAAACATTACCATGTAGAAACAGTGCCAGGTAAACTAAACCAACGCATGGATTGCTGTCATACCTTATCCATAGACTGCTTACAGGGTAAGGAAACCAATGTAATTTGGCTGAACTATCCTTTTTACACTAACTGCTGAAGCTTCTCCCAACAGTTGAAAGTGCCATACCTGTCATAATTACAGCCGTGTTGAAGAGACCAAACTGCAGCAGGTGAAATGTAGATACTCATCTTTTTAATATATAAGAGCAAAGTATCCACGGGAAAAACGACTAACAGGCTACGTACATACCAAAGACTAGCAGTGTTAGCACAACCACCCACAAACCCAAGTGACAAACATACTCCTAATTATATGACTCCCAATCAGGAACAACGATAACCAGCTGTCACTGATCGGGAGCCATACAGACCCACATAGAAACACAACACCCAGAACACACATACACAGACATACTCTGCCACGTCCTGACCAAAAACTACACAACACCACCCTCTGCTGGTCAGGACGTGACAATACCCAGTTAATAATCACCCTGATAATTGTCTCGAAACTGAACCTAAACTATACCGAAACTAATTTCACACATATAACAGGTTAAATAAATGTGATCAAGTTACAGAAGCACAAATATCATACCCTCCAAGACATGATAACCTCTCACCATTACTATAACAGTCAGTGAAGGTTAGCATCTTTTGGGGGGTATGATTATTTGTATGTCTAACTTTCTCAGTCATCATTATTGATGATTCATTCAGGACTATCCGTAATCATAGTAGCGGCCACATTAATTCTTGTTTACAATAAAAGTGACTCCAAAATGACAACACATTATTTACCATTCATTTCTATTGGACAAAAATATTATCTGAAACACATCCAAAACAAATAGCAAATGCAGCCAACAAGTTTAGAGTCACAAGCTGGATGTAATCATAAATTTGATTGACTGAAGTGAATTTGTCCTAATACTTAGTCATCTAAAATGGGGGGGACTATGTACAAACAGTTCTGTAATTTCTAAACGGTTCACCCGATATGGATGGCAATACCCTCACATTAAAGGGTATACCCTCACATATAATTTCACATCCAAAGTGCTGGAGTACAGAGCCTAGCCCCCCCTAGAAGTAGCATTTGACCTTGTGGGGACTAACAAAATGCCCCCAGTTGGTTAAAAAAAATGTAATCTACTATTTTACACACACACACCCTTCCCAACATCTAAAATAAATGTCCTCACTGTAAACTGTGTTTATTTTCAGCAAACTTAACGTATAAATACTTGTATGAACATAACAAGATTCAATAACTGAGACATAAACTGAACAAGTTCCACAGACATGTGACTAACAGAAATGGAATAATGTGTCCCTGAACAAAGGGGGGGTCAAAAGTAACAGTCAGTATGTGGTGTGGCCACCAGCTGCATTAAGTACTGCAGTGCATCTCCTCATGGACTGCACCAGATTTGCCAGTTCTTGCTGTGAGATGTTACCCCACTCTTCCACCAAGTCACCTGCAAGTTCCCAGATATTTCTGGGGGAATGGCCCTAGCCCTCACCCTCCGATCCAACAGGTCCCAGATGTGCTCAATGGGATTGAGATCCAGGCTTTTCGCTGGCCATGGCAGAACATTGCCATTCCTGTCTTGCAGGAAATAACGCACAGAACGAGCAGTATGGCTGGTGACATTGTCATGCTGGAGGGTCATGTCAGGATGAGCCTGCAGAAAGGGTACCACATGAGGGAGGATGTCTTCCCTGTAACGCACAGCGTTGAGATTGCCTGCAATGACAGCAAGCTCAGTCCGATGATGCTGTGACACACCGCCCCAGACCATGACGGACCCTCCACCTCCAAATTGATCCCACTCCAGATTACAGGCCTCGGTTTAACGCTCATTCCGTCGACGATAAACGCGAATCCGACTATCACCCCTGGTGAGACAAAACCGCGACTCATCAGTGAAGAGCACTTTTTGCCAGTCCTGTCTGGTCCAGTGACGATAGTCGGATCCGTCCTGTCTCAGGCGTCTCACAGTACGACATTGCAATGTATTGCCCTGGCCACATCTGCAGTCCTCATGCCTCCTTGCAGCATGCCTAAGGCACGTTCACGCAGATGAGCTGGGACCCTGGGCATCTTTCTTTTGGTGTTTTTCAGAGTCAGTAGAAAGGCATCTTTAGTGTCCTAAGTTTTCATAACTGTGACCTTAATCGCCTACCGTCTGTAAGCTCTTAGTGTCTTAATGACCGTTCCACAGGTGCATGTTCATTAATTGTTTATGGTTCATTGAAAAGGCATGGGAAATAGTGTTTCAACACTTTACAATGAAGATCTGTGAAGTTATTTGGATTTTTACCAGTTATCTTTGAAAGACAGGGTCCTGAAAAAGGGAAAACATTTTTGCTGAGTTTATTCTACTCTTACTGTGTGTGTTTCTGTTGTAGAGTACAGGAGAGAGAGTGCGGCGGGTCACTCCAGCTCCCGGTCGCGTCTCTCTCTGCTGCTCCAGTCCCCCAGCGCAAAGTTTCTGTGCAGCCCAGACTTCTTCAACATGCTGCATTCTAACCCTGTGAGTCTCACCCTCACCTTTCACATTCTTACGGATCACCTTTGATCTCCCAGCTCTCACTTATCACGTCATATCTCTCAGTAGGTAACAATTTGCAAAAGTGTGTGTGGTAAGGGAACAGCTTTTTGGAATGGAATGAAATGCTGTTTTCAATTGTACGTCAAATGTTGCGTTGATCAGGTTAATTGAAGTAGAACTATGAGGTATGCTACCTGGGATTTCATTTCCCATTATGAGTCATCATTCTTCCCTTAATCTGTGTTTTATCAAAGCAATGACAAACCCATTTACAGAAGAGCCCAGAATTTCACATGTCCCTCTTTGATGACCTCATCAATCTGTTCCCTCCTCAGAGTGCCTACCGCATGTTTACGAGCAACACTTGCCTGAAGCACATGATCAGTAAGGTTCGTCGGGACGCCCACCACTATGAGCGCTACCAGCACAACAGGGACCTGGTGGCCTTTCTCAACATGTTCACCAACAAACAGTTGGAGCTACCCAGGGGCTGGGAGATGAAGCACGATCAGACCGGCAAGGTCTGAAAACTGTGTGTGGGGGTGGTGTGTGTGTGAATGTTTTAGTTTGTGCAATGACATGTGAATATACAGTGCATTCGGAAAGTATTCAGACCCCTTGACTTTTTCCACATTTTGTTACGTTACAACCTTATTCTAAAATGGATTGCATACACTTTTTATCCTCATCGATTTACACACAATAATACCCCATGATGACAAAGCTAAAACAGGTTTTCAGATTTATTTGCAAATGTATTAAAATTTAAAACATATACCTTATTTAAATAAGTATTCAGACCGTTTGCTTTGAGATTGCTATGTTTCCATTGATCCTCCTTGATATGTTTCTACAACTTGATTGGAGTCAACCTGTGGAAAATTCAATTGATTGGACATGATTTGGAAAGGCACACACCTTGTCCCACATTTGACAATGCAGGTCAGAGCAAAAACCAAGCCAGGTCGAAGCAATTGTCCATAGTAAATGGAAGAAGTTTGGAACCTCCAAGACTCATCCTAAAGCTGGCCGCCTGGCCAAACTGAGCATTCGAGGGAGGAGGGCCTTGGTCAGGGAGGTGATCAAGAACCCAATGGTCACTCTGACAGAGCTCCAGAGTTACTCTGTGGAGATGGGAGAACCTGCCAGAAGGACAACAATCTCTGCAGCACTCCACCAAGCAAGCCTTAATGGTAGTGGCCAGATGGAAGCCACTCCTCAGTAAAAGGCACATGTCAGCCCGCTTGGAGTTTGCCAAAAGGCACCTAAAGTATCTCAGACCATGAGAAACAAGATTCTCTGGTCTGATGAAACCAAGATTGAACTCTTTGGCCTGAATGCCAAGTGTCATGTCTGGAGGAAACCTGGCACCATTGCTACGGTGAAGCATTGTGGTGGCATCATCAATCTGTGGGGGATGTTTTTTCAGCAGCAGGGACTAGAATACTAGTCAGGATTGAGGCAAAGATGAACAGAGCAAAGTACAGAGAGATCCTTGATGAACACCGGCTCCAGAGTGCTTAGGACTTCAGACTGGGGCGAAGGTTCACCTTCAACAGGACAACGACCGTAAGCACACAGCCAAGACAACGTAGGAGTGACTTCGGGACAAGTCTCTGAATGTCCTTGAGTGGCCCAGCCAGAGCCTGGACTTGAACCCGATCGAACATCTCTGGAGAGACCTGGAAATACCTGTTCAGCGACTCTCCCCATCCAACCTGACAGAGCTTGAGGATCTGCAGAGAAGAATGGGAGAAACTCCCCAAATACAGGTCTGCCAAGCTTGTAGCGTCATACCCAGAAACTCGAGGCTGTCAAAGGTGCTTCAACAAAGTACTGAGGTTTGAGAGAGTCTGAATAGTTATGCAAATGTTATATTTCATTTATTCTTTTAGAAATGAGCAAACATTCCTAAGAAACGGTTATTGCTTTGTCATTATGGGGTATTGTGTGTAGGTTGATGAGGAAAAAAGTGTATTTAATCAATTTTAGAATATGGCTGTAACATAACGAAATATGGAAAAAGTCAAGGTGTCTGAATACTTAACGAATGCACTGTATAATATATACAGTACCAGTCAAACGTTTGGGCATACTCATTTTCAGGGTTTTCCTTTATTTTTACTATGTTCTACATTGTAGGATAATAGTAAAGATGTCAAAACTAGGAAATAGCACATATGGAATCATGTAGTAACCTAAAAAGTGACAAACAAATCTTAATATATTTTTGGTTTTTCAAAGTAGTCACAATTTGCCTTGATGACAGTTTTGCACAGACTTGCAATGCTCTCAACCAGCTTCATGAGGCCTTGATAAAAGTTAATTTGTGGAATTTCTTTCCTTCTCAATGCCTTTGAGCCAATCAGTTGTGTTGTGATAAGACAGGGGTGTTATACGGAAGATGGCTCTATTTGGTAAAAGACCAAGTTCATATTATGGCAAGAACAGCTCAAATAAGCATAGAGAAATTACAGTCAATCATTACTTTAAGACATGAAGGTCAGCCAATCTGGAAAATTTCAAGAACTTTGAAAGTTTCTTCAAGTGCAGTCGCAAAAACCATCAAGCGCTTTGATGAAACTAGCTCTCATGAGGACTACCACATGAAAGGAAGACCCAGAGTTACCTCTGCTGCAGAGAATAAGTTAATTGGAGTTACCAGAAATTGCAGCCCAAATAATTGCTTCACAGAGTTCAAGTAAGACACATCTCAACATCAACTGTTCAGAGGAGACTGTGAATCAGGCCTTCATGGTTGAATTGCTGCAAAGAAACCACTACTACAGGACACCAATAATAAGAAGACACTTGCTTGGGCCAAGAAACACGAGCAATGGACATTAGACCGGTGGAAATCTGTCCTTTTTGGTCTGATGTTTCCAAATTATGAAATTTTTGGTTCCAACCGCTGTGTCTTTCTGAGATGCAGGGTAGGTGAACGGATGATCTCCGCATGTGTGGTTCCCACCGTGAAGCATGGAGGAGGTGTGATGGTGTGGGGGTGCTTTGCTGGTGACACTGTCAGTGATTTATTTAGAATTCAAGGCACACTTAACTAGCATGGCTACCACAGAATTCTGCAGTGATACGCCACCCCATCTGGTTTGTGCTTAGTCCCACTATCATTTGTTTTTCAACAGGACAATGACCCAACACATGTCCTGGCTGTGTAAGGGCTATTTGACCAAGAAGGAGAGTGTTGCAGTGCTGCATCAGATCACCTGGCCTCCACAATCACCGACCTCAAATCAGTTGAGATGGTATGGGATGAGTTGGACCGCAGAGTGAAGGAACAAGTGCTCAGCATGTGGGACTGTTGAAAAGACTGTTTGAAAAGCATTCCAGATGAAGCTGGTTGAGAGAATGCCAAGGGTGTGCAAAGCTGTCATCAAGGCAAAGGGTGGCTACTTTGAAGAATCTCTAAAAAAGTATATTTTGATTTGGTCAACACTTTTTTTTGATTACTACATGATTCCATATGTGTTATTTCATAGTTTTGATGTCTTCACTATTATTCTACAATGTAGAAAATAGTAAAAATAAAGAACACTTGAATGAGTAGGTTTGGCTAAACCTTTGACTGGTACTGTATGTACACTTGCTTACCTATACTGTAGTTTCTTTATCTATCTTACTGTACGTGGCTGGCTGTGTGTCTTCACAGCCCTTCTTTGTGGATCACAATCGTCGTTCCACGACCTTCATCGACCCGCGGCTCCCCCTCCAGAGTGCACGCTCCACTGGTCTGTTGACCCACCGCCAGCACCTCAGCCGCCAACGCAGCCACAGCGCAGGCGAGGTGAGAGACTACTGCTGCATTCACACAGGCCAATTTAAAAAAAGTCTGACCGGACTGCATGACGGCATGCTAACTAGTGGACTAACCTACATGTGGCTTGGCAGTTTGCCTGGCGTGTTTGAATTCATATAGCTGGTTTGAAGAACATGCCAACTAACATCCAAAAAAGAAAATATCTCTACAGTGGATGATATTGTCCCTCGGCCTCATCAGAATTTTCCATTGTCTTGCTGAAAATGTTACATCTGGTTTCATCTTGCCGTAATAAGTCGACTATGTGAACGCAGCAAACTGCTGTACTACTGCACCACTAATACAGGCTTGAGATCAGCTCTAAATCTAATCTATTACACCCACTGCACCACTGACACACTGGATTACTGACCATCACTGACTTTAGCTGGTTTAACAAGACCGATATCAATCATAATGCTTATAGCAAGACTGGGTTAACTGGGTTAACAGAATGGACAAAAATTCATGATGTATCAAAAAGATTGAAAGGGTTCCTAAAATGGGTGTAAGTAGTATGGTTTTCAATAGAAACAATGACAATGCTGGGTTTATTGCTGGGAGTTCCCTGATTGTGTCAATTGGTAGCAGCAGAGGGATCCGTCCTGACTCGGAGTGTCCCCTTGCAGGTGGTAGATGACACGCGACACTCCAGCCCACCTGTCATGCCCCGCCCCTCCAGCACCTTCAGTGGGTCCACTCGCAATCAATACCAGGACCTGGTGCCTGTGGGTGAGTACACACGCATGCACGGCAGGTAGCCTAGCAGTTAGTGTTGGGCCAGTAACCAAAAGATTGCTAGTTTAAATCCCTATGCAGACACGGTGAAAATTCAGCCCTTGAGCAAGGCACTTAACCCTAATTGCTCCACTTAAAGCTACAATTTGGTAGATGACCAAATTCACATAGAAACATGAGTTACAGTCTTCCATTCCCAATGAAAGCAAGTCACGAAGGGGTAGATCTATGTGTGCTATTTCTATGCTTCCCGTTCTGAAGTTTGGTTTTTGCGTCTTTTACTGGACTTTCGGTTTTGTACACCAGCTTCAAAACAGCTGAATATACACTGCTCAAAAAAATAAAGGGAACACTTAAACAACACATCCTAGATCTGAATGAAAGAAATAATCTTATTAAATACTTTTTTCTTTACATAGTTGAATGTGCTGACAACAAAATCACACAAAAATAATCAATGGAAATCCAATTTATCAACCCATGGAGGTCTGGATTTGGAGTCACACTCAAAATTAAAGTGGAAAACCACATTACAGGCTGATCCAACTTTGATGTAATGTCCTTAAAACAAGTCAAAATGAGGCTCAGTAGTGTTTGTGGCCTCCACGTGCCTGTATGACCTCCCTACAACGCCTGGGCATGCTCCTGATGAGGTGGCGGATGGTCTCCTGAGGGATCTCCTCCCAGACCTGGACTAAAGCATCCGCCAACTCCTGGACAGTCTGTGGTGCAACGTGGCATTGGTGGATGGAGCGAGACATGATGTCCCAGATGTGCTCAATTGGATTCAGGTCTGGGGAACGGGCGGGCCAGTCCATAGCATCAATGCCTTCCTCTTGCAGGAACTGCTGACACACTCCAGCCACATGAGGTCTAGCATTGTCTTGCATTAGGAGGAACCCAGGGCCAACCGCACCAGCATATGGTCTTACAAGGGGTCTGAGGATCTCATCTCTGTACCTAATGGCAGTCAGGCTACCTCTGGCGAGCACATGGAGGGCTGTGCGGCCCCCGAAAGAAATGCCACCCCACACCATGACTGACCCACCGCCAAACCGGTCATGCTGGAGGATGTTGCAGGCAGCAGAACGTTCTCCACGGCGTCTCCAGACTCTGTCACGTCTGTCATGTGCTCAGTGTGAACCTGCTTTCATCTGTGAAGAGCACAGGGCGCCAGTGGCGAATTTGCCAATCTTGGTGTTCTCTGGCAAATGCCAAATGTCCTGCACGGTGTTGGGCTGTAAGCACAACCCCCACCTGTGGACGTCGGGCCCTCATACCACCCTCATGGAGTCTGTTTCTGACCGTTTGAGCAGACACATGCACATTTGTGGCCTGCTGGAGGTCATTTTGCAGGGCTCTGGCAGTGTTCCTCCTTGCACAAAGGCGGAGGTAGCGGTCCTGCTGCTGGGTTGTTGCCCTCCTATGGCCTCCTCCATGTCTCCTGATGTACTGGCCTGTCTCCTGGTAGCGCCTCCATGCTCTGAACACTACGCTGACAGACACAGCAAACCTTCTTGCCACAGCTCGCATTGATGTGCCATCCTGGATGAGCTGCACTACCTGAGCCACTTGTGTGGGTTGTAGACTCCGTCTCATGCTACCACTAGAGTGAAAGCACCGCCAGCATTCAAAAGTGACCAAAACATCAGCCAGGTAGCATAGGAACTGAGAAGTGGTCTGTGGTCCCCACCTGCAGAACCACTCCTTTATTGGGGGTGTCTTGCTTATTGCCTATAATTTCCACCTGTTGTCTATTCCATTTGCACAACAGCATGTGAAATGTATTGTCAATCAGTGTTGCTTCCTAAGTGGACAGTTTGATTTCACAGAAGTGTGATTGACTTGGAGTTACATTGTGTTGTTTAAGTGTTCCCTTTATTTTTTTGAGCAGTATACAATATTTTGGTTATGGAAAATCTATTTCACAGCGGTTTAGATGGTACAATGATTCACCACACAATGACTGCTTGTTTTGTCACAACCCGGAAATGGCGGAGCGATTTCTGCATAGTGCATCTTTAACCCTAATTGCTCCAAGGGTCTCTGGCCACGACTCCACTCTCTAAGGGTGTCTCAAGGGGAGTTGGGATATGCAAAAAACATGTCCATTTCACGCCTCAAACTCCTACAGGTTACCCACTTGTACATGCAGTGAAACAGGAAGAATATAAGCACCCTCTATTAACACTTTTTACACACACACACACATGTTATATACAGGGCTAACTTATGCACTAATAGACACAGTAATGTTGATATTTACACGGGTCTCTCCCCAGCCTACAATGACAAGATTGTGGCATTTCTACGGCAACCCAACATCATTGAGATCCTGCAGGAGAGGCAACCAGAACTCGTCAGGAACCACTCACTCAAGTAGGTCAGCCCAATCACCATGGGAACCCTTTAATCAGATATTTAACCCTTAATCTTAACCTCCTAAATGTATTATGATCATGCCAAACGGCAGTATCACGAATGTTAACGCGTTTGTCTGCAGGGAAAGGTTACAGTTCATTCGCAGCGAGGGTGTTTCTGGGCTTGCTCGTCTCTCTAGCGATGCTGATCTAGTCATTTTGCTCAGGTGGGACCTTTGTGTGTGTCTTTGTGTTAATGTCTGTTTGTGATTGGTGTTTGGTGTATGTTTGCGTGTACGAGAAGGTATTGCGTGTATGTCTGTCTGTGTGTGAGTGAGAATTTAAGCACTCCTCTCTCCCTTAGCCTGTTTGAAGAGGAGGTCATGTCCTATGTGCCACCTGCTGCCTTACTGCACCCTAGCTACTGCTCCTCCCCTCAAAGCTCCCCTGGTGAGACCACACACACATATTTTCTCCTCATGCTCTTCTTCTTCCCTTAGTCTTGTTTCTAATTGAAACTATCCATCCAAGGAAGGGCAAGATAATGAGAAAAAGCCTTGAACCGTAAAAGTTGCTTAGCGCTCTCAATTAGTGAAGTTTAGTGGGGGGGGGGTTTCTGAACCAATTCTATGCTAGTACAAGTTGTAATAATGAGATACAGTTACGATATTCTGAGGAACTTATGTATTTTTTTCCTCTTCCTCCTCCTGCCCCTCTCTCAGGTACTCAGAGAGCTAATGCACGTGCCCCTGCCCCATACAAACGTGACTTTGAGGCCAAACTGAGAAACTTCTATCGCAAGCTGGAGACGAAGGGCTATGGCCAGGGACCTGGGAAAGTCAAGTGAGTACTTGATGACGTCATTCAACAAGTTGAGAGAACCGCTAAATTTCAGCAGTATTCTTACATGGAATCACTGGTCACTTTAATAATGTTTACATACTGCTTTACTCATTTCATATGTATATACTGTATTCTATTCTATTTTAGTCAATGCCACTCCGACATTGCTCATCCTAATATTGATTTATTTCTTAATTCCATTTTACTTTTAGATTTGTGTGTATTGTGGTGAATTGTTAGGTACTACTGCATTGTTGGAGCTAGGAACACAAGCACTTTTCTACACCCGCAATGACATCTGATAAATATGTGTATGTGACCAATATACAATTAGATTTGTTCATTCCTAAACTGTGTGCGCGTGTGCTGTGCCTGAGTGCGTTCATGACTGTCTGGCTGTTTTTTCTTCTTCCAGATTGATCGTTCGTAGAGATCACCTGTTGGAGGATGCCTTCAATCAGATCATGTGCTACTCCCGCAAAGACCTGCAGAGGAGTAAGCTGTATGTCAGCTTTGTGGGAGAGGAAGGGTGAGTGTTGCCTTTGTAGTTTAGGTCTTTTAATATTTTCTACACATTATCTTATGTTTGCTCATTTGCATCGGTTGTTATGTTGTCTCTGTGTACATTGTTTATTTTCCATCATCTCAATACATGATTTATGAAATGTGTGTGTGTGTTATAGGCTGGACTACAGCGGCCCTTCGAGGGAGTTCTTCTTCTTGGTGTCAAGGGAGTTGTTTAACCCTTACTACGGTCTGTTTGAGTACTCCGCCAACGACACCTACACTGTGCAGATCAGCCCCATGTCTGCCTTTGTGGACAACCATCACGAGTGGTGAGTGACAAGTTTACACTACCATGATGGTTAGACGGATGGATGGACAGGCGGGTGGTTGGATTTAGGAAGACGGACATGCTGTAGATAAAATAAGGAACAAAGACGCAGATAGACTTATGATAACATCTGACTTGTCATCATATACTATACATGTACTGTATTGCACCTAGCAATGTTGCTCTCTTCCAGGTTTCGTTTCAGTGGGCGTATCCTGGGCCTGGCTCTGATCCACCAGTATCTGTTGGATGCCTTCTTTACCCGCCCGTTCTACAAGGGCCTGCTGCGTATGTAAGTGTCTCAATCAGGTCCTCTTAGCTAGCAAATGGCTAGGGATCCTATCACCATGAACACCACCTTTTTATTGGTTTGACAATGCAACCACCCTGGCAAATTGCCAGTTATGCTTTAGCATAAAATAAATTCTATGACAAATACACACCTCACTATTTTTTAAGTAGTAACTACTGAACTGGAAGAAGCTGAACAGACAGGAGTTGGTTAGATTCATTTGACTTTTCAGTTACCATGCTTTCATTATGTGCTTGATATACACTCTGGAAAACATCATGCTAAATTACTAAAATGTTAATATAAGACTTAGTTATGAGATACATTTTTCACCTCTGTTGACCTTTGACACCTACAGCCCATGTGACCTGAGTGACCTGGAGTTCCTGGACGAGGAGTTCCACCAGAGTTTACAGTGGATGAAGGACAACGACATCGAGGACATGCTGGACCTCACCTTCACCGTCAACGAAGAGGTCTTCGGACAGGTGTGTGTGTGTGCATGCTTGTGTTTTGAATAATTAATGTTTTGTATATATATCTTCAATCATTTTAGACTACATACACTACCCTGCATTTGATATTTAATTGCTTGTTACAATGTGTTGTATTTGGGGGTGAATCCTGACTTTACTTAGTCATTCATTGATATCAATGGTAAGGTAGGATTCACCCTATATTGTGTTTCTATCTTTACGGCCCTATAGATCACAGAGAGAGAGCTGAAGCCAGGCGGTGCAGGTATTCCAGTGTCAGAGAAGAATAAGAAGGAGTACATTGAGCGCATGGTTAAGTGGCGCATCGAAAGGGGTGTGGCTCAGCAGACTGAGAGCCTGGTGCGAGGCTTCTATGAGGTAGGGCCCTGTGTTTTGCGCAATCATGTGACATAGCAAGATTTTATCCTGTATTTTAAGCCTTAGCCAGAAATGAGAATTACAGCAAAAATCTAAGCAATTGTCTGAGGATGGTGCTGGAACATCTGACATAAAAAGAAAAGGGGACAGTTTGATGAAAAAGCTTTAAATAAAGGTTAAAATCCAGGTTGTGACATAGTTGCACAAAACACAGGACCCTATGGCATCACACACATCATTGATAATGGTCCATCATTGTGATATGTATTAGTCAAGTGGCATTGTATCTGCATAATGATGCAGTGCTACGTCAGGTATTTTGTAATAGATAATGATGCAGCAAGTGGTAATTTATCTGAAATAGATAATCATGCATGCCAATAACAATTAATGTGGTTACTCCTAATGTATTAGGAGTATATTAGTATTGTGATATGTATTGGCCAGGTGGTAATGTCTCTGTAATAGAAAATGTATCAGAATTGTGACATGTGTTGGTCAGGTGGTGGACGTGAGGCTGGTGTCTGTGTTTGATGCCAGAGAGCTGGAGCTGGTGATTGCTGGCACTGCAGAGATTGACCTGGCAGACTGGAGGAACAACACAGAGTACAGAGGAGGTAGAGACAGGGGAGCAGTGGGGGGCAGTCTTAGCCTTGGAGAGTCAGACGGTGTGGGGGCACATTTTTCCAGCCAAATAGTAACACCCCTGATTTATATTCATCATCTAATGTTAATGTTAAAGATTTAGATCATGACTTTGATGGAATCAGGTGTTATTGCTTGGCTCCGCACAACTCATGGGCACCACTTTTGTTACAGATTGTGCTTCTAAGAACAGCAGGCTTATTTTGGTCTACGGCTGATCGGTACACCTTTCATCTTTCTCCCCAGGTTACCATGACCACCACATAGTCATCCGCTGGTTCTGGGCAGCAGTGGAGAGGTTCAACAATGAGCAGAGACTCCGACTGCTGCAGGTACTACTTTTCAAGGGACACTCCAATAGAGTTTGATACTGACAAAAGGCTGAGCTCCCCAGTCTTAACTTTGCTAACTCTTTATTTTTCAGCCCTGTTACCACTGGTATTTATCTGGTGTTGAAGTTGATATTATTTGGTAACATTTGGAACTTCCTGGTACAATTAATCCCCTAGTGACCGATAAATAATTCCGGGTAATATTGACATAATTGCCCTGTTAACATGTAGTTTCTCAGCGAATACCTGGTCATTAGGCACTAAAATAAAATGTTACCTAAACGGGGATTGTATATGTCTCCTTAGTTTGTGACAGGCACCTCCAGTATTCCCTATGAGGGCTTTGCCTCCCTCAGAGGTAGCAATGGACCACGAAGGTTCTGTGTGGAGAAGTGGGGCAAAATCACCTCCTTACCCAGGTATAGTACACCCCTCTGTCTGTCTGTCCATGTTTGCCTACCTGTCTATATGAGCTATTCTTATTTGTGTGTGAGATGTGTGCACATAAATTACTGTGTGTGCGGGGCGTGTACAGTCGTGGCCAAAAGTTTTGAGAATGACACAAATATTAATTTTTACAAAGTCTGCTGCCTCAGTTTGTATGATGGCAATTTGCATATACTCCAGAATGTTATGAAGAGTGATCAGATGAATGGCAATTAATTGCATAGTCCCTCTTTGCCATGCAAATGAACTGAATCCCCCAAAAACATGTCCACTGCATTTCAGCCCTGTCACAAAAGGACTAGCTGACATCATGTCAGTGATTCTCTCGTTAACACAGGTGTGAGTGTTGACGAGGACAGGGCTGGAGATCACTCTGTCATGCTGATTGAGTTCAAATAACAGACTGGAAGCTTAAAAAGGAGCGTGGTACTTGGAGTCATTGTTCTTCCTCTGTCAATCATGGTTACCTTCAAGAAACCACGTGCCGTCATCATTGCTTTGCACAAAAATGGCTTCACAGGCAAGGATATTGCTGCCAGTAAGATTGCACCTAAATCAACCATTTGTCGGATCATCAAGAACTTCAAGGAGAGCAGTTCAATTGTTGTGAAGAAGGCTTCAGGGCGCCCAAGAAAGTCCAGCAAGCGCCAGGACCGTCTCCTAAAGTTGATTCAGCTGTGGGATCGGGGCACCACCAGTACAGAGCTTGCTCAGGAATGGCAGCAGGCAGGTGTGAGTGCATCTGCACGCACAGTGAGGCCTTTGAAGGACCTTTGGAGGATGGCCTGGTGTCAAGAAGGGCAGCAAAGAAGGCACTTCTCTCCAGGAAAAACATCAGGGACAGACTGATATTCTGCAAAAGGTACAGGGATTGGACTGCTGAGGACTGGGGTAAAGTCATTTTCTCTGATGAATCCCCTTTCCGATTGTTTGGGGCATCCGGGAAAAAGTTTGTCCGGAGATGACTAGGTGAGTTCTACCATCAGTCCTGTGTCATGCCAATAGTGAAGCATCCTGAGACCATTCATGTGTGGGGTTGCTTCTCAGACAAGGGAGTGGGCTCACTTACAATTTTGCCTAAGAACATAGCCATGAATAAAGAATGGTACCAACACATTCTCCGAGAGCAACTTCTCCCAACCATCCAGGAACAGTTTGGTGACGAACAATGCCTTTTCCAGCATGGAGAACCTTGCCATAAGGCAAAAGTGATCACTAAGTGGCTCGGGGTAACAAAACATAGATATTTTGGGTCCATGGCCAGGAAACTCCCCAGACCTTAATCCCATTGAGAACTTGTGGTCAATCCTCAAGAGGCGCGTGGACAAACAAAAACCCACAAATTCTGACAAACTCCAAGCATTGATTAAGCAAGAATGGGCTGCCATCAGTCAGGATGTGGCCCAGAAGTTAATTGACAGCATGCCAGGGCAGATTGCAGAGGTCTTGAAAAAGAAGGGTCAACACTACAAATATTGAATCTTTGCATCAACTTCATGTAATTGTCAATAAAAGCCTTTGACACTTATGAAATGCTTGTAATTATACTTCAGTATTCCATAGTAACATCTGAAAAAAATATCTAAAGACACTGAAGCAGCAAACTTTGGAAATTAATATTTGTCATTCTCAAAACCTTTGGCCATGACTGTATATTATGTGTATCTGTCAGTGCTCTCCTCTCACTCTCAGTCTGCCTCTCTACAGGGCTCACACATGCTTTAACCGTCTGGACCTCCCACCGTACCCTTCGTTCTCCATGCTCTATGAGAAGATGCTGACAGCCGTGGAGGAAACCAGCACCTTTGGCCTGGAGTAAACTCTCCAAAATGGCTTCCACAGCCAGGGGTCAAATTGAGAAAGAACCACCCCCCCCCCCCCCCCAGCTTGGCTATACCTCCTGCCTCTGATCCCACACTTCCTGGAATCACGTTACTGTTCCATTACCTGCACTGATGCCCTCCATTTGATTCCTGTGTACAACAACCACACTTGTGCTTTATCTGTTTATTGGCCTTGGTTACTTGATCTCCCTTTTCCTACAGGGGCTCAGCCTGCCCTTCAAGTCCAGAGACACCTCTTCCTAATACCCTATGCTTCCTCCTGGATTGACCCCCTGCTCTGGACCTCGGAACTGTGTCTTTCTACTCTGGGACTGGAGACTATGTACACTATAATACATAATGGACTAATTCCTTGTCTTCAAACACACACTCATTCACTCTCACACACTTTCAAGATGACTCTCATGATTAATTTCTGAGGGGATTAAATTGTATGTCACAGCTCCTAAGGTGCACCAAAGGCATTGACTCACTCCAAAACACATTGTACTTTTTTTGGGGGGGTGGGGGGGGGTCATTTTAGCAGACGCTCTTATCCAGAGCGACTTACAGTAGTGAATGCATACATTTCATTTCATACATTTTTTTTTTTTTTTTTTTGACTTCTTACTTGACTTCTTATGCTAGACTACATGAGCAAGGCTCTAAAACTGGCACACACTAACTCACGATAATAAATACAATTGTAGGGTCACTCTTTTTCAAAATAAATTAGATGCACTTTCTCATACAGATATGAAGCTCCACACACACTGAGACATTGCCTAACAAGGCTCTATTTCTCACTAATGATATTGCCTCCCATCCACTGAACTGATGAATGTATCACATAAAAGACAATGTATGAAACTTCAGCACCTCTGGCTTGCTGTAGTAGGAGGACTGAGGAGCCTTTGCGGCCAAAGAAAAATAAACACCGGAGCCGCACCAGGAAGTGGATCACTTAAAATTTGTGGAATATGGAAGCCGAGACTGAAAGTGGCACCGGACACGTGCCTTTTTATGAGAGACACTTTCACTCAGTGTTTTGAGGAGGGTTGGTTGGGGACCCGATAGTGGGGCGCACCCATTTCTTCCTCTTGGGTCACAGCCGAAAAGTTGTAACGAGAGACTTTGTAATGTTTATTTGGTCGGTCAAAAGAACATTCAAATGGCTTTAGGTGTGTTACACACAACAAAAACAGAGCTACAACTCTTTAATTGTATTCTAAAATAGTTCCAGGATACAAACACGAGGGCAGCACATGATATGGTACTTACTTCAGTACCGTACACACAGCTATGGAAGCATCTTTAAGCTCGGGACATACACTACACACCTACACAGATGCTTATGATTTCTTGAAAGCACGTGTTCATCCTGGTTTTGGACTTCTCAGTGCATAACCCCTACCCAACAGACTCATTCAGACACACACACACACTTTTTATGTGTGTACGCATGATTACAACTACTGTACAGAGGTCTGTGCGAGCTAGACAGACAACCCGGGCTGGAAGCCCCACTGTGATGCATTGTGGAGGAAGACTTCATATCTCAGCCTGACTTGAAACTGCATGCAAGGTCCATCTCAGCAACTCTGTGAGCTGCACTGAGTCCGGGACCCCTAAAAGGTGTTGTGTTATATCTCGATATTTGCATGCCGAAATAGTGCAACACAAGTCTGTCCTTAATAGCTTTTGCATGAGGATATCGCAATTGATGTTGAGAAAAGGGCGGGAGGAGCCGGGTATGAACTGTAGGGTATGCTGCTATAATGCGTTATAAATGTGTCCGTGATGAGGTGGACGCGGTTAAATAAATATTTAGGTTTTGTGCCACATTGTTTATGGCTTCACAATTGTGAAATGTTATAAGCATTATGTTTGTTTATATGAAGGGTTATGACTAGTGTTACCGAAGTACTATGGCAACACACTTTAAGGGAATTGTTTTGTTACATTCATGAGATCACCTGTCTTGATGATAGGTTAGAGGTCATGGTTCATGGCTACACAGAGAACCACACGGTGTGTGCTGGTCCTGTATGTCTCATCCTTGTGTACATGTATGTCTGCACCTGTTGTGGGTGTGTGTAAATATATATTTTGCACCGAATGTACCAAAGGTTTGGGGCTTGCATAGCCAACCATGTCTCCCTAATTCTGTCAGGTTGACAGAATTAGGAATGACCCCAGCCTCGGCCACACATCCCCTTGATTTTAGAGGGGCAGCTTCATTGCATGCCCAGTAACCCTTCACAACAGGGTTTAAATAATTTCTGCCAATCAATACATTTTCCACGCTAACATTTTTCTTCTGCTGCAAATGTCCAAATAAGAATAAAGTCAGTTTGCTCCTCACCCAATGAGGACAAAGCTCACCGCCACCACCACTCCCCATGGCTGATCAATTACCAATAGGATTGGACATCTGTGTCAGAACTACACTCTATGCAAAAGCTCCTGTATCTCTCCATTTCACCACCATTATTGTATTAAAAGACTGACAAATGTCAAGTTTTAATTGGTAAGTTTTAATTAGCGATACATGAATGCGTGTTTTCTTTCTGTGTATCTTTAGAGAGATGAACCAGGGGCTCAGCTCGTGAGCCCAACGCTTAGAGAGCAGCAGATGAAGATCTACAGCATAGAATGGACATGGTTTTCTGTTCTATAAGATAGAGAATATCTCTCCTTCTGTCCTATATATTTCTTTCTGCAGAAATAAACAAACACATATCTTATTTTAACTGTGCATTCCACAAACAACATCTATAGGAAAATATGAAAATACCCAGGCCCAACTAAACAATTCAAAGGCAAAGTATGTTTTTTTTGCTGATCAATAATTGTATTGATGGTTTTCAGCTTTTTGTGCAATACATGTCAGAATGACCCTGTCCTAGGGAGACAATTGTTCTGTGATCAGATAACACAATGTTATTCTCTTTCAAGTAATCGTTTCGGTATTTCACTTATGGGATACGCCCCCAGCGTATTCTTCAGAAGCCTTTGCTAAACTACACCAGCCATGATTGGCTGGACGTCGAGACGTGTGCGTCGGGGAAGGGTGTCCCTCCTACACGCCAAAAGGTCAGACGCAGCGTCTCTGAGTCATTCTCATCAGAAAACTTACCTCGACACGGCTGCATTTTAGAGAGTTAGCTAAACTGTTCACAGACGTAAGCTTAGAACTTGCTCGCCGGGCCCGATTCTCTGGACTGTGCGGTGGTGGCAATTTTCCATTTCCTTCGCCATAGAGGAAAATTCTTAGAGGGAGGAACGGGTACTGTGACACGGCTACCTCGTTCACGACAAAGTTGGCTGTACCCCAACAGTGACTAGTCGTTAGCAAGCTAGCCACCACGCTAGCTAGCTTTTGTGGTTTTACTCAGCTTAGTGTAGCTATTAAAACATTTTCTATTTTTTCTTATGTCATTTTGGAAACGATATCCGGCCATTTGTGTGCCACAGAGTGAAAACTAAAACATAGCATCCCAGCTATGGCAACAAAAGCATCTCCCACTCCAAACGAGTGGAAGCTCCTGGCACGAATCTGCACCTGTGAAAACAAGATATCGGCGAAGGATACCAACTAGGTGTGCTCCGCTTGCCTCGGGCTGCAACATGGCCAGGAAGTGTCAGTCTCCCTTGGCTCCTGTCCACACTGTGCCCTCTTCACTGTGACTATTCCATGTGAGAAATTGCCAATAAACTGACGATCTCGTACAACGCTGTGTACTACTCCCAACACAGAACAGTGCAAACTGGCTCTAACCAGAATAGAAAGAGGAATGGGAGGCCCCGGTGCACAACTGGGCAAGAGGACAAGTATATTAGTGTCTAGTGTGAGAAACAGACACCTCACAAGTCCTCAACTGGCAGCTTCATTAAATAGTACCCGCCAAACACCAGTCTCAACGTCAATAGTGAAGAGGCGACTCGGGATGCTGGCCTTCTGGGCAGAGTTGCAAAGAAAAAGCCATATCGCAGACTGGCCAATAAAAAGAAAAGATTAAGAATGGCAAAAGAACACAGACACTGGACAGAGGAAGATCAGAAAAAGTGTTCCGGACAGACATATCTAAGTTTGAGGTGTTCGGATCACAAAGAAGAACATTCGTGAGACGCAGAAAAAATTAAAAGATGCTGGAGGAGTGCTTGACGCCATTTGTCAAGCATGGTGGAGGCAATGTGATGGTCTGGGGGGGGGCTTTGGTGGTGGTAAAGTGGGAGATTTGAACAGGGTAAAAGGGATTTTGAAGAAGGAAGGCTATCACTCACAACGAACTGACTTGTTGAAAAGGTATGGATGCTTCCGGGTTTGGAGCGAGTAGGTGTGCTGCACTTCGCTCCGCAGGTAATATTACATCTCATTACATTACAACGGTTTGATTTGTTTGATCTGAGCAATTTTTTAGCTAGCTACTTATGTCTTTGTATCGAAGATAATTGTGTAGTTTAGAGTAATTATCGAGGTTAGCTAGCCAGCTATTTTCATCCGCCGCGCCGCGCCACCATTCTCCTACTTAGTCAACACTGCTAGCTAGCCAACTTCTACCGACTAGCAGCACTGTAGAAACTAATAGAAACTAATACATTACAACGGAACGATTTGATTAGTGTAGTGTTAGCAAGCTACATAGTTGTCTTTGCATCTAAGATAATTGTGTAGTTTAGAGTAATTATCGAGGTTAGCTAGCCAGGTTAGCTAGTGTTAGCTAGCTACATAGTTGCCTTTGTATCATGATAAGGTGTAGCACTGAAACTATCGAGGTTACCTAGCCAGCTACACTTTCAAACAAATTCAACAACGCAGCCACTGCTAGCTAGCCTACTTCACCAGCCAGCGGTACTGTATCATTTTAGTCATTTTAGTCAATAAGTTGTCTTTGTCATAGTTTGATAATTGTGTAGTTTAGAGTAATTATCGAGGTTAGCTAGCCAGCTATTTTCGTCCCCCGCGACGCCATTTCCAAACCTAGCCAACTATTACCGACGAGCAGCATTGTAGAAACTAAATACATTACAAAGGAACGTCTTGATTAGTGTTATGTTAGCTAGCTACATAGTTGCCTTTGTATCATGATAAGGTGTAGCACTGAAACTATCGAGGTTACCTAGCCAGCTACACTTTCAAACAAAGTCAACAACGCAGCCACTGCTAGCTAGCCTACTTCACCAGCCAGCAGTACTGTATCATTTTAATCATTTTAGTCAATAAGATTTTTGCAATGTAAGCTTAACTTTCTGAACATTCGAGACGTGTAGTCCACTTGTCATTCCAATCTCCTTTGCATTAGCGTAGCCTCTTCTGTAGCCTGTCAACTATGTGTCTGTCTATCCCTGTTCTCTCCCCTCTGCACAGGCCATACAAACGCTTCACACTGCGTGGCCGCTGCCACTCTAACCTGGTGGTCCCAGCACGCACGACCCACGTGGAGTTCCAGGTCTCCGGCAGCCTCTGGAACTGCCGGTCTGCGGCCAACAAGGCAGAGTTCATCTCAGCCTATGCTACCCTCCAGTCCCTCGACTTCTTGGCGCTGACGGAAACATGGATTACCACAGATAACACTGCTACTCCTACTGCTCTCTCCTCGTCTGCCCACGTGTTCTCGCATACACCGAGAGCATCTGGCCAGCGGGGTGGTGGCACTGGAATCCTCATCTCTCCCAAGTGGACATTCTCTCTTTCTCCCCTGACCCATCGTCTATCGCCTCATTTGAATTCCATGCTGTCACAGTTACCAGCCCTTTCAAGCTTAACATCCTTATCATTTATCGCCCTCCAGGTTCCCTTGGAGAGTTCATCAATGAGCTTGACGCCTTGATAAGTTCCTTTCCTAAGGATGGCTCACCTCTCACATTTCTGGGTGACTTTAACCTCTCCACGTCTACCTTTGACTCATTCCTCTCTGCCTCCTTCCTTCCACTCCTCTCCTCTTTTGACCTCACCTAGGATAGGATAAAGTAATCCTTCTAACCCCCCCCCCCTTAAAAGATTTAGATGCACTATTGTAAAGTGGTTGTTCCACTGGATATCATAAGGTGAATGCACCAATTTGTAAGTCGCTCTGGATAAGAGCGTCTGCTAAATGACTTAAATGTAAATCACTCCATTTTGCAACGCCATGCCATACCCTGTGGATGGTGCTTAATTGAAGCCAGTTTCTTCCTACATCAGGACAATGACCCAAAGCACAGCTCCAAACTATGCAATAACTATTTAGGGAAGAAGCAGTCAGCTGGCCAGCACAGTCACCGGATCTCAACCCTATTGATCTGTTGTGGGAGCAGCTTGACAGTATGGTACGTAAGAAGTGCCCATCAAGCCAATCCAACGTGTGGGAGGTGCTTCAGGAAGCATGAGGTGAAATCTCTTCAGATTACCTCAACAAACTGACAACTAGAATGCCAAAGGTCTGCAAGGCTGTAATTGCTACATATGGGGGATTCTTTGACGAAAGCAATGTTTGAAGGACACAATTATTTCAATTAAAAATCATTATTTATAACCTTGTCAATGTCTTGACTATTTTTTCTATTCCTTTTGCAACTCATTTCATGTATGTTTTCATTGAAAACAAGGACATTTCTAAGTGAACCCAAACTTTTGAACGGTAGTGTATGTATATTTGTAAACAACAGCTGGTGCATGAAACCTAAGGAAGTCTCAAGGTTTTGCTCGCCTGAGGTAGAGTATCTCATGATAAGCTGTAGATCACACTATTTACCAAGACAGTATTCTTCTATATTCTTTGTAACTATCTATTTACCACCATAAACCGATGCTGGCACTAAGACCACACTCAATGAGCTGTATATGGCCGTAAGCAAACAGCAAAACGCTCATCCAGAGACGCCGCTCCTAGTGGCTGGGGACTTTAATGCAGGGAAACTTAAATCCGTTTTACCATAATTCTACCAGCATATTAAACGTGCGACCAGAGGGGGAAAAAAACTCTAGACCACCTTTATGCCACACACAGAGACGTGTACAAAGCTCTCCCTCGCCCTCCATTTTGCAAATCTGACCATAATTCTATCCTCCTGTTACCTGCTCACAAGCAAAAACTAAAGCAGGAAGTACCAGTGACTCGCTCAATACGGAAGTGGTCAGATGACACGGATGGTATGCTACAGGACTGTTTTGCTAGCACAGACTGGAATATGTTCCGGGATTTTTCCGATGGCATTGAGGAGTACACCACATCTTTCACTGGCTTCATCAATAAGTGCATCCATGACGTCGTCCCCACAGTGACTGTAAGTACATACCCCAACCAGAAGCCATGGATGACAGACAACATCCGCACTGAGCTAATGGGTAGAGTTGATGCTTTCAAGGAGCGGGACTCTAACCTGTAAGCTTATAACAAATCCGACGAACCATCAAACAGCCAAAGCGTCAATACAGGACTAAGATTGAATGGTACTATACTGGCTTCGACACTCGTCAGATTTGGCAGGGCTTGCAAACTATTACAGACTACAAAGGGAAGCACAGCTGCAAGCTGCCCAGTGACACGAGCCTACCAGATGAGCTAAATTACTTCTGTGCTCATTTTGAGGCAATTAACACTGAAACATGCATGAGAGCATCAGCTGTTCCGGACGACTGTGTGATCATGCTCTCAGTTGCCGACGTAAGACCTTTTAAACAGGTCAACATTCACAAGGCCGCATGGCCAGACGGATTACCATGACGTGTACTCCGAGAATGCGCAGACCAACTGGCAAATATCGTCATTGACATTTTCAACCTGTCCCTGACGGAGTCTGTAATACCAACACCCTAGACCCACTCCAATTTGCATACCGCCCCAACAGATACACAGATGATGTAATCTCTATTGCACTCCACACGGCCCTTTCCCACCTAGACAAAAGGAACTCCTATGTGAGAATGCTATTCATTGACTACAGCTCAGCGTTCAACACCATAGTGCCCTCAAAGCTCATCATTAAGCTAAAGACCCTGGGACTAAACACCTCCCTCTGCAACTGAATCCTGGACTTCCTGATGGGCTACCCCCAGGTGGTAAGTGTAGGTAACAACACATCCGCCACGCTGATCCTCAACACGGGGGCCCCTCAGGGGTGTTTGCTCAGTCCCCTCCTGTACTCCCTGTTCACTCATGACTGTGTGGCCAGGCATGACTCCAACACCATCATCAAGTTTGCCTACCACACAACAGTGGTAGGCCTGATCACCCACAATGATGAGACAGCCTATAGGGAGGAGGTCAGAGACCTGGCCGTGTGGTGCCAGGACAACAACCTCTCCCGCTATGTGATCAAGACAAAGGAGATGATTGTGGACTACAGGAAAAGGAGGACCGAGCAGGACACCATTCTCCTCAATGGGGCTATATTGGAGCAGGTTGAGAGCTTCAAGTTCCTTGACCGCCGTGAATAGGGCACGACAAAGCCTATTCCCCCTCAGGAGACTGCAAAGATTTGGCAATGGTCCTCAGATCCTCAAAGGTGCTATAGCTGCACCATCGAGAGCATCCTGACTGGTTGCATCACTGCCTGGTATGGCAACTGCTCGTCCTCCGACCGCAAGGCACTACAGAGGGTAGAACATACAGCCCAGTACATCACTGGGGCCAAGCTTCCTGCCATCCAGTACCTCTACCAGGCGTTGTCAAAGGAAGGCCCTAAAAATTGTCAAAGATTCCAGCCACCCTAGTCATAGAATATTCTCTCTACTACCGCACGTGAAGCGGTACCGGAGCGCCAAGTCTAGGTATAAAGACTTCTTAACAGCTTCTATCACCAAGCCATAAGACTCCTGAACAGTTTATCAAATGGCTATCCAGATTATTTGCATTGCCCCCCCCCCCCCCCCTTTACGCTGCTGCTACTTTGTTTATCTATTCAGAGTCACTTTAACTCTACCTTCATAACTAAATAAATAACTTCACAGATCTTCATTGTAAAGGGTTTAAACACTGTTTCCCATGCTTGTTCAATGAACCATAAACAATTAATGAACATGCACCTGTGGAACGGTTGTTAAGACACTAACAGCTTACAGACGTTAGGCAAATAAGGTCACAGTTATGAAAACATAGGACACTAAAGAGGCCTTTCAACTGACTCTGAAAAACACCAAAAGAAAGATGCCCAGGGTCCCTGCCCAGGGTCCCATGCCCAGGGTCCTCTCATCTGCGTGAACATGCCTTAGGCATGCTGCAAGGAGGCATTGCAACGTCCATACTGTGAGACTCCTAAGCCAGCGCTACAGGGAGACAGGACGGACAGCTGATCGTCCTCGCAGTTTCAGACCACGTGCAACAACACCTGCACAGGATCGGTACATCCGAGCATCACACCTGCGGGACAGGTACAGGATGGCAACAACAACTGCACGAGTTACACAAGGAATGCACAATCCCTCCATCAGTGCTCAGACTGTCTGCAATAGGCTGAGAGAGGCTGTACTGAGAGCATGTAGGCCTGTTGTAAGGCAGGTCCTCACCAGACATCACTGGCAACAACGTCGCCTATGGGCACAAACCCACCGTCGCTGGAACAGACAGGTCTGGCAATAAGTGCTCTTCACTGACGAGTCAGTTTTGTCTCACCAGGGGTGATAGTCGGATTCACGTTTGTCGTCGAAGGAATGAGCGTTACACCGAGGCCTGTAATTTGGAGCGGATCAATTTGGAGGTGAAGGGTCCGTCATGGTCTGGGGCAGTGTGACACAGCATCATCGGACTGAGCTTGCTGTCATTGCAGGCAATCTCAATGCTGTGCGTTACAGGGAAGACATCCTCCTCCCTCATGTGGTACCCTTTCTGCAGGCTCATCCTGACATGACCCTCCAGCATGACAGTGCCACCAGCCATACTGCTCGTTCTGTGTGTGATTTCCTGCAGGACAGGAATGTCAGTGTTCTGCCATGGCCAGCGAAGAGCCCGGATCTCAATCCCATTGGGCACGTCTGGGACCTGTTGGATCAGAGGGTGAGGGCTAGGGCCATTCCCCCCAGAAATGTCCTGGAACTTGCAGGTGCCTTGGTGGAAGAGTGGGGTAACATCTCACAGCAAGAACTGGCAAATCTGGTGCAGTCCATGAGGAGGAGATGCACTGCAGTACTTAATGCAGCTGGTGGCCACACCAGATACTGACTGTTACTTTTGATTTTGACCCCCCCCCCTTTGTTCAGGGACACATTATTCCATTTATGTTAGTCACATGTCTGTGGAACTTGTTCAGTTTATGTCTCAGTTGTTGAATCTTATGTTCATACAAATATTTACACATGTTAAGTTGAGGACAGTGAGAGGACGTTACATCTTACCTCAATTGCCTTGACTAACCGGTGCCCCCGCACATTGACTCTGTACTGGTACCCCCTGTATATAGCCTCGCTGCTGTTATTTTACTGCTGCTCTAATTATTTGTTACTTTTATTTTTTACTTGACACATATTTTTCTTAACTGCATTGTTTGTTTTTCCCCACCTAAAATTGTTTTTATTGTTACATTTTTTTATCCTGTTTCTCCCCTATCCAATTGGTAGTTAGTCTTGTCTCATCGCTGCAACTCCCGTATGGACTCGGGAGAGGCGAAGGTCGAGAGCCGTGCGTCCTCTGAAACACAACCCAACCCCCAACAGAGGGTGCTGCTGCAATTCGCAGTCACCCCACCTCGATTAGAGGGATTTATATACACTCAGACTCAGGGGGAATCAGCGTGTGTCCTCCGGGAGGAAATCGCAATGCTATAGAACAGTCAGCTGCTCTTGGAACACCTGACATTTCTAGGTTTCAGAATAAACACATTGAAGAGCGTTCTGATTCCCACGCAGACTGTTCCTAGGTTTAACCCTAGATTCGGTATCATTCAAAGCTCGCCTTTCAGTGGAACGTATAAGAACATTCCAGAATTGCCTAGCACTGTTTCACACAGGGTACCTGGTCTCTTTCAAAACATGCTGAGGCTGCTAGGTTTGATGGCATCAGCTTTAGTAGTCATCGCATTAGGACGCTTGAATATGAGAGGGTTTCAATGCTGGGTCTGAGCCCAATACGTCACAAACATCAGTGTACAAATCTCAATAGGTTGCACTGCACTCCTGGAGACACCCGACATTTCTGTAACAGGGTGTCCAGATGGGCACTGTTTTATCCAGAAAAGTAGTCAAGATTGACTAATCTCTCTCGGGTTGGGGTGCGACCCTACTCGCCTGAGTAGCCTCGTTTCACTGCCAAAAATAAAATTAAACCAATGCAAATAGTCTGGGTAGCTATTTCATTAGATGTTCAGGAGTCTTTTGGCTTGGGGATAGAAACTGTTAAGAAGTCTTTTGGAACTCGACTTGGCGCTCCGGTAACACTTGCCTTGTGGTCATAAGAGATGGTGGCAGAAACATTATGTACAAAATAAGTTACAAATAACACGAAAAAACACACACAATAGCACAATTTGTTATGGGACTGTAAAACGGCAGCCATCTCTTCTGGCGCCATTAAGTATTCCAGCGAGTTGGGAAACTAAAAACTGTAATATTTTATGTTTCACCGAGTCGTGGCTGAACGACGAGATGAATAACAAACAGCTGGCGGGTTTTACGCTTTTGCGACTGGATAGAACAGCCGCTCTGGTAAGACGAGGGGTGGGCGGTCTATGTGTATTTGTAAACAACAGCTGGTGCACGAAATTTTAAGGAAGTCTCTAGGTTTTGCTGGGCTTTGCCTCATACATTTGCAAAGTTTTACTTTTTTTCGGTGTCACCACAACAACCCTGGCACATACTGTTTTATGTGTAGAATCTTCTGAGGGTCAAGGCCCATTTGTGTGTTATATCGCACATGGCAGTCGTCGTCAGGATAAGCTTGTCTGGCAATACAGGAGTTAGTATATCCCATAAGTTAAATACCGAAACAAATACTCAAAAGTTAACTTTAGGTGACAACCGTAACCCCGGTTCTCTGATAGTATGAGTGAGGTATTTCACCAGACCACCCTCCTTGCATGAGTGAGGAAGAGCTGTTGCTAATTTTGAATGAGTCAGATGCTGTGTGGGACCTTTTTATAGGGTAGGAAGGACACCCTTCCCCGACGCACACATCTCGACGTCCAGCCAATCATGGCTGGTATAGTGTAATAAAGGCTTCTGACAAATACGCTGGGGGCATAGGCCACAAGTAAAATACCTCTCATACTATAGAGAACCCGGGTTACGGTCGTAACCTAAAGTGTTTTACTTAGAAATATAACCACCAGAGGGCATCATCGGTCACAGGGTCACGTCGATGATGCCGTCTCTTTGACAACCTTCAAAAAAGTGTGTTAATACCTAACAAATTATTTAAGTGAACACCCAGTCAAGTTAGAAGTATAAATTAAGTTACTACTGATGCATGGGTTAAAATATCATTTATTTTATTATGAAAATTGAGATGTAGTTGAAAAGACGTAGACACGTCGCGCCTGCGCAGAACGAGGCGACAAAATGTCAAAACCGTCCGAACGAGATTAGCCGCAATCTAAGTTTGAAGACGTGTTGCTCACATCAACGGGAGGAAGGATTTTAGCCAGATGATAGCTAGGCACAAAACTCGCTTATTAATAAACACAGTCAATAGGGAAAGTTTAAGCAAGTTTGTCAATCAACCCGATAGTTAGTTAGCTGTCTATTAAAGAAAAGTAAAAGGGAGCTAGTACGGTTGTTTAGATGGATGGATAGCTAGCTAGCGAACGTTAGCCGTTGTTCTTCGTGACCTGTCTTTCAAGTAACTAACCAGCTGTTCTACTACTAGCAAGTTATTATCTACAGCTAAAGCATCTCGAACTAGCTAGCTATTAGCTAGTAACTTAGTTAACGTTACTATGTAGCTATCCAGCTAATAGTTATAACGTTAGCTAACTAAATAACTTTAAGCTAACTACTATACCTGGTTTAGCACTGGCTAAACACATTAGCTACTAGCTGGCTAGATAGTCTACGGCCTTGATTCGGCTTGACAGGTGCAAATTTATTGCCACAGTGAAGTCCGGCTGACAACAACGATGTCTCGCAGGCGGATTGACAGCCGCAATGGACCGACTGGGCTACTTGGAGAAATTCAAACCCTTATCAATACGGAACCGATGGACAGTGTTTATGACATCACTGGCGAGTTGGGCAGGTGAGCCAATGTGACAATGTCCCCTTTTCAAACTTTCTCATTCCATCAACCTCTTCTCTCAGATCGTGTTATGACTCCAATGCATTCCATTGGCCTTTTGCATCCTAGAGAGCAAACGTTAGTGAGCTAACGTACTCACAACCTATCGAGGATGGATAACATATTTAGCTATAACAAATGTATCCCTCTTTATCAAATCTAACTGTATTTATTACATGCTTTGTAAACAACAGGTGTAGTATACTAACAGTGAAATGCTTACTTCCGGGCCCTTCCCAACAATGCATGGGGGGGGGAGAATAATAGGAAAATAATAAAACAAGGAATAAATACACAATGATTATACAAGGGGTAGCAGTACCAAGTCCATGTGCAGGGGTACGAGGTAATTGAGGTATGTATGTGTGTGTGTATGTATGTGTGTATATTTTGCTCCAGAGTGGTGCTGCATCTCAGGGCATGAGGTGTCACTACAAACACCCTGGTTCGTATCCAGGCTGTATTACAACCGGCGGTGATTGGGAGTCCCATAGGGCGGCGCAAAATTGGCCCAGCGTCGTCTGGGTTTGGCTGGTGTAGGCCGTCATTGTAAATAAGAATTTGTTCTTAACTGACTTGCCTAGTTAAATAAAGGTTAAATATAAAAATATACTGTAAGTAGGTATAAAGTGACTAGGCGACAGGATAGATAATGAACAGTAACAGCAGCATATGTGATGAGTCAAAAGAGTTGGTGCAAAAAGGGGCAATGCAGATAGTCTGGGTAACTATTGGTTAGCTATTTAGCAGTCTTATGGCTTGAGGGTAGAAGCTGGTCAGGGTCCTGTTGGTTCCAGACTTGGCTCATCGCTACTGCTTGCTGTGTGGTAGCAGATAGAACAGTCTATGACTTGGGTGGCCGGAGTCTTCTAACAATTTATAGGGCCTTCCTCTGACACCGCCTGGTATAGAGGTCATGGATGGCAGGGAGCACGGCCCCAGTGATGCCAAGAAGTTGCTGTACCAAGCAGTGATGCAGCCAGTCAAGATGCTCTCAATGGTGCAGCTGTGTACTTTTTTAATGTGGAACCTTGATGCTTATCACACTGTAAATGCAATTGTAGTAGATTTGTGGGTAAAGGATTTTCTCCCAATATAATTTGTTATCAAATTTCAGGAAAATCCAAACGTTACATTTTTTGTTCCATATTCAAACAGGATGACCTCAGTCCTTTTGTAAGTAGATAGCCTAACCTTTGTGACCTATCCTCACAAAGAGATGTGACTATAAGCGCTGTACGTGTGCCTGTCCCAAACCTAACATGTGTTGCCTACCATAAAGGACCCATTACTAGGTACACCCTAGCCCAAGAATGTATACTTAAGGAGTGAATGTGGTCCGACCGTTACTCCTTATGTTCCAAAGACCTTGTGTTATTTTCAGAGGTAGACTGTCTCTGGAAGACAAAACAGCCAAATACTCCAAAACATGAATTGATTATTAGTTGCGATACAGTTCTAGAAACATAAAGCCCTTTACTTTCATATCACATCAAAATATTTCACAAATGCAAAATATACACTTACTGTACACTGTTTTAGCCGGCTTCATCACAGTTGCAGCCAACAGTATTTTTCAGTGACAACACATTTCTGGCGGCTTTCTTCTGTTACACAGGGGTGTTCGAAGCATGCTAGATAGGTCATTAGTACAGGTGGCCTCCTTTGTCTTCCAGTGAACACCCGCCAAATGCAGTTAGATTTTGTCATTGGTGGGTAAGAATGCCTATTTCACCCAGCCACGTTGGCGGGTGGTCACACTGAGCATTTGGATATGCAAAAATTCAATCCAAAGCCCACATGTAGATGGTCGAATTGAGAAAGGCTACCAAAGTATGACTACTGTCGTGTTTCTTGGCCAGTTATATCGTTTTGTTCACACGCTAGGTAGTTTGAGTTTGGTGCAACTGTCTGCTGCTAAGATGCTATCAAAGATTTTTTTCTTCACAGACAAGACAGTGCTCAGTTACCGTGGTAACGACCATCCCTTAAATGGGCAGCTGACATTTTTAAAGGTACATTGACCATGGATCACTCCGAAAACTTTTATTCATGAACTTTTAGCCGTTTCTTATCAGTAACACTGAAATACTTTAATTGTTCTCTTTTGATTTATTTGTATGCTTCTACATTTCTATTTAGGAATACATCATGTACTCCTTGTAAACAAATATCAGCATAGAGATCTGAACTTCTCTACTCTTTCCATGACAGATGGACCAGGTGAATTCAGGTAAAAGCTATGATCCCTTATTGATGTCACTTGTTAAATCCACTTCAATCAGTGTAGAGATGAAGGGGAGGAGACATGTTAAAATAAGGATTTTCAACCCTTGAGACAATTAAACATGGATTGTGTATGTGTGCCATTCAATGGGTGAATGGGCAAGACAAACTATTTCAGTGCCTTTTAAACGGGGTATGGTAGTAGGTGTCAGGCACACCGGTCTGTGTCAAGAACTGCAACGCTGCTGGGTTTTTCATGCTCAACAGTTTCCTGTGTGTATCAAGAAAGGTCCACCACCCGAAGGACAACTGGGCTGCGTTGGAGTCAACACGGGCCAGCATCCTTGTTGAACGCTTACGGGTCCATGCCCAACCAATTGAGGCTGTTCTTAGGGGAAAAAAGGGGAGGGGGCTGCAACTTTATATTAGTAAGGTGTTCCTAATGTTCGGTATACTCAATGTATTTTAATAAAAAAGGATTTTGTGGCAGGGCAGGCACTTTGTAGAACGTGTTTCATTTGTTTTTACTATTCTATCTAAATTAATGTTGTCACGATACCAACATTTTAATAATGATATGATACCAGGCGACGATCACTATACTGAGTAGCCTAGCGCCCTGTTTGCCCACCCGCTTGTTCCCATTTTCTAAACATTATGCGTATGTGCTACACAAAAAACTGATATTCACACTTCTACTCAATACAACAAATATTTAATTGAACCTCACACTGTTCACTGTATAATAGAATACTGCATAGGAAAAATAGCGTAATTAAATTGTTGCCAGCAGCAGAGTTAGTCACCAACGCTCTGGATAACATGAACACAGCCTAACCAGCTCTGCTAGGGTGAGTAAAATGGTCAGAGTGGGGTGTTCTCTCATTATGTGTCTGGAAGTAGCTAGCCAATGTTGGCCAGTTAGCTTGGGTGCTTGACTGCAGTTGTGAGGTCAGAACGTTCGGATCAACCCGACTCATCGGCCAGAGCGTCCGGTGTGCTCTCTGAACGCGAAACGTTCTGAATTTACGAATGGACAATCTGACAGCACAGTTGCAGTCACCAACGCTCTGAATAACATAACAGCTAACCAGCTCTGCTAGGGCGAGTAATGTTCAGTGAGCTGTTGTCTCTCACTTGGATGTCTGGAAGTAGCTAGCAAGTTAGCTTGGGTGCTTGACTGCTGCTGTTAGTACATTCGGATGAACCCTTAAAGAGATGGGTGGGGCTAAAGCTTAAGAGGGTGTGAACGATGTTGAATGGGTGTAGACAAAGGGCGCTCCAATAGTAGTTCAAAAAGTTCAAAGACCATTTTCTCAAAAGTGAGTTTACAAGTTTATCACTATCAACGCAGAATTAGTTTCCCATTGTTCCTCAACTGTAGTGTATGATATACAATTTTGTAGCTGAGTCTCTACTTTTATCCAATGTAAAAAAACGCAATATCAAATTTTGCTACGTAAGCCGGTCGTTCACATATAAGGTCCCACAGTTGACTGTGCATGTCAGAGCGAAAACCAAGCCATGAGGTCGAAGGAATTCACCGTAGAGCTCCAAGACAGGATTGTGTCGGCACAGATGTGGGGAAGGGTACCAAAAAATGTCTGAAGCATTGAAGGTCCCCAAGAACAGAATGGCCTCCGTCATTCTTAAATGGAAGAAATTTCGGAACCGCTAAGACTTCCTAGAGCTGGCCGCCTGGCCAAACTAAGCAATCGGGGGAGAAGGGCCTTGGTCAGGGAGGTGACCAAGAACCTGATGGTCACTGCCAGAGCTCCAGAGTTCCTATGTGGCGATGGGAGAACCTTCCAGTAGGACAACCAGCACTTCACCAATCAGGCCTTTATGGTAGAGTGGCCAGACAGAAGCCACTCAGTAAAAGGCACATGACAGCCCGCTTGGAGTTTGCCAAAAGGCACCTAAAGGACTCTCTGACCATGAGAAACAATCATCTCTGGTCTGATGAAACCAAGATTGAACTCTTTGGCCTGAATGCCAAGCTTCACGTCTGGAGGAAACCTGGCACCATCCCTACGGTGAAGCATGGTGGTTGCAGCATCATGCTGTGGGCATGTTTTTCAGCGGCAGGGACTGGGAGACAAGTCAGGATTGAGAGGAAAGATGAACGGGGCAAAGTACAGTGAGATCCTTGATGAAAACCTGCTCCAGAGCGCTCAGGACCTCAAACTGGGGTGACGGTTTACCTTCCAACAGGACAACGACCCTAAGCACACAGCCAAGACAACGCAGGAGTGGCTTCGGGACAAGTCCTTGAATGGCCCAGCCAGAGCCCGGACTTGAACCTGATTGAACATATCTGAAAATAGCAGTACTGTGACGCTCCCCATCCAACCTGACAGAGCTTGAGATCATCTGCAGAGAAGAATGGGAGATACTCCCCAAAGACAGGTGTGCCAAGCTTGTAGAGTCATACTCAAGAAGACTCTTGGCTGTAATCGCTGCCAAAGGTGCTTCAACAAGATATTGAGTAAAGGGTCTGAATGCTTATGTAAATGTGATATTTCAGTTTTGATTTTTAATACATTTGCTAAAATGTTAACTGTTTATGCTTTATCATTATGGTGTATTGTCAATTAATCAGGCTGTAACGTAACAATGTGGAAAAAGTCAAGGGGTCTGAATACTTTCTGAATAAATTGTACATGTCATTGTGTCTGTAAGGAGAAAATACTTCATGATACCTTCTACTCTTCAGTTAAGACATACACACCACTCTCTCTCCCACAAACATACACACACTGATACCAAATTTAAAAAAAAATCTGCACCAAACAGAATGTAAGGAGCCACATAAAGATTTTTTTATACAGTTAGGCCTATTTGAATCCTACATTTGAAGCACATCTCATGAGTAGCAGACCCTTTTCCTTTCATCCTGTGCCAATCAAATTTGCTTAGACCTACTGTCAAGTCACCAGGTTATTTTTTGACTAGGCCGAATTTTTTTAAATATTTTTTTAATTTTTTGTAATATTTAGTATTTTTTTTAATTTTTTTTTATATTTTAATATTTTTGTTTATTTTTTTTTTGTCACTTTTATTTATCTAGGTAAGTCAGTTAAGAAAAAAATCTTATTTCCAATGACGGCCTAGGAACAGTGGGTTAACTGTTAACAGAACAACAGATTTTTACCTTGTCAGCTCTGGGATTCGATCTTGCAACCTTTCGGTTACTAGTCCAACACTCTAACCACTAGGCTACCTGCCCCCCTAATAATTGGCAGGCCTGGATTAGTTTAAAACCGCCCGTGTCATGGTTTGTGAAAACCGTGGCTGAACAAAAATACATTACGGGGATTACTGAAAGATTCAACGGGATGGAGGACTTCAGTCGCTGTTCAAATCTTCATTTTCTTAGGTTTCCCTTAATGCTGTGGAACAACGGGAATGGAAGAATTCCTGGAAAAGGTAATACCACAACTACTGGGCCAGGAGAACTTAACACGGGCTCCCACAATGAACGAGCACGTTCAACAGGTGGCCCGAGAGGGGACACGATCAGCAAACCAAGGGGCATCATCGCCAAGTTCCTTAACTATAGGAACAAAGATAAAGTTCTGACTGGCCATCAAAGCCAAAAAGTCAGGAGTCAGACCTTTTGATGTATGGGGCCATCGGATCTATATCAACACCAACATGAGCAGAGCCCTCTACATGAAACAGAGAATATGAATCCATAAAGAAAAAGCTATGGGGAAAAATGAGTCCTGTTTTCTCTGGTGTACCCCACACAACTATGGGTCAAATGGCAGGGAAGAGACATCACACTGAAATAAGCAAAAATATATCAGGTTCCTGGATATAGAGAATGGTAGACATAGCAATGAATGAACTGTATAGACTAGGACAGCTTTTTAACAGACTATGTACGACAGATGGGGTACTGGACTAAGCCTACTGAAATGAGGTGAAAGATGGACTATTACACCCCACCACATCAAAGATACAAAAGAAAGGTATGTGTTGTAAATCCCTTCACAGGCCTATTGAAAAGACAATCACAGCACCACTCAGGCAATCTGTCTAAATGAAGAACATTTAGTGACTATTGGCTATGCAGCCTAAATGACAACCCATTAATTGGTATGCTATAGCCATAATCTATTTGTTTAAGTAATGAACTGACAAGGGAATAGGACATGGTTGCTATGATCTGGACAACAACAAAAAAAAATGCTCCCCAGCCTATAGGCTACACTACATGGCCAAAAGTATGTGGATTCGTCTATTTCGGCTACACCCGTTGCTGACAGGTGTATAAAATCAAGCACACTGCCATGCAATCTCCATAGACAAACATGCGTAGTAGAAGGGCCCATACTGAAGATTTCAGTGACTCAACGTGACACCATAGGATGCCACCTTTTCAACAAGTCAGTTTGTACAATTTCTGCCCTGCTAGAGCTGCCATACAAGGAAATACTTCTGGGAACTTTGAATTGTCAAGAGGTGTAAAACAAGGTTGCCCTATCTCACCATACCTATTATGGCCATTCAATTGTTCGCTTTAAAAATCAGATCTAATGATAACATTAAGGGGCAAAAAAATAAGGGATTAGAGACAAGTATCAATGTACGCCGATGCTTAAAGTTTTCTCTCGAGTTAAACCTTGAAGGGCCTCATTGAGGACTTGGATAATTTCTCGAGTTTCTCTGGACTAAAACCTGACTATGATAAGTGTATGTATATTACAGAATGGCCACTAAAAGATCAACTTTAAATTGTCATGTGGTCTCCCGATTTTAAATGGGCGGATGGTGAAGTCGATATGTTTGGTGTACATATCCCAGAAAAGTTCAGCCATCTTGCAACTTTGATCGAATATACTGAACAAAAATATAAACTCATGCAACAATTTCAACAATTCTACTGAGGTTATAAGAAAAGCGGTCAATTGAATTAAATAAATTAGGCCCAAATCTATGGATTTCACATGAATGGGCAGGGGCACAGCCAGGCCCAGCCAATTAGAATACGTTTTTTCTCACAAAAGGGCTTTATTACAGAGACAAGTACTCCTCAGTTTCATCAGCTGTCTGGGTGGCTGGTCTCGGATGATCCCGCAGGTGAAGAAGCTGGATGTGGAGGTCCTGGGCTGGTGTGGTTACACGTGGTCTGCGGTTGTGAGGCCGGTTGGATGTACTGCCAAATTCTCTAAATCGACATTTGGAGGCGCCTTATGGTAGATAATGTAATGTTAATTTATCTGGGAACAGCTCTGGTTGACATTCCTGCAGTCAGCATGCCAATTGCACCATCCCTCAACTTGAAACATTGGTGGCGTTGTGTGACAACTGCACACCTATGTTAACTCATCACGGCTCTGCCACAAAATAAATTAAATAATTAGTCTAAGTAAATGTCTATTCCAATTTTATCTGCCACCCATTGAAAAACCATAAATGGCTTAATGATTAGTATAAATAAAAAATGTATCCATGTCTTAAAGTAAAAATATTTGTCAGCAATACCGTATAAGGTTTTTGATGTCCCAATACCTTGGCATCGGGTCTGAACTGACATATGAAATAATTCACACATCAATCTGTTCTTTTCCATTTAAGCTATTATATAAAATACTTAATACAAAAAGAGTGCTCAATATATGGGGCATTGAACAGTCAGCCTTGAGCAGACTGCCACGAGGAAACAAAATCAATAGAACATATTTTATGGTACTGTCCATCGGTGGCTCGCTTTTGAAGGCAAGTCTAGGAATGGTTGTTATATCAGGATTCAGATGGACCTGCAAACTGTATTGTTAGGGGTTCTGAAAAACCACAATCGGTCAATGGGAAATATCATTATACTCTTGGGTAAAGTATTTATTTTTAGGGTATATTTGTAGAAATAGTACAAATAGTTAGGTTCAGGACTCTTTTATGACATAGTTAAATGTATTGCAAAAGAAAATAGCAAAATTGCATTATACTGGGAAAGATGGGTTAATCGGTGGGTTGGAGTTAAGATCAGAATGACTGGTGGATTGGCTGCTGTGGGTTAAAATCCAGCAATTGGAGAAAAGGAATGTATGATTATTTAATTACAGGTAACGTAGATGTGAGTGACATAATAGCTGTAAGTAGAAGTATTGTAGTCCGAAGTGAGCGTCTATGAATAGCCTAGGGTACATCCCATCCCTGGTGTCTCATCTTGCTAGTGCAATGCAGGACGAAGGAAGCAAGCTCAGCCACAGAGAAAGAGGAAATAGACTAACTGTCTACTTCCTGTGTGTGTGTGTGTGTGTGTGTGTACAGGGTGGCAATTTGAGTTTTCCCTAGATTGTGAAATTGTCAATTCAATGTTAATTTACAGTACAAACTAGGTTTGGGCAGTGTCCAGATTTTCATATTGTTATACCGTCCTTCTCTCATCCCGGGATTTACGGTATTACCATTTTAGTACACAAGGGGGTGGCCAAAAAACACAAAGCCCATTGGGCATCTATTACCAGAATGCTAACAAAATGAATAGAGAATTTCCATAAAGGCTGACATTGTGCGAATGAACAAAATTTTGACACATGCTTGTGTGAAGGAAGAATAGTACTGGCTCTGGAACAGCATGTGTACCTGCTCTGCTCAGAGAAGAGTGGAGAGGAGCAGACAGGCCGAGAACAGAGAGGATAAAAACGCAAGGAAATCAAGCAGTGGCAGCTGTACAGAACTCATTTTCAAACACGGCAGAAAGCGAACACTACATGATTCCCTGTCACCTTATTAATTCCGCCACTTGCTTAGATAACGCAACCAGTCATTTTTACTTGCTAGTTAATGCAGAATTCTGTATTTTTGACGCAGGAGAAAACAGATCTAAAATGCCTCTGTATCAACCTTAATTTTGTGCTTTAGTTGCACTTCACTCGGATGAGAATTCACAAACAGGCATTCTATCAGTAGACAGCGCTTTTCTACATTAAAATGAAAGATTAACTTAAAGAAACCTTTGAATAAGTAGGTGTGTCCAAACTTTGGACTGGTACTGTACATAATTGTTGCTGCTACAGTCTAATGACCAAAAAGAGGTTCTGGGTATCAGAAAAGCTATTACTCACCTCGAACTGGACGAAGATTTTTTTTTTTTCTATAATGAGTCCGACGTGAAGGATATACTCTTTCTCCAAGACCAAGCCAAAATCCCTATCATTCACGTGAAGAAAAGACAGAGGTACACGTGGTGGCGATCGGAGTGCCTTGTGAGAATTCGTCAGCAAGTGGGTAACCCGCCTCAACCATTTTGTTCTATTGGCCAATGTGCCAATAGATGAGCTCCGTTCGAGACTATCCTACCAACGGGGCATTAACTAATATGTTATGTTTCACCGAGTCGTGGCTGAACGACGACATGGATAATATACAGTCGGCGGGACAGAAATTCTACGTCTGGTAAGATGAGTGGTGGTGTGTGTCTATTTGTCAATAACAGCTGGTGCGCGATATCTAATATTAAGGAAGTCTCGAGGTATTGCTCACCTGAAGTAGAGTACCTCATGATAGGGTGGTCTACAGCTTATCTACCAGGATAGTTTTCATCTATATTTTTCATAGCCGTCTATTTACCACTACATACCGATGCGGGCACTAAGACCTCACTCAATGAGCTGTTTAATGCCATAAGCAAACAAGAAAATGCTCATCCATAAGCGGTGCTCCTAGTGGCCGGGGACTTTAATGCAGTCAAACTTAAATCTGTTTGACCAGAATGTCACGTGCAACCAGAGGGAAAAAAAACTCATTGTTCCCACAGTGACCACACACAGAGACACATATAAATCTCGCCCTCCATTTGGCAAATCTGACCATAAGTCTATCCTCCTGATTCCTACTTGCAAGCAAAAACTAAAGCAATGAAGTACCAGTGACTCGCTCAAAACAGAAGATGTCAGATGATGCGGATGCTATGCTACAGGACTGTTTTGCTAGCACAGACTGGAATATGTTCCGGAATTCATCCAATGGCATTGAGGGGTATACCACATCAGTCACTGGCTTCATCAATAAGTGCATTGAGGACATCGTTCCCACAGTGACCGTATGTACATATCCCAACCAGAAGCCATGGTTTATAGGCAACATCCGCATGGAGCTAAAGGCTAGAGCTATCCCCTCAGACGAACCATCAAACAGGCAAAACGTCAATACAGGACTAAGATTGAATCCTACTAGAACTGCTCTGACGCTCGTCGGATGTGGCAGGGCTGAAAAATTATTATGGAATGCAAAGGGAAACCCAGACGCTAGCTGCCCAGTGACGCGAGCCTACCAGATGGGCTAGATGCTTTTTATGCTTGTTTCGAGGCAAGCAACACTGAAGCATGCATGAGAGCACCAGTTGTTCCAGACGACTGTGTGATCACGCTCGCCGTGGCCAATGTGAGTAAGATCAAACAGGTCAACATTCACTAGACTGTGGGGCCAAACCGATTACCAGGATGTGTACTTAAAGCATGCGCGGACCAACAGGCAAGTGACTTAACTGACATTTTCAACCTCCCTGACTGAGTCTGTAATAGCTACATGTTTCAAGGAGACCACCATAGTCCCTGTGCCCAAGAAAGCGAACGTAACCTGAGCTAAATGACTACAGCCCCGTAGCACTCATGTTGGTAGCCATGACTTGCTTTGAAAGGCTGGTCATGGCTCACCAACACCATCATCCCGGAAACCCTAGACCCACTCCAATTCACGTACTGCCCCAACAGATCCACTGATGACGCAATCTGTCGCACTCCACACTGCCCTAACCCACCTGGACAAAAGGAACACCTATGTGAGAATGCTGTTCATTGACTACAGCTCAGCGTTCAATACCATAGTGCCCACAAAGCTCATCACTAAGCTAAAGACCCTTGGACTAAACACTTCCCTCCGCAACTGGATCCTGGACTTCGTGACGGGCCGTCCCCAGGTGGTAAGGGTAAGCAACAATACATCTGCCGCGCTGATCCTCAATACGGGAGCCTCGGGTGAGTGCTTAGTCCCCTCCTGTACTCCCTGTTCACCCATGACTGCATCGCCAGGCACGACTCCAACACCATCATGACGTTTGCTGATGACACAACAGTAGTTGGCCTGATCACCGACAATGATGAGACAGCCTATAGCAGGCCTGGGAAACTCCAGTCCTCAGGGGCCTGATTGGGGTCACTCTTTTGCCCCAGCTAACACACCTGACTCCAATAATCACCTAATCATGATCTTCAGTTAACAATGCAATTAGTTTAAATCAGGTGTGTTTGCTAGGGATGGGGGAAAAGTGTGATACCAATCAGGCCCCGAGGACTGGAATTGCCCAGGCCTGGCCTATAAGGAGGTCAGCAGCGACGACAACAACCTCTCCATCAACCTGAACAAGACAAAGTAGCTGAACGTGGACTACAGGAAAAGGAGGGCCGAACATGCCCCCATTCACATTATCGGTGCTATAGTGGAGCAGGTTGAGAGCTTTAAGTTCCTTGGTGTCCACACCAAGAAAGTTGTGAAGAGGGCATGCCAATGCCTTTTCCCCCTCAGAAGACTGAAAATATTTGGCATGGGTCACCAGATCCTCAAAAGGTTTTACAGCCGCACCATCGAAAGCATCCTGTCCGGTTGCATCACCGCCTGGTATGGCAACTTCTCTGCCTCTGACCGTAAGGCGCTACAGAGAGCAGTGCGTACAGCCCAGTACATCACTGGGGCCAAGCATCACTGGGGCCAAGCTTCCTGACACCACCTATATACTAGGTGGTGTCAGGAAGGCTTCAAATTGTCAGACTCCAGTCATTGCCTCTGCTACCGCACGGCAAGCTGTACCGGAGCACCAAGTCTAGGTCCAAAGGGTTCCTTTAATAGCTTCGACCCCCCCCAAGCCATAAGACTGCTCAACAATTAATCAAATTGCCACCCGAACTATCTAAATTGACCCCCCCCCCCCTTAGTTTAGTTTATTTAGCAAATATTTTATGAACTACTTCTTGAACTGGTTAAGGGGCTTTTAAGTAAGCATTTAAGGTCTACACCGGATTGTATTCGGCACATGTGACAAATAAAATTTGATTTGATGCATCGTTTTTGCAAAAGAATACCTTGCTTTTTCATTGTAATGTTAATTTACTTGTGTGGCTGCCAGCCAAATAGCATTGCACTTCTGTTGTCATCTGATGAAAATTAAGCTATTTTCTACGAAACGTCTTTTCTGTGAAGGAAAACTACAGTTGACTTTCAATATAAAACGCCACCTCTGTCCTTACACACCTGCTCTCACTTTCTCGCCTTGTGCAAATTACAAACAAACGTGTGACTGGTTCAACTGTTCTGGGGAAACTACATTAAGTTTCATAATGTGACAAGGTGAAATGAAGAACGCAAACTGTTTATCTCCTAATGTATTGCACAAGTTGACTGCAGGTATTTAAAAAGTTCCTACAAATATAAACATTTATTGCTCAACTTAAGAAATAGTTTCAACGGTATTGGAAAAAACATCCTGTGGCTATTTCAGAATATTCCGGTATACGGTATACCGCCCAAGTCTAGTACAAACACTCAAACTGCATGAAACACCAGTGTGGCAACTGAGTGGAGAACACGTCTGCCTTTTGAGTGTGCTTGGCAGAGTTTGAAGGACAGATGTTGACTGCGGTATGTCCACACACAGATGTGTAGGCATAAAAGGTCTGTTTGCGAACCTACTGTCAGTTCACTTTCTTTCAGTCCACCATACAAGGTAGGCTACAGCTGATAAGGCTCCCTCCCTCCCTGTCATGAACTGTCGGCATTCGTGTAGGCCTATGCCACAGTTTCCAATCAGATTGGGACTGTAAGTTCTCAGTTCTCACACATCAATGCAGTTCTGGTGTCAACATTTAGGGATATGCATAGCATGGGGTGTACTTTGAGTTGCCTTTTTAGATAGCCTAAGCTTAAACTCTTGGGCTGTGTAAAATTCTAATGATTGCATAGAGTTAATTTCTGCAACTTTGTAGGCCTAATGCATTACAATCAAGTAAAGAAATAAAGAACTCATAGGGTGGGGTGATGACTAGGCTAACCATTACCACCAGGGCCTAAAATGTACTTTTTGGTCCACCAGTCACTGTGGCAGGTAGATTGGAAAATCTACCAGCCACTCAGATTTCTTTACCAGCTCAAATATGATTTTTTTTTAAGCAGGAATTACACCAAAACACAAAAAGGCAGATGAGCATGCTTTATAATGTTTCTAAAACAATACATGTATTACTAGTAATAAGTAATGTGGTATATTGTTTAATTTCATTTTTTGTGACCTGAGTCTTTTAACCAAACTATCACAGATGAGACCATTTTCACCTGCCCCTTTAAGCATGGGAGATTAAGTAGTAATGCAACTTGAGTCATGTTGTGCCTGTGAGATTGAGTCTGGCTAGTACTGTAGCATTGTCTTTTCCCTAGCAGTTGAAACGCAAACATTGAGAAACAACCTAACTTGTGAACAAAACAATGTAAAGAGCCAAGAAACACAAGGGCAATGTCTCACTTCAGTAGACTTTTGTTTCAAGTAAATTAGACAAACTTTTATTAGTCTAATTTGCGCAGCGCTTCCAAAAATGAATCTTTCACTTAGCTCTTCATGTGCACACATCCCCCAGCCAGGCAGTGTTGCAACGCAAGGTGCTATAGTCTATATAGGATTCGACTATTTGAGCAATTAATTTAACAACTATGAAACAAATACTTTGAAAACAGCTACTGCAGTAGTTATTTCACTGTAAATGCTAATGTGGCGGATGAAATTGATTTTGGCATTGGCGGGTAAGATGTCTATCGGCATGTGGCAGGTGTTCATTTTAGATCCTGATTACCACAACGTGTTATAGTAGGGTGTGGGTATGGAGTGGCCTCATTTTAACCCTTTTCACACTACTAAGCCAAGCTATAGGCTTACTGAGCTGGCCGGGTTATGCATTCACCTAGTTGCTGTAACGTGCTTGACAAGACTGTGAAAAAAATGTCAAAGCCGGTACGGTTTGGTTGGCAGTGCACTGTGGTTGTCCTACTATAGTTGAATGCACTGCCTATAAGTCACTCTGGAGAAATAATAATATATGCAGACATACTTATCCAAAGCGAAATGTAATGTTTGTCTAATATTGTAACAAAGTTGTCTCCTTCAGCGTAGACTAAAATGACCCAGATAGTGTGTGATGAATGACTCAGCCCTCCCTTCATCCTCGGTGCCAGGGGGAAATTTGCGGTGGTAAGGCGGTGCGTGGAGAGGTCCACAGGGAAGGTGTTTGCCGCCAAGTTCCTGCGGAAGCGGCGGCGGGGCCGAGACTGCCGGGCCGAGGTGGTGCACGAGATGGGTGTGCTGGAGGCGGCCCGCAACAACCCTCGCGTGGTTAACCTGCACGCTGCCTATGAGACAGACCACGACATCATCCTGCTGCTGGAATAGTGAGTTATGGCCAACTTCTAGATTGCACTCAATGCGATCAGTAACAATTTTAAAGGTTTGTTGTTCACACATCCACCCCATACTGCCATCAGCTTCCTCCATTACATCTGTCAAGTCCTTAACTCATCTTGCAAATCCGCTACTTATGCATGTTTACTTTTTTTTATGTAAACCTATCTTTGTACAGTACAGAGGATATTTAAAGTTTCTCATAACTGAGACAGTATGTGTGATTATGCCTTGGAACTTCATTGGAATCAGTACTCCTTTACACTGAATCCAACAAAACAGAAACTAGAATGCAGATGGGCTGCAATCCACATTCTGTGCTTAAAGGGATACTTATGGATTTTGCCAATGAGGCCCGTTATCTACCTCCCCAGAGTCCGATGAACTCGTTGATACTATTATTTCTCTGCGTGCAGTTTGAAGAAAGTTGCTAACTAGCGCAAGGACTGGAAGTCTATGGGTATCTACTAACAGATAACCATAGACTTGCATGCTAACAGTTTCCCATAGACTTCCAGTCATTGCGCTAACGTTAGTTAGCATTGGCTCGCAAAACTACCTCTAAATTCCTTAATACCGGAGACAGACATAAAAATGGTATCTACAAGTTCATCTGACACTGGGGAAGTAGATAAAGGGAAACTCCACCCTTAGCACTCGTGTGTATTCTGAGAGTCAATAGACATGTTTCCACCCTCCCTGTTTGTTTCATTGAGTTTTGAGGAAAGCCTTTCTAATCCTGCCCTGAAAGCAAAGTGCCTTTAGAACTGAAAGGGGAAGGCTATTCCATTGGAAATACCCAATTATCTGTTGCCTGACCTGAAATTATATGAAACAAGCTTATACACTCAGCTGAGTCAAAACCACCTAGGTTTTATGGATGCAAACATGCAACAAAGTTTTATGATAGTTTGTGTTACTCTCTCTCTGTGTGACAGTGCGGCGGGGGGTGAGATCTTTGACCACTGTGACTGTGATGAGCTGCTCCCAGAGGGCCAAATCACACGGCTGATCAGACAGACGCTGGAGGGCGTCCACCTCCTCCACCAAACCAGCGTGGTGCACCTGGACCTCAAGGTCTATCCCTCCACACCTCTTAATATATATACACACACACAGTATATAAGCAGAAGTGCACTGTGCACATACAAACATATGTACATACACCTCTCAACCCTATTTGCTCTCTTATTCATCTTTACATCACCACTTGCATATCTTTGCTGTAAACACAATCTCATGCAGGAAGGATTGTGAATGACTGGACCTGCTGTATTATGACAGCTTTATTATGACTCTGCACAACTTTAAGTCACCCTTTTGGACTACTCACCCAATCCCTCCCTCTTTCTTTCAGCCCCAGAACATCCTACTAACCAGCCTGGCTCCGCTGGGGGACATAAAGATTGTGGACTTTGGCCTCGCACGCAAACTGGGCATGGTCGGAGAGCTCCGAGAGATCTTGGGCACGCCTGAGTACGTGGGTAAGGCAACGTCCATGTAACATGCCTCCAACGTTCCTTCAACCAGCTGCAATTAAGTCTGACATTCTACAATAACAATGTTCTGATGTAATCATATGGCCTCTCCCTTTTCTCACCTTAGCTCCAGAGATCCTGAACTATGAGCCTATCACAACGGCAACTGACTTGTGGTGAGTCATCAATATTAACACAAACTCTTATGACTGGATTTATGTCCGTGCCTGCCTAAGGCACTTGTGTGAAGTATGTATGTTTGCAGGTCAACACGTGTGCACCCTCTGAAACATTTGTACTAACTGTATTCTGTGTGTGTGTGTATGTATTCTTCAGGAGTGTGGGAGTGATCGCCTACATGCTGGTGACGGGCGAGTCTCCGTTTGCAGGGGATGACAAGCAGGAGACGTACCTGAACGTGTCCCAGGTCAACGTGGACTATAGCCAAGAGGCCTTCTCCAGGGTGTCGGAGCTCGCTGTCGACTTCATCCGCAAGCTGCTGGTCAAAACTCCAGAGTAAGTGGGACTATCACCAGCCAGTAAAGGTTCAGGGAATTCTAATGGTTAAATTACTGCTACTGACAGGAAGCATTGGAGCAAATGCTTTTGTGCTTTTCATTTCTAATAATTGGTTTTGACCTTGGTCTGTCTTCACCCTCTCCACACAGGGACCGGCCCAGTGCAGCCGACTGCATGACCCACCCCTGGCTGTGGCAGCAGCATCAATACCCAAGTACCGAGCCTGTCATGCCACGAACCCCCCGTGAGAGGAGCAGCGGTACCAAGTGGGCTGCCCCAGCCGAGGACCCAGAGGACAAGGAGAACTTCACCTTGGACTCACCCCACACCCAGGCCAAGAAGTTTCGCTTTGAGGAGGAGACACCTGCCGCCACCAACGGTGGAGATGGGGACTTCTGAGGGGGAAAGAGCGACGCAAGCGCACCCCTCCCACAAGCTCCTATTTTGCTTTTATTGGTTTTATGCAGCAAGGAACCTGCCGGCAAGTGTCGCCTACCCAAGAGCGCTTCTGTTCTGTTCTACTGCTCGCCAGTATCCAAGAGCGCCCAGCCAAACCAAAGATGGCCAGCTTCCTTTGTGATCTAACGTCAATTCGTCACTGTTTCTGTGTAGTTTGTTTCTAAATAATGCATTGATTTAAGATAAGTATTCTATTTTATTGTGAGCTGATTTGCTCCTTTCTAGTGTGTTTTTGTTTTGTCAGGTATATTTTGTCCCTGAATTTAAAGAATATGAGGCCAGATATAGCTCAAGGGAAATCTATGCAATACTGTTTTGCCACAAGTAACTTTTAAAGGAGACATTTAAATAGTCAACAAATTATTACTTGACCATTTTTGCCAGAAGGCCAGTAAGTGGTCGTAAAAGTGTTCTTAGATGCCCCAAAGTGTTCTTAGTATTTTGTGCTAAAATCATTCGACAGAACACTGAACTGTGCAGATATGGGCTCAATCAGTCTATTTGAGGAAGTGAAAGTAAAGTACATCCTCACACTATGTCCTTGTTTGCCTGACCCAAGCTGTACATTACCTCCCTACTCTCAAACAAGCTTCAGGCCATGGCTTACGCACATTATATTCTGTGACATTGTGACATTCCCTTATCTTGCTCTCCAGCACGCCACATCTGAAAGCACAGTATGATGTCATCTTAGACAGGTTGTCTATGCACAGTACTCAGCCCTGGCCTGCATAATAATGTAAGCCAACAAGTCACACTGGTGTCTGTCTATAACATTTACAGTTTACTGTTAACCCCAACTCTTCCTCTGATTTACAATTCCACAGTAATAGAGATTTAAGAGGGTTCTGTAAAAAGGTGACTCATGGACAGTAAACACCACACCCATGCTTACTCAAATGTCTTTCTTCAAATGTTGTCAGTTCCTCTTGAGTCATTTGCTTAGGGGAACTGTGACTGAAGCATTTAACTATTTATCATCTGGGTATTTCATTTGCTTATTTAACTGGAAAAAGTTGTTTTGAATTACATGTTTTTTTTGTGTAACTTGAACACAATGTATTTCCTGATATTCACTGAAGTAATTTAATCTGCATTCCTTTAATCGGTATTAAAAAGCTACTGTGTTTTTTTTTTTATGGCTAGGAAGCCTTAAACTTAAGGGGGGTGGGGTAGATTTGGGAATCATAACAGATTGTCTGTGTATGAAGGTGAGTTTATTTAGTCTTATCCCTCTGTTCATTCCATTTCCTCATCTCAGGGCAAATTACCTTTCACTTTGGTTGTAACTACCGTGTGCCTCTTTATATACGTTTTATATTCTAACCTGATTCTCAATATGTTTATATAATGGGATGGTGTTTTGTTTATATTTAGATGTACATATGGGTGTGTGTGCTTTATTTAACTGGATTCAGATGGGTTTATTAAGAAGATACGGGTTGTATGGGATATAGTATTGATGGCACCTCTTAACAAAAAGCTGTTTTGGTAACAGAGGTGACATGAAATTGAAATATGCTTTGGTTGCGAAGGGGTGAATGTGGGATTTGCATGAAGGGTTTGAAAAAGTGATTAGAGATGGATTTAAAAGAGAAAAGATGGTTATGAGGAAAGGGTATGACATTGAGATGGTTAGAGGATGAGAAAACATTGATTACGGAAGTGATGTAAGTGAAGGTTACGGAGTCAACGGTAGAAAAGGTGGACAAACTTTTTGGTAATGCAGTCAATAAACAGGAGAAAGGTTTCGACAGATATTTGTACAGTTTTACCAGCAGAGCACTTCCATGTAGAAAATGGAAGTGCTCTGTTGCTGAGCATGCATTCCCCATCTGTTTGTGAAGTTATGAAAGAATGACCCACCCTGAAGAATTTACGTGAAGCCTAACTGCCAGCAGACCTCAGCTGAACATGTCACTTTGTTCAAGGAGGTGCAAAGACTACATATCCTTGTTGTGGTCCTCAAGGTTTCCCAGAGATGTCACCGGCCTGGCACACACAATAGCCTTTGTCTTCGAGAGGGCTGTCTCCAGTCACGGCCATGCTCTCACTGTATGCTGTCATCCTAAAGGAGAACTGGAACACCAATACGTCATTAGTCAGTGGTTCAGTAGTCAGTACCATCCTCCGTTCAAAGACAGACACTTAAATGAAAACCAGACGCTCGAGGTACTGCTGACACCAATCGGTACAAAGTGGACTTGTACAACTTGATTATATTTGCTGATTTCATTTTGTATGGCTGTCTGAATTTACTTTTACATACAGATGCTAGTCATGTGACCTGTGTGTTCTCTGGGGACAAAGGTGACCAGTTTGCACTCTTCACATTCCTGTGGTGAGATCTTCTCCCACTTTACCAGGGTAATACTGAAGGAAATATCTGAGTCAAACTCATACCAGTTAGAAGCACCAGCAATAACCTTCAGACAGATGTTTATTTCACATTTGATAGATTTGTAGGTATATTCCATTTGTTTTTAGAATGGATAATATTAAATCCCCATTTGTATCTTCTGATCAACATCAATCTAATATTTAGGTGTTATCAGCAAACAAGAATGCTCATTAAAGATGATAAACCTACATGGAGTCTGGTCTTTTTACACTGCTGCACAAAGTCCTGAGTCTGTTTGTTTTTTTCTACATTTTGTCTTATCTCAGTGGGTTCCCTCAGGTGTGAAGACCACAAGAAACATTTGTGGACAACATCTGCAGAGACTGGTCTTTAAACAGAGGAACTACCAGTGGCCATAAACAATAGAACTAAGGTATGCCATCATCCGGGGCATTGTGCTGCCAAAAGCAAGTAAGCAATTATCTCCATTGTTCTGCCATCAACTGATGAGGAAACATTGCCTCCTAGTGCTGATGGCCATGTGTCCCATGTATTTTTTTCATACATAGAAAAAAAGCAAAATCACCTTAAAGTAATATCAAAACAAATAAGGAGTTGATTTCAGTTGATTTGGCAATGACATTGACACACATGCCCCTATCACTCCCATTGACTTTCAGTATGAGGATCCATCTAACATCAAGTTGTAAAATCCTGAACTTCCCCTGTAAGCTCCACTTAAAACTCATTCATTATCAATTGTGGATGCACAAGTTGTAAGGACTTAGCTAGCTACAGGTGTTTAATGACCGTATGTAGTAAATGATAAGTTAACATTGATTATAAAGTATGTGGACACCTTCAAATTAGTGGATTTGGCTATTTCACCACACGTTGCTGACAGGTGTTTGAAATTGAGCATACAACCATGCTATCCCCATAGACAAACATTGGCAGTATAATGGCCTTACTGAAGAGCTCAGTGACATTCAACGTGACATAGGATGCCACCTTTTCAACAAGTCGGTTTGTCAAATTTCTGCACTGCTAGAGCTGCCCCGGTCAACTGTAACTGCTGTTATTGTGAAGTGGAAACATCTAGAAGCAACAGCCGCGAAGTGTTTGTCAGGAGCTTCCTGAAATGTGTTTCCATGGCCGAGCAGCCGAACACAAGCCTAAGATCATGTGCAATGCCAAGCTTCGGCTGGAGTGGTGTAAAGCTCAATGCGCTTGATTGGACTCTGGAGCAGTGGAAACACGTTCTCTGGCGGGATGAATCACGCTTAACCATCTGGCAGTACAATGGGCTAATCTGGGTTTTGCAGATGCCAGAAGAACGCTATCTGCCGTAATGCATAGAGCCAACTGTAATGTTTGGTGGAGGAGGAATAATGGTCTGGGGCTGTTTTTCATGGTTCAGACTAGGCCCCTTAGTTCCAGTAAATGGAAATCTTAATGCTACATACAATGACATTCTAGACAATTTTGTGGCAACAGTTTGGGGAAGGCCCTTTACTGTTTCAGCATGACAATGCCCCCCCATGCAGAAATGGTTTGTCAAGATCGGTGTGGAAGAACTTGACTGGTCTGAATTGGAATGCCGACTGCGAGCCAGGCCTAATCGCTCAACATCAGTGCCCGACCTCACTAATGCTCCTGTGGCTGAATGGAAGCAAGTCCCGGCAGCAATGTTCCAACATCTAGTGGAAAGCCTTCCCAGAAAAGTGGAGGCTGTTATAGCAGCAAAGGGGGACCAACTCCATATTAATAACCATGATTTTGGAATGAGATGTTCGACTAGCAGGTGTCCACATACTTTTGGTCATATAGTGTACCTTAAAATGTATTTTGCATCATGATTGTTGTGTGCCAGACATGCATGCAGCTAGGTATAATCAACCATTTACAAATATAAAATGTGTTTATGACTGAAAGAACCACTATACACACACACACACACACATTCCAACAGTATTGTATCTTTTAAGAGTTGGTCATTTTTTTCTAAATTAGCAAATCATACAACAGCAGCTATGGAATAGCATGTCTTAAAAACAAAAACAGCATTTAAAAAAATGGAATGGCTATGAAGTAGAAAAGCACATTCATTGTATTTCAGTAGCCATTGAAACAATAGTCACCAGAAATCCAGCATGGTAGTGCAAAAGCAGCTCTATAAGCTTACCAAGAGATATCGCTCTAATCTATTAGAATACAGTATGAATGCTGAACATCAGCCTGCAAGATTCATTTAAGCTAACTTCCAACTCAAAGTCCATCACTGAACATAAATCAATTTACAAGAAGTTACAGGACATTCTGACCCAAGCAATATCAGGAAATTGAGTTGTTCCACACAAACACCACCAAGTGTTCCTTGGTGAAAGAGAGGCCCACTCCAAGTCACCACAGTATGTCACTTGACATCAAGACAATGTTCAATGGAAGGAGCTGCTGCATTTGAGGAATAGTCAACTTTTGCCACCGAAATATTGCAAGAAAATAAACTTTACTCAACCACACTGGACATTGGATCAAAGCTACTTTTTACGATCAATGTGTAATATTTCACAAAAAGGCAAGGTTACAATCAAGATAATCTGACAATTGACAGGTCTGGCTCTCGACCTTAAAGACATGCTCCGGAACTTTGGCGACTAGTAAGTACAGCATTTTTTTTTTTTTTTAAACCTCCCGCTTTGGGCTGGATGTTTCAGTGTAGTTCATACATGCATAATCTATGAGCAGAATTACTGTACTACCTAAATTAAACATGAAATCCCTAGTTAGAAAGTGACTTTACTGGAAGTTGTGCAGTGCCATTTCCCCAATTTTTTTCATGAAAGGTTTGATTTTGTGCTACATACTCTTTTTAAAAGGTGCATTCTGTCAAATGTTCACATGCAAATAGCCCTTATTCGGTACAATATGTAAACTTTGTCTATGATAAAGGCCAATCTAGTAGAAGTAAGGAAATAGATTGCTAGGACAAACGACTGAGGGGTGTCTAGATAAGGGCAATGCATTCCAATTGGAATCTGCATGCTTGGATTTTAAAGACAATTATATTTGAGCCCTTAGATCATGAAATGAGGTCTAGGAAGATAGGGACAGTGATAGATTGACTTCTGCACGAAAGGAAGAACCAAGAGGGATGAATGAGACTCAACTAGCTTTAGCCCCTTGCATTAAACCAGAAATTTGCAGATCGAATCAAGCTTTGCCAGTATTTTTTTTATTTTTTTTTTTACTTTGCATGCCAATAGACAATCAGGAATGAACAAACGCCTCAGAAATCCTGGATGATCCGGAAGTGGTTCTCGATGGACGCGGGCTCATCCTCAAAGTGCAGCTTCTGGCTGAGTCGGGCCCCTAGATCCTCAAGTTTCTTGACAAAGCGCCCATGCTCTCGGCCAACCCAGGCTCGCATTGGGTCACGCACCTCATACGGTGTCACGTGGGCGTGGACCGCAACCCCGCTGGCCGCTAGTTCCCCCAGCGCCCGTTTGTCAGTCACCCAGGTCTCGCTGCCTCCGGGGTGGCCACCGTCCAGCCAGTACATGTCTGAGAGGCGCTCCACAAATGGCCCCAGCTCCGGGTCAGCCCGCGCCCTCGCCAGCTCGTACACCATCTGGTTGAGTACCACGCAGCCTTTGCTGAAGCCCACCACGGCCAAGGAGAAACCCGGGGCGACTGTGTCGCCACCCCTTTGAAGCAGGAGGGGGTTAGGCAAGCCAGCTCGCTCCATGCCGTTGCTCAGCAGTGCCCTACAAATCAGTTATAATTGAGTCATTTGGCAGATTATCTAAAGCAATTTGAGACAACTGCATAAAGTTGAGACAACTGGATAAAAAAAATAAGTGCATTTGGAAAGTATTCAGACACCTTGACTTTCCCACATTTTGTAACGTTACAGCCTTAAAATCCATTTGAGATTTTTTTAAACAATCCTCAATCTACACACAATACCCCATAATGACAAAGTAAAAACAGGTTTAGAAATGTTTGTTAATTTATACAGAAATTATCACATTTACATAAGTATTCAGACTCAGTACTTTGTTGAAGCAACTTTGGCAGCAATTACAGCATCAAGTCTTCTTGGGTATTACGCTAGAAGCTTGGCACACCTGTATTTGGGGAGTTTCTCCCATTCTTCTCTGTAGATCCTCAAGCACTGCCAGGTTGGTTGGGGAGCGTCGCTGCACAGCCATTTCCAGGTCTCTCCAGAGACGTTCGATCAGGTTCCAGTCCAGGTTCTGGCTGGGCCACTCAAGGACATTCATCGACTTGTGCCAAAGCCACTCCTGCGTTGTCTTGGCTGTGTGCTTAGGGTTGTTGTCCTGTTGGAAGGTGAACCTTCACTCCAGTCTGAGGTCCTGAGTGCTCTGGAGCAGGTCTTCATCAAGGATCTCTGTACTTTATTCCATTCATCTTTCCCTCGATCCTGACTAGTCTCCCAGTCCCTGCTGCTGAAAAACATCCCCACAGTATGCTGCTGCCACCATGCTTCACTGTAGGGATGGTGCCAGGTTTCCTCCAGATGTGACGCTTGGCATTCAGGCCAAAGAGTTGAATCTAGGTTTCATCAGACCAGAGAAACTTGTTTCTCATGGTCTGAGTCTTTATGTGCCTTTTGGCAAACTCTAAGCGGGCTGTCATGTGCCTTTTTACTGGGGAGTGGCTTCCGTCTGGCCACTCTACCATAAAGGCCTGATTGGTGGAGTGCTGCAGAGATGGTTGTCCTTCTGGAAGGTTCTCCCATCTCCACAGTAGAACTCTGTCAGAGTGACCACCGGGTTCTTGGTCACCTTCCTGACCAAGGCCCTTCTCCCCCGATTGCTCAGTTTGGTCGGGCGGCCAGCTCTAGGACGAGTCTTGGTGGTTCAACATTTCTTCCATTTAAGAATGGAGGCCACTGTGTTCTTGGGGACCTTCAATGCTGCAGCAACTTTTTGGTATCTTTCCCCAGACCTGTGCCTCGACATAATCCAGTCTCGGAGCTCTACGGACAATTCCTTTTGACCTCATGGCTTGGTTTTTGCTTTGATGTCAACTTGGGGACCTTATAGACAGGTGTGTGCTTATCCAAATCATGTCCAATCAATTGAATTTACCACAGTTGGACAATCAAGTTCAATAAACATCTAAAGGATGATCAATAGAAACAGGACGCACCTGAGGACTATTTTGAGTCTCATAGTAAAGGGTCTGAATACTTATGTAAATAAGGTATTTAAAAAATCATATAAGCTTGCAAAAATGTCTAAACCTGTTTCCGCTTTGTCATTATGGGGTACAGTGTGTAGATTGAGGAAAAATAAACTTAACAAATGCACTGTAGGTAGGTAGTGTTAGTGACAATCACAGTGCTGGAATAAAACATTACAAGATGGGATACCTCAGGTGGCGAAATGCTCCGTAGTCAGGTGAGTGCTCGGGCGCTCCAAACAGGTTGCTTTCCACAAAGTTGTGATAGCAGCTGAACTTGTGCAGGTACATACGGGAGGCTCGGATCACCCACACGTGGCGGTCAGGGAAGCGGCGACCCAGGGTGAGAGCGACGTTCTCCAGGCTCCAGGACAGCCACTGCGCCCCCTCTGGCTGGAGCAACATCTCCTGCTGGAAGTTCTAGGGATGAGAGATGGACAGAGGAATAGTGGTGTACGAGATAGACGGGGAGGAGTGGGTTGGGTGGAGGCGGAGAGAGGTGGGGAAAAGGAGAGGTGGTCAGTGAAAAGGGAAATAGACAGACGGGGGTGAGAGTGGGGGAGATGGACAGAAGGGAAGGGGCCGAGGATGGAGCGAGAAAGATGGGGTGAGTCACCTGGCTTAAAGCAGCTTAAGAAGGGTTCATGTTTTTGTGCATCATGGCAACTAAATAACAACCGCATCAATTGGGAGATAAGACCTGTTCTGCAGTGTCATGCAGTTCGCCTAACAATGACCATGAACTAATTCTGAGAAAAAAAGGCTACCCCTTCCGTCAAGTCTCAAGTCTAACCTCATGTCTTTGGTCCTTGGGTGGAAGACAAACCTAGTTTTTAAACTATCCTCCTCCCAATGAAGTTTAACACATCAGGTGAAAGAGTGGTCCCTATGTGATCATGGTGTGGGGTTGCATACATAGACATTAAAGGGGTCGCATACAATGAACACATTCATTAACAATTGCTGAGCATCCCACTCGCGACATCCCGAGAATACTAACACTCCCTCGGAATTACTAAAACACACTTGGAATCATAACATTTTAGTAGGCTAGCCTGTTGGAACTCTTGGAATGGATGTTATTATTTGTGGGCAGGAGTATGTGAATTCGACACTCCACTTGAAATGTAATCAACCAACCATAGCTGTAACCAATTTCGCTAACAGGATTATAGGCTAGCTACGCAACGGCCTTTCACCCTTATGCTTGGCATCAATTGGCATACGTGTATAATGTTACCAACCTGCATAATGTCATGACAAATAGCTGAAATGTTTATTTGATGGCGAAATAAGTGATATTCAAATGTACCTGCATGAAAAAACCCACACCTCTCACCTGTATGTCTCCAGGGAAAAACACAACATGTGCACTGCGATCTTCGGCGTCTGAACCGCACCGTCCCTGTGACTCCGAAGTACTGAGTAGAAGCAAGTCGTTGACTCTGTCCGGTTCGCATCCCGGAATGTCGACCAGTCTCCGCAGTCGCGGCGGGCTCCCAGGGCGTGTTTCCTGGACTCCAGGCAGACAATGCTCTGGAGGCTCGAAGGACGATGAACCTGCTGCAGCGCTCATTGCTTTGGCTGCACAATGAAAGCCCGTTGCAACTCCACGAGCGGTTATCATGGGGGCTAAAACCGGATTAGTGTAGTTTAGACGCAAATGCATAGCCAGACACAGCATCCGAGACAGACATACGACAATGAACGTGCAAAACGATGCAATATCGACAAAATAGTCATAAACAACTTTCTACCTTATGTCGTTGTATATCCTCGTCAACATCGTTGTTTATCCTGGACGTTGATACTTTTGTCAGCCTGGGTGACGCAAAAGCTAGTACTGTTGTTGTCTTTGCATTTTGGTCCTCCACGTGTCGCTGTTTACCAAGGGCGTCAGCACTGGAACCTGCCCTCATCCGGTTCCGATGCGAAATACGAATTGCGCATGATCACAGAAAAGACCATACAATATGAATATGGGCAGAAACTGCTTCTCCAATAGAAAACCCCGATCACGCTTGAAGTAGACGAAGTCATGGTGTCTTGTAAGTGCTAAACGCATGCACTGAAACACGTCATCGGTTTTAACGGTCGTCTCGCGCCAAACTGCGCATGTGCAGACCGTGAAATCAAAGGCAGACCTTCAATACGTTGTTTTGGATAAAAACGTGTCAGTTTGTCACTTTCATGAGGTTGGCGGCCCGACTCTAGGTTGTGCTTTTAGATTTTGAGAAAATGGACAACTAAGGAAGAATTTGTCACTTCTCTAAATGACTTCTGAAACCCCAAACCCTGGCCTGGTCTGTTTTGCATGCCTTCCCGGAAGTCTCGCGATGTTGCCTCTCGGTTTATAATCTCAGTGGTTGAAGATTGAATTTACCACTAAACCCGGATTTTTTTTTTTTTTTTTTTTAAACCCGGAGGTGCAACATGGCGAGAGACTTCCGGGAACGCTTGCGAAGCAGACCAGGCCGGCGTTTGAGAAGTCAATAAGAGAAGTGACTAATTATTCCTTAGTTGTTACTTTTCACAAAATCTAAAGGCACAACCTAGATTTGAGCCAATGTTTTAAGTACTTGAACATCTTATTACGCTAACCTCGTGAAAGTGACAAACTGCCACGTTTTCATTTACATAAAAATAACTTTTGTATCGAAGTTGTGCCTTTGATTTGACAGCCTGCACCAGCGCAATTTAGCGCGAAACGACAGTTAGCCCAGATGATGTGTTTTTACGCATGAGTTTAGTTTAGCCGACATCGCCATTACATCGTTTATAAGTGTGATCGGGGATTTCTATGGTTTACACTAGTTACCACAGTCACCATGTCAAAATTGGCTGTCGTAAAAAAATCATGTAAACGAAAATGTGCTTTTTGGTATTAATTGAAGGTTAGTCATAAGGTTAGTAGTGTGGTTAGGATTAGGTTTAAAATCAGATTTTAACCAGAGAATTGTATAAATGGGCGGGGTTTATGACTTTGTGGCTGTGGTAACTAGTGACGACCGATTTCTATTGGAGAGGCACCTTCTGAATCACAGATTTTGCAAGGTGTATACATTTTTCGCTTTACAGTAGACACTTGATTGACTGTGTGTTGGCATTTTTCGTGGTTATTAGAACGCAAGTATGACATTATGGCTACATATCAGGCCCGCACGAGAGATGTTTAGCATGTCATGTTTTATATGTTAATGAATGCATTTATGAACTGCGCTTGCTTTCTAGTCTTGTGTAACTGTATTGGCCATGTTTGGATTTGTATCATTTTGGTTGATGACAACATTCAAAGTTAGAAGTGGGATATTCCTTTGACACAGATGCGTTTGTAATTTTTCTATAAAAAAAAAATGTACTCCATGTTTATGTTTGATATGTTGTTTATGTTATGATGGCGAGATATCACATACTTTTCGATCAACCAAGCTGCAGTTTGCCACGATGTTGTAGACATATTGACATTTTTGTGATGAAAATGTTACATTTCTCCATGAAGTTGTATTTAAATGGAGTAAAACAGATGGTTTTGAGAACTTTTCAAGCATCAGAATATAGTAGAGAGACCCAAGGAAATACAGTACAGTTGTTAAATAACTGGTGTTTAGCTACAATTTGTATCGGGTGAAATAGACCACTGCAAAATCAGCCTACCTAAAGTTCAGTGACATGGGTTCCTTCAGGGGGATGGCTCATAGTGCCATAGGCCAGCGTCTGGTCGCCTGCCTCCTCAATGTCTCAGAAGCCCGCAGGAAGGAATTGGTGGAAACAGTGGCCAGGGCAGCTGTATTTGACAGTAATGGTGAGTTACCACTAAAAATGTTTCATTGTTCACTGCATATACAGTAGTAACGTGGTGATAGGAGTGAAAAATAGTTATGATTTAACAAAATATCATGGTTTCTTCATGGATTTATGCATCTTTCCGATTGTATGCATCTTGTCAGGCGGACGGCGAGAAGGGACAACAGTGCTCAACATCTTTAATGACCAAGACTACAACCGGTCTGTCATCACCATCGTGGCCAGTATTGACTGCATCAGTGAGTCTCTGTCCTTTTTATTGGGGGAAAAACAACAACTACGCTAAGGGACATTTCCTACAGGCTTTGTTCAGGATCACAATGTTACAATAAATATGACAAGTACTTTGCAAAGGTCTTCATTATCCTCCGACAATCTTTTACTCTTATGAGGGGCAGTGGTATAGTAACTCCTGAACATGGCTGCCTAAACATTTTTCAAGCAGACCAGGAATTAAGCACCCTAATTTAACCAATAACTGAACCCTTATTTCACTTGTGTCATTCCAATAATAGAAGGCGTTGTCAATGTGTTTCTGTTGCAGAGGAGGCAGTGCTGTCTGCGTGTGAGCAGGCCTGTCGACTGATTGACATGAGTGCCTATGCAGGCGGCCACCCAACGATGGGCGCTGTGGACCTGGTGCCCCTCTACCCTCTGGGAGAGGAGGTGGGACTGGGGGACTGTGCCAAGGAAGCTAGAGGTGTGTGTGTGGTGTGCGTGTGCCTGCATGTATGTGTCTACACTTTAAAGCTTTGGCCCCCTCTTTCTCTCTTCTCAGTACATCATGTTGTATGCTGTATAAGTGTGCATTGTGCAGCACCTCATGCAGTGGTGTATGTACAGTGTCTTCAGAAAGTATTCATACCCCTTGACTTATTCCACATTTTGTTGTTAAAGCCTGAATTCAAAATGTATAACAAAAAAATTCTCACCCATTTACACACAATACCCGATTCACTAATTTGTTTGTAAACAGTTAACAATCTAATTGGCTACCACATGTTCTTGTCCAACTTTCAACAGAGTAGCTAGCAAGCAACAAGATATGCCAAATAACTCAGATTTGACCATTCAGACACAAATCACATTGTCAGGAGTCAGACCTCAAACCACTTACGACAGTGGTTTGAAATGTGGCTCAAAATATCAGATTCATGTACATTTTTGGCTGTTCAGCTTGCAGGAAAAGGAACTGATTCGAATCGGATATGCATGCATTTTTGAGTTGAGTCACTTCAAACTGCCAATGTGAACAAGGCTTTTGAGTTTTCCACATCTGGATTGTGCAACATTTGCCCATTTATTCTTTTCAAAATTCTTGTTACCATTTTCAGGTCTTGCCATAGATTTTCAAGTGAATTTTTTTTAAATTTAAATGTAATTTGTTTGTTTTTTAACCCTTTTTTTCTCCTCTTTTCGTGATATCCAATTAGTACAGTTTAAGTCGGAAGTTTACACACACCTTTGCCAACTACATTTAAACTCAGTTTTTCACAATTCCTGACATTTAATCCTAGTAAAAATTTGTTGTCTTAGGTCAGTTAGGATCACCACTTTATTTTAAGAATGTGAAATGTCAGAATAATAGTAGAGAGAATTGTTTATTTCAGCTTTTATTTCTTTCATCACATTCCCAGTGGGTCAGAAGTTTACGTAAACTCAATTAGTATTTGGTAGCATTGCCTTTCAATTCTTTAACTTGGGTCAAACGTTTCGGGTAGCCTTCCACAAGCTTCCCACAATAAGTTGGGTGAATTTTGGCCCATTCTTCCTGACAGAGCAAGTGTAACTGAGTCAGGTTTGTAGGCCTCTTTGCTCGCACACGCTTTTTCAGTTCTGCCCACACATTTTCTATAGGATGGAGGTCAGGGCTTTGTGATGCCCACTCCAATACTTTGACTTTGTTGTCCTTAAGCCATTTTGCCACAACTTTGGAAGTATGCTTGGGGCCGTTGTCCATTTGGAAGACCCATTTGCGACCAAGCTTTAACTTTCTGACTGATGTCTTGAGATGTTGCTTCAATATATCCTCATAATTTTCCTCCCTCATAACGCCATCTATTTTGTGAAATGCACCAGTCCCTCCTGCAGCAAAGCACCCCCACAACATGATGCTGCCACCCCTGTGCTTCAAGGTTGAGATGGTGTTCTTCGGCTTGCAAGCCTCCCCCTTTTTCCTCCAAACATAACAATGGTCATTATGGCCAAACAGTTCTATTTTTGTTTCATCAGACCAGAGGACATTTCTCCAAAAAGTACGATCTTTGTCCCCATGTGATATAGGACTCGTTTCACTGTGGATATAGATACTTTTGTACCTGTTTCCTCAAGCATCTTCACAAGGTCCTTTGCTGTTGTTGTGGGATTGATTTGCACTTTTCCCATCAAAGTACATTCATCTCTAGGAGACAGAACGTGACTCCTTCCTGAGCGTTATTACGGCTGCGTGGTCCCGTGGTGTTTATATTTGCGTACTATTGTTTGTACAGATGAATGTGGTACCTTCAGGCATTTGGAAATTGCGGAGGTCTTGTGGAGGTCTACCATTTTTTTTCTTCTGAGGTCTTGGCTGATTTTCTTTTGATTTTGCCATGATGTCAAGCAAAGAGGCTCTGAGTTTGAAGGTAGGCCTTGAAATACATCCACAGGTACACCTCCAATTGAGTCAAATTATGTCAATTAGCCTATCAGAAGCTTCTAAAGTCATGACACCATTTTCTGGAATTTCCCAAGCTGTTTAAAGGCACAGTCAACTTAGTGTATGTAAACTTCTGACCCACTGAAATTGTGACATAGTGAAATATAAGTGAAATAATCTGCTTGTAAACAATTTTGGAAAACTGACTTGTGTCTTGCAGAAAGTAGATGTCCTAACCACCTTGCTAAAACTATAGTTTGTTAACAAGAAATTTGTGGAGTGGTTGAAAAATGAATTTGAATGACTCCAACCTAAGTGTATGTAAACTTCCTACTTCAACTGTATGTGTTAACCCATCCTCTCACCCTGTCCAGCGGTGGCTGCTGGGCTGACTGAACGGGTCAGTGGCACCAGTGCTTTCTTCTTTGGCTGGGCAGACTCACCCCAGCACCGAGGCCTGGCGCAGAGACGCAAGGAGATGGGCTGGTTCAGGAAGAATCCAGACACAGGAGCCAGCCGACCAGACGTGGGGCCCCTGCCACAGAAACGATATGGCCTCACAGGTTAGCACTTGCTTAGGGCTTGGCGGTTGGTGGATCTCCTGTGCACGCAATTACTGAGAGGTGATTTTTAAAACATAGGGTTAGGCTAGATTGCATGTTTCATTCTGAGGACAGGCCCTCAGTGCCCCCACATTACACTCTCATGAATTATAGCACAGAGAGAGCGTACCCAGTAACCACTGATTGGACACATTTGAAAATAACCGCATCTCTGTACCTTTTTGTTCGCACCATCTTGTGACTTTTTGTTTGATCTTCTGACCTTTGACCCCACCTTTGCCATGCAGGCATCGGAGCTAGTCCCTACGTCATGAACTGCAACGTCACCATCGACACCCAGGACCTGGCTCTGGGGCGCAGCATCGCCATGTCGATTAGGGAGTCTACTCCTGGGGGGATACCGGGGGTGCAAGTGCTGGCCCTGCCACACGAGGGTGCCGTGGAGATGGCCTGCAATGTGGAGAGCATGAAGGGGAACCCTCCTAGCCAGGTTGGGGAGCGGGGCGAGCCGTGGCCCACCTTCAGTATTGGTGGGCAGCTATACTGCCACGCCCCAGCATCTCTTATCACAGCCAGGGTGGCAGAGCTGGCAGGATGGCAGGGGGTGGTCACTAAGGGCACGGCGCTGGTGGGGTTCACACCCCATGAGTGCAGAGGCCTGGCAGAGAGAGCTTTGTCATTGGGCATCGCTGAGTTTTGGAAAGAACTGCGCAGGTTACACATGTAACCTTCCAAACTTTACTACAAAACCTCAACGTTTTGTATTATTCAGGTTGATTGAACGAAGAATGTTAAAGGACATGCAAGCTATTATCGGCAAGGTTTACAGCATATGAATTGCGCAAATGCACGACTATTACACAACAGTTTTGAATCTGTGGGCTCTGGATTTGATGTAGCACATCTGAACAAGGATATTGTACAGATAATCTTATTTAGTGTGGTGATCATGGTTGAAAACATCAAAACCATAGACCTTAACTGTGATCATCTTAATATAAGTACTCAAGACACAAAGGGACAAATTACCAATTTAGAGTTGAGGTAATACTTTTTTGTAAATCATTTAACGATGTCAGTGGGATACTTATACAATTTATTTTGTTAAGTGTGCATATCTCAAGTCAGAATAATACTGAAAGTGCTGCAAAATGTTGCAATTTATTGCTCTATTAACAGGTTAATCCTTCTTTATTTGACATCTACTAATCTATAAAGAATAAACATGACTTTACTATAACTTTACTATTTTCGTATTATTGTTTATAATTCTACAAAAAAAAATATATATAATCATGAAATATATTAAAGGTGCGTTCTGTAACATTCTCATGTTCAAAACTGTAAAACTACCATTAACATTGGACTCAATGAGAGTAAAAAAAGCAGCTGTGTATCCAGACCAAAGTGTGTAGAGCGTCAGCCAGGAAAGTTCTGGCCACCTTCAGACAAACAAACGTGCACACTGTTTGGCATGGTAGAGTTCTTCGCCGAGACGTGTCAAAACGCATAGACATTTGTTTGCTCTGTCTATTTACGTCGTTATTGCCTTTTGTGATTGGATTTAAAATTACCATGTTGATAGAAATGGCTCACTCCAAAAGTGGTCAAGGACAGGGTTAAGTTTAGGGGTGGTGCTTAAGCTATTCAAGATAATATTTTCTAATGTCCACCACTTTGGAATTTGGGCGATGGTCAGGTCATTTCCTGTTTGATATAAATAAGGAACTGTGTTTACAGATGGGTCCTTGGTAATTTCCTGTAATTAAGCATACATTGGTTTTAGTCAGTCAGTCTGCTGAAGGCAATTTTTGCCATCCAAGATACAAATGCATAATATCCTAGAGAATTGACGTTATGTATTCATATGGGGAATAGTTTTTGCATGCCCTTTCACTATACGTTCAACTAATTGCAATATGTATGCCAATTAAATGAATCTATACTGAACACAAATATAAACACAACATGTAAAATGTTGGTCCCATGTTTCATGAGCTGAAATAAAAGATCCCAGAAATGTTCCATACGCACAAAGCTTATTTCTCTCAAATTTTGGGCACAAATGTGTTTTTAATCCCTGTTAGTGAGCATTTCTCCTTTACCAAAATAATCCATCCACCTGACAGGTGTGGCATATCAAGAACCTGATTAAACAGCATGATAATTACACAGTTGCACCTTGTGCTGGGGTCAATAAAAGGCCATTCAAAAATGTGCAGTTTTGTCACATAACACAATGCCACAGATGTCTCAAGTTTTGAGGGAGAGTGCAATTGGCATCCTGACTGCAGGAATGTCCAAACGAGCTGTTGCCAGTTCATTTCTCTACCATAAGCCGCCTCAGACGTTGTTTTAGAGAGAGAGTGTGGGCGAGTGGTTTGCAGATGTCAATGTTGTGAACAGAGTGCCCCATGGTGGCAGTGGGGTTATGGTATGGGCAGGCATAAAGCTACAGACAACAAACACAGTTGCATTTTATCGATAGCAATTTAAATGCACAAAAATACTGTGACGAGATCCTGAGGTCCATTGTGAGGACATTTTTTTTTAAGGAATCTGTGACCAACAGATGCATATCTGTATTCCCAGTCATGTAAAATCCATAGATTAGGGCCTAATAAATGTATTTAAAATCTATGAAATTGTTGCATGTTTTGTTTATATTTTTGTTCAGTATAGCTTGGCTACAAGAGTGATATGTACTGTATGCATGTCCACTATGCATTGTGGTAATTCTACTAATTAAAAAAAAATAAAAAAAACCTGCACAGCTAAATCAAGTGCACCTAGAGTAATTGAAAGGAAACATAATATTATTTTGACCCAGGTCTGTGTTTCACATACATTTGAAAGCCCACAAGGAATCTGATGGTATGAGCTCTCAAGGCATTCCAGAGATAGAATTTGGTGTTGCACCCTTAATGTATGCATGCACCATTGTTATGAATTTATGCACTTGTATGGTTTGTGTACTTTAGGTATGAATTTTCCTACAGTAGGCTATATTTGTTCGCATTAGCGTTTATATGCATTTGTACGTTCCCTCTTAATGTGTGCACATTAATCTCTTTGTATTTTGTCCAGCTGAGGCTCTTAGTCATACAGTTAATGCAACCATGCAGCTTCATCTCATCAGTACAGTACATACTGCACAACGCACACAAACACGCACTCCCTGCCAGCCTTGGGAGCATCAGGCCCCAATGTAGGTCACAGCATAAGCCCAGGGGTGTCCTGGTCCTCCCAACACTCTCACACACACGTATGGATATGTACATGGAACCCTATTCACATTTTTGCTCATTTAACTTCCAAACAGTATCTACCTCAAACTCATATATTAGCACTCACTCTGCACTTTATTTTGAAAAGCTACCTAATTTAATCTAAGCAGCTGTCACTCATGTCCCCATGCATTAGCTTACTTTTATGGGATGAAAATGGTCCAGGTAATGTGTGGCATGTGGTGGCTTAGAACATGTTTGTCAGCCACAAGTCTGAAGTCTCATATATTTCCCTCATGTAAAGAAAAAACAACTGATTTGAGCATTAGATAGATTGGTACTTTATTTATTCCCAGGGAAATGTCATTTAAGCTTCTCTCGGTCTCGAGCTCACTCGGGCTCTCTCTCTGCTTTCCCTCTCTCACTGTCTTTTTTTTCTCTTTTCCTCACTCTCTTTTCCTCCCTCGATCAATCTACACCCCTCCCTGCCTCCCTATTAACCTCATTAGGCCTAGTGAGTCACTTCTGATAGCCCTAACGACTGTAAATGCAACCATGCTAGATTCTAGGTTGACACTTCCTTCTAAGGACTTTCAAGGAGGGCCCTTTTAGATACTCACTAGAAAGTGTGGATTAGGTAGTCACTAGGCAAACAGACATTATGATAGTGGCATTGGTTGTCTGTTACTGTATATTTCATAGCAATAATATACTGTAGATATTATATCATATCAGGTGTTAATGTTACAGCCCTTATTTTCACAATAAATATTCATATCTAATCAAATGTTCACTGTAAATATTTCATTGCAATAATCCAATGTTTTTAGAGTTTTGTGCCTTTTTAGTTCTTTAATAGATGTGACATAGGATTCTTTCGACATGAGTTAGCCTGACAGTATATCAACTGAGGGTCATGTGGCATGATACAGACATAAATTATCTGATTTATTTACATCAGTTTCCAACGTACTATTAATAATATTTCAGAGCAGTTGTTTTTTTCTCTCTCTCTGCCCTGTCAAATGCGTAGATAACTCCGTCATCAGTGCATCTTCTATTAAATCATACGACTCCGCTGAAGATGGACTAATAAATGATGTGCGCAAATGGGCAAGCATTCATAAGCAAGTTATTAAGCTGATATGTGGAACATAGGTTTTTTTTTCTTCAGTAATGTGTTTTCGCTGTGATTTTATCATTTTATTTCGGATAATTTGAGACCTGAGGCCAATTCAGCATAACATTATCTTCCTCGGCAGTACCCAAAAGTCAAACACATTCCTTTTAAACTTAATTAATTCTGTCAATTCAAAGAAAGTAATGTATATCGTTGGTCAAATATCTTGGAACTACCTTTTGACGCAGTGTTAGAATAATTGCCCTTCTCATGTAAAGTATTATGATTTTGAAGTAGCTTTGGAGGCAACTTAAGTCTATCATGGTCACTCTCATTAAAATAGTCCAAAATGCAATGGCTATCCTCACCCGCCTTGCAGAAGCAGAACGTGCCACCTATGAAGTCAGCAGTCCCCAACCCCCACCCTGAACACATGTTATACATCCGCTGGGCACAGGCTGAGCATAACGCTGAGACACAGCTGAGAATAGGAAGAGAAAGAGAGGGGGCACTGAAGTGGAAGTATGAGTGAGCATCAGAGACAAGGACAGAAATAGAGCGATAAAGGAATGAATTGCAGAGGGAGGCTCAGAAAGAGAGAGAGCAATGGTGGTGCACATGGGTTTATGGTATTGTTGCAAGAGCCTTTTCTGTCATTTTCTGTGGACATGAACCTCAAGTGGATTTTGTTTTCTCAGACTCCCAGTGGATTTCCCTGGAATTCCTCCCTGGATCTAAACAGCTGTTGAAGACTTGAAGACCAAACCATGCCTTCTCTTCATTGTAGCTTCAACATGGGCCCTTGACTGGGTTCCCTGGCTGGATTCTTACTACCACGGATACCCTTCACAATTTTTATTTAACTCTATCTTAGTCCCAATGAGATCAAAATACCTATTTTTCAAGGGAGACCTGGCGACGAAGGATGGCGCTATGTTGCACCTCCACTAAGCACCACCACTCAGTGCATGCTCTGCAGTGAAGATTCCTCCATGTGCTATCTATACTGACGTCCCTAATCGTGGATAGCCACTGACAGGGTAAGATGCTGCCACGATGGCTGCTTTGAATGAATGAATGACTGTCATGTAGAAATGTAAGACTGTTCAGTGTGGCACTGAATTACCACATCGTAGGTTTGTTATACATGGCCTGAGAATTGGCATGGAGACAGACAGATGGGATTTGAAAAGTATGGTTTGTGTAGCAGTGGCAAGGTTCATGGCGTGCTAAAGGACTTTACTTATGTAAAAAGGAGTATAAACTGGATGGTATGGTATTTCTTTATTACTCTCGTGCCTAAGACCCTCATACACTGCACTCCTCTCCATGCCCCCTCATACCTATGGCCCTTCTCCCCTCAGATCTACTCCCCCACTATAGTCTCACACTGTATCCATTATTTATCCCCTCCCAAGGGATATATTCATACCAAGGAGTATATTCACATTTCAATGTGCCAGGTAATTCTGAATTATGCTTGAAAATTGAGTGTGGGACTCCAATGTGGAATTGAATGTGCTTCTGTGCCAGCTGTGCACTTTGGGTGGAGCAGATTTGTGTACATACATAATATTGCTCTGGTAGCACCTATCTAAACAAGTCTGCACACACATCCAAAAAGGCGATTACAGAATTTTGAGAAGTACGTAGTCATGTGTTAAAAGTGCGTAGCAGCCGATATGTGATATATTGCTTCCTGATGAATAGGCAGTCTCATACAATAGAAATGGATGACTGTGGCAACAACACCGCAGCAGCAGCAGCAGCCCTGAATAGGACAGAGCACTTACTCAACAGTGGATGTGATGTGGCTCAGGGCAAGGGGATGGTCAATGTCCATAGCTAGATTTTCATGCTTGGCCCGTCAAGGCACACAATCGACTGTGTGGGCAAGGGAGACTGAGAAATGCATTTAGGAAGAGGTAATTAGTCTACATGTTTTGGATAAGCATACAGTACAACAAGAAGATGAAAGACAGTGAAACATAGATATGTATGCATATGGTAGTACATACATTTTTATTTCATTAAATCAAATAGTTTATGTAATCAAGGTGTTGTTTACGTAATCAAGACATATGTGCGTGCTGCAGCAAGCAATAGCTTGGGAACTAAGATGGCTAGCCCTGCTTATACAGACGTAGCGGTATTGTAACCAAGCAAAATTTAATGCTGTCTACACACCCACACAAAAATTATTAGATGTCGTTAAGTTCATTTTCAGCTGACTTCAAACAACAGTTTTTTTATACTTTATTTTATTTTAGAACATTACTAGAGTTGTTTTCAGAACAGTTGGTCCAGCAGAGGACACTGTACGCTCAGACTGCACGTCCTTGCTTTACCCCTTTGAGTAGGGAATTGTTTCGCAATTCTACTAAAGAATCCCTTTTTTTGGGTCAAACAGCACATAGTCTCTTGTGAGAGACTGTTAACATAAATGTAATGTCCGTTAGCACAACTACTGAATCTGAGAGGTGGGGGGACATAGTTGGTTCTGGGTTCTGGAATAAAACGGCACAGTACACTGTATTAAGAAAAATTAAGTCAAGTGATCAAGTTGTCTGGGTTGCAGCAGGATGTGATTTACTGAAGAAGTATGTATTTAAATGCTCAGGGGAAAGGTCCCAAGGCCAATGTGAGAGGAAGAGGAAAGCTTCCTCAATTATACCAATTTACCCCCTACCCAGAGGAAGACATTTAATGACACTTTTCTGGTCCAAGCCTTTCCATATAAGCACACATACAGAAAACTGCTGCTGCTGACAAGCCAGTAATGGAGGGACTGTAGGCCCATCCTCAGTTGTTCCCACACCATGGGCTCAATTTAGGACTGTGGCTTACATGTTTGCACACATTTAAGTATTGCACACATAAGGTTCAACATAATCTTACTCTTATATTTTCACTTGTCATGGGAACAATTTCTGAGGATAATGTGGAACTACACAGCAAATTCTCTAGTAAAAAATCTATGAAAAAAGAACACTGTTAAATCAACACTGAAAGTCTGTGGACCCATATACAGTCGTATATATTAATTTTCTATATACAGTCGTATATATTCATTTTCACAAAGTCTGATGCCTCAGTTTTTATGATGACAATTTGCATATACTCCAGAATGTTATGAAGAGTGATCAGATGAATGGCAGTTAATTGCAAAGTCCCTCTTTGCTATGCAAATGAATTGAATCCCCCAAAAACATTTCCACTGCATTTCAGCCCTGCCACAAAAGGACCAGCTGACATCATGTCAGTGATTCTCTCGTTAACACAGGTGTGAGTGTTGACGAGGACAAGGCTGGAGATCACTCTGTCATGCTGATTGAGTTTGAATAACAGACTGGAAGCTTCAAAAAGAAGGTGGTGCTTGGAATCATTGTTCTTCCTCTGTCAAACATGGTTACCTGCAAGGAAACACGTGCCGTCATCATTGCTTTGCACAAAAAGGGCTTCACAGGCAAGGATATTTCTGCCAGTAAGATTGCACCTAAATCAACCATTTATCGGATCATCAAGAACTTCAAGGAGAGTGGTTCAATTGTTGTGAAGAAGGCTTCAGGGTGCCCAAGAAAGTCCAGCAAGCGCCAGGACTGTCTCCTAAAGTTGATTCAGCTGCGGGATCGGGGCACCACCAGTACAGAGCTTGCTCAGGAATGGCAGCAGGCAGGTGTGAGTGCACCTGCATGCACAGTGAGGCGAAGACTTTTGGAGGATGGCCTGGTGTCAAGAAGGGCAGCAAAGAAGCCACTTCTCTCCAGGAAAAACATCAGGGACCAACTGATATTCTGCAAAAGGTACAGGGATTGAACTGCTGAGGACTGGGGTAAAGTCATTTTCTCTGATGAATCCCCTTTCCGATTGTTTGGGGCATCCGGAAAAAAGCGTGTCCGGAAAAGACAAGGTGAGCGCTACCATCACAGTCATGTGTCATGCCAACAGTAAAGCATCCTGTGTCACGGGTGTCGTAGGGTAGAGACCAAGACGCAGCGGGAAAATGTATACTCATCTTCTTTTTATTGAGTGAAGAAGGAAAACACATACAACGTATACAAAACAAAACAAACTTGACAGTTTTTTTCAGGCAAAACAGCTAAACAAGAACAATCTCCCACAAAAACAAATGAAAAACAAACTCCTAAATATAGGACCCTCAATCAGAGGCAACAATAACCAGCTGCCTCCAATTGAAGGTCCAACCCCAATTAACTAAACATAGAAATACAAAGACTAGATAGAACAAAGAAATATACTAACATAGAACAATGACTAACAAACCCCGGACTAATAAATGAAATACCCCTCTACCTAAACACATACACAAAACACACCCTGAACCACATAAAAGAAACACCCCATGCCACGTCCTGACCAAACTACAATAACAAATAACCCCTATACTGGTCAGGACGTGACATCCTGAGACCATTCATGTGTGGGGTTGCTTCTCAGCCAAGGGAGTGGGCTCACTCACAATTTTGCCTCGGAACACAGCCATGAATAAAGAATGGTACCAACACATCCTCCGAGAGCAACTTCTCCCAACCATCCAGGAACAGTTTGGTGACGAACAATGCCTTTTCCAGCATGATGGAGCACCTTGCCATAAGGCAAAAGTGATAACTAAGTGGCTCGGGGGAACAAAACATTGATATTTTGGGTCCATGGCCAGGAAACTCCTCAGACCTTAATCCCATTGAGAACTTGTGGTCAATCCTCAAGAGGCGGGTGGACAAAACAAAAACCCACAAATTCTGACAAACTCCAAGCATTGATTATGCAAGAATGGGCTGCTGTCAGTCAGGATGTGGCCCAGAAGTTAATTGACAGCATGCCAGGGCGGATTGCAGAGGTCTTAAAAAAGAAAGGTCAACACTGCAAATATTTATTTAATTGATGTAATTGTCAATAAAAGCTTTTGAGACTTATGAAATGCTTGTAATTATACTTCGGTATTACATAGTAACATCTGACAAAAATATCTAAAGACAATGAAGCAGCAAACTTTGTGGAAATTAATGTTTGTGTCATTTGAAAACTTTTGGCCATGACTGTACAAATGGCAACAGTGTTAAATTAGCAGGCTGCTAAATTCTTATTCAAATATTTCCCAGTGTCTTGCCTTGCCCAGAGTTACCACCCATGACTGTATTTTTTAATGACAGACATGGTTGTTGCATTCATCCATTTTCAGCCCTATGGACTTCACCAATTGAGATCCTATGGGAATATGTTATAATAAATACAGTGCCTTCGGAATGTATTCAGACCCCTTAAGTTTTTCCACATTTTGTTACATTACAGCCAATTGTAAAATCTATTAAATAAAACAATTTCCTCAGCAATCTACACACAATACACCATAATGACAAAGCGAAAACAGGTTTTTAGAAATTGTAGCAAATTTATTAAAACCAAAAAACAGATACCTTATTGACATAAGTATGCAGACCCTTTGCTATGAGACTCGGAATTGAGCTCAGGTGCATTCTGTTTCCATTGATCATCCTTGAGATGTTTCTACAACTTGATTGGAGTCCACCTGTGGTTCATTCAATTGATTGGACATGATTTGGAAATGCACACACCTGTCTATATAAGGTCGGACATTTGACAGTCCATGTCAGAGCAAAAACCAAGCCATGAGGTCGGAGGAATTGTCCGTAGAGCGAAGAGACAGGATTATGTCGAGGCACGGATGTGGGGAAGGGTACCGAAACATTTATGCAGCATTGAAGGTCCCTAAGTACACAGTGGTCTCCATCATTCTTGAATGGAAGAAGTTTGGAACCACCAAGACTCTTCCTAGAGCTGGCCGCCCGGCCAAACTGAGAAAATGGGAAAGAAGGGCCTTGGTCAGGGTGGTGACCAAGAACCCGATGGTCACTCTGACAGAGCTCCAGAGTTCCTCTGTGGAGATGGGAGAACCTTCCAGAAGGACAACCATCTCTGCAGCACTCCACCAATTAGGCCTTTATGGTAGAGTGGCCAGACAGAAGCCACGCCTCAGTAAAAGGCACGGCACATGACAGCCCACTTGGAGTTTCCCAAAAGGCATCTAAAGACTCTCAGACCATGAGAAACAAGATTCTCTGGTCTGATAAAACCAAGGTTGAACTCTTTGGCCTGAATGCCAAGCGTCACATTTGGAGGAAACCTGGCACATCTCTACAGTGAAGCATGGTGGTCGCAGCATCATGCTGTGGGGATGTTTTTCAGCAGCAGGGAATGGGAGACTTGCCGGAATCGATGCAAAGATGAACGGAGCAAAGTACATCAAGATCCTTGATGAAAACCTGCTCCAGAGCGCTCAGGATCTCAGACTGGGGCGATGGTTCACCTTCCAACAGGACAACTACCCTAAGAACACAGCCAAGACAATGCAGGAGTGGCATCGGGACAAGTCTCTGAATGTCCTTGTGGCCCAGCTAGAGCCCAGATTTGAACCCGATCTAACATATCTAGAGAGACCTGAAAATAGCCATGCAGCAATGCCCCCCATCCAACCTGACAGAGCTTGAAAGGACCATTAGAGAAGAAATTCCCGAAATGCAGGTGTACTAAGATTTTAGCGGCGTACCCAAGAAGACTCAAGGTTGTAATCGCTAGGGCCTCCCGGGTGGCGCAGTGGTCTAAGGCACTGCATCGCAGTGCTAGCTGTGCCACCAGAGATTCTGGGTTCGAGCCCAGGCTCTGTCGCAGCCGGTCGCGACCGGGAGGCCCATGGGGCAGCGCCCAATTGGCCCAGCGTCGTCTGGGTTAGGGAGGGTTTGGCCGACAGGGATATCCTTGTCTCATCGCGCACTAGCGACTCCTGTGTCGGGCTGGGCGCAGTGCACGCTGACCAGGTTTACTGTGTTTCGTCTGACACATGCGGCTGGCTTCCGGGTTGGATGTGCATTGTGTCAAGAAGCAGTGCTGCTTGGTTGGGTTGTGTTTCGGAGGACGCATGGCTCTCGACCTTCGCCTCTCCCGAGTCCGTACAGGAGTTGCAGCGATGAGACAAGACTGTAACTACTACCAATTGGATACCATGAAATTGGGGAGAAAAAAGGGGTCAAATTTAAAAAAGAAAGGTTGTAATCGCTGCCGGAGGGTCTGAATATGTCTAAAAACCTGTTTTTGCTTCGTCGTTATGGGGTATTGTGTGTAGATTGATGAGGGGAATTTTTTTTTAATCAGTTTTAGAATAAGGCTGTAATCTATGAAAATGTGGAAAAATTCAAGGGGTCTGAATACGTTCCGAAGGCCCTGTAAATTAAAAACGTTAACACAATACCATATGTATTTCAATATCTCTGTTTGTGCATGTACATTGCTTAATTAAAACCCCCAGGGCCACTTGATTTCTGAAATGTAGGACCTCTTTAGGTATCAATTTTATATAATATATTTATAAAAAAATATGTATAATTTGATGAAACATTGAATTTGGCCATCGTTTTATTTTCCCAAAGAAACACATTGTGTAACAGATTCATTCAGAACGGAGTGCTCAGGTTGGGGTGTAGGTTTTTTAGCATAGCCTAGAAGGTAGGTAGGGGCTGTTCCACTTTATGTTCCGTAGGTAAGCACCATGGTCTTGTAGCCAGTGGAGTGTGTGGAGGAGCTGGGTAACATGAGAACTTTGGAAGGTTGAAAACCAGGCAGCCTGCAACGTTCTGGATAAGTTGCAGGGGTTTGATGGCAAAGCGAGGAGCCCAGCCAACAGCGAGTTGCGGTAGTCCAGACGGGACAGGACAAGTGCCTGAATTAGGACCTGCGCCGCTTCTTGTGTGAGGTAAGGTCATACTCTACGGATGTTGCAGAGCATGAACCTGCAGGAGTGAGTCACTGCTTTGATGTTTGCAGAGAACGACAGGGTGTTGTCCAGGGTCACGTCAAGGTTCTTTGTACTTTGGGAGGGTGACACTGTGGAGTTGTCAACCTTGATGGAGAAGTCTTTAAGCGGGCAGGACTTCCCCGGGAGAAAGAGCAGTTCAGTTTTGTTGAGCTTGAGGTGGTGGGCCGATATCCAAGTTGAGATATCTACCAGGCATGCAGAGATGCGTGTTGCCACCTGGGTGTCAGAAGGGGGAAAGGAGAAAAGTAATTGAGTGTCATCCATATAGCAATGATAGGAGAGACCATGTGAGGATATGACGGAGCCGAGTGACTTGGTGTATAGAGAGAAGAGGAGAGGGCCTAGAACTGAGCCCTTGGGGACACCAGTAGTGCAGACACAGATCCTCTCCACGATGCCTTAGGATCGTCCTGCCAGTTAGGATGCAATCCAAGAGTGTGCATAGCCTGAGACGCCCAGCCCTAAGAGGGTGGCAAGGATGATCTGATGGTTCACGGTGTCAAAGGCAGCAAATAGATCTAGGAGGATGAGAACAGAGGAGAGAGCTTTGGCAGTGCAGAGAGCCTCCGTGACACAGAAGAGCAGTCTCGGTTGAGTGACCTGTCTTGAAGCCTGAGTGGTTAGGGTCAAGAAGATCTTTCTGAGCGAGATGACGAGAAAGTTGATCAGAGACAGCATGCTCAAGTGTTTTGGAAAGAAGGGATATAGGTCTATATTTTTTGATGTCAGATGAGTCGAGTGTTTATTTCTTGAGGAGAGGAGCAACTCGGGCCATTTTGAAGTCAGAGGGGATGCAACCAGTGGTCAGGGATGAGTTGTTCAGTGAAGTGAAGAAGGTCTCCAGAGATGATCTGGAGAAGTGAGGAGGGGATGAAGTTGAGCTGGCAGGTTGTCGGGCGGCCAGACCTCACTAGTTGCAGGATGTCATCTAGAGAAAGAGGAGAGAAAGAGGTCAAGGCATAGGGTAGTTCTTTGTGAGTGAGACCAGTGGACTCAATAGACTGAGTTAATGAGTAGAGGATGCAATCAACCTTTTTTTTCAAAATGGTTGACAAAATTGCCTGTGAGAGGGAGAAGGATTAAAAATAAATCATCTTAAGGATCGGTGTTCCGTCAACGGGACAGTTGTAAGTCATGCAGCACGTTATATCAAGATCGCAGATTTTAGAGTAACAACAAATGTCGGTACATAGAAGTGTCTTATATTGGCTGAAAGCTTAAATTCTTGTTAATATAACTACACTGTCCAATTTACAGTAGCTATTACTTCAAAAAAATGCCATGCTATTGTTTGAGGAGAGCTTCTAACAACAAAACACTTTTTTCAATGCTATAGGTTTGATAAATTCCCCTCTGAAGGTGAAATGTGTACTTACATTCTGAAATCTTGCTCTGATTTATCATCCAAAGAGTCCCAGAGATAACATGAAGTGTCATTTTGTTAGATATGTCCATATAGCATGCAGGGTTGATTTTGTATTTCCACTTGTTCAATTTGCAAAGAAAGAAATCTGTTAAAATCTCACCCTAAATGTTGTTTCAACGAGTAAAATCACATTCGTATCTATTCCTCAGAGATCCTAGAAGGAACAAGACTTCACTATTTCATTAGGGGTGTAGTATATCCTATAGGACACCATATTTGGTCAGAGAGCGACACCTTCATGGCACGCCGATGACGCGGCTGGCCATCTCTTGAACGACTGTATCTTTGTCAAATAAGCACCAATCGGGGTCAAATAAAGCTAGCTAGATAGCCAATGAGCCGGGCTTTACGGGAGTACCCGGAACCATGTATATGTCATAAAATGTAGCTTCTAACCTTGTACGACAGCATGCATTTTCATTTTGGACAAAAAGTATAAGGATATTCAGTGTTATGAAGTTATGAAAACTGGTTGTTTTGCAAATGTTGAACTTATAATATGGCTACTAATACTTGGAAAGCTACATCAAAGTCCAAGTATACAGATTTGATGATATTCTTGCAGAAAAATGGAATATGAATGTGAATGTCTCCTTCACAATTTGCCCAAATGTACATGGGGACGTCACACTAAGTAATCCATCTGAAACTTTACACATACACTGCTGCCATCTTGTGGACACTATTGGCATTACAACCGGAGTGATGGCTATAACAGAGACCTTTCTCTTGCATTTCTTCGCTCAGCTGCCCACAGTCCTGTTCTGTAAGCTCGCAATGAGTCAACTAGCCACGGAGCAGGAGGGGAGGGCCGAGCCGGCCGGCAGGAAAGGGGACAGTGCGAGTCATAGGATGTGGAAAGGGAGGAGTGTAGGGTCGAAGAGGCAGAATCAGGAGACCGGAGGGAGAAGGATTTAACAGAAGGGAGAGATGATAGGATAGAAGAGGAGAGAGTAGTGGGAAAGAGAGCGAAGATTGCGACGTCGCATTTATCTGGGTAGGAGCTGAGTGGTTAGGGTTGGAGGAAAGGGAGACCGAAAAGGAAACGAAGTAGTGATCAGAGACCTGGATGGGGGTTACAGTGAGTTTAGTATGCGAGCAGCCTCTAGTAAAGATGAGGTCAAGCATATGGCCTGCCTTGTGAGTTGAAGGGGATTGGGAAAGGGTAAGGTCAAAAGAGGCAAGGAGGGGAAGAGAGAGTTGGAAAAAAATTAATCGAAGGCAGACGTCGGGAGGTTGAAGTCGTTAAGTATGAAGAGCGGTGAGACATCGTCAGGAAATGCGTTTATCAAGGTGTCAAGCTCATTGAGGAACTCCCCAAGGGCACCTGGTGGATGATAGATGACAATAATGTTAAGCTTGAGTGGACAAGTGACAGTGACAGCATGGAATTCAAATGCGGAGATGGACAGGTGAGAGATGGAGAAAAGAGAAAATCTCCACTAATGAGAAATGAGTAGACCCATGCCACCAGCGCGACAACCAGATGCTTTCGGACTATGAGAGAAAACATAGTCAGATGAAGAGAGAGCAGCTGGAGTAGCAGTGTTCTCTGGGGTGATCCATGTCTCCGTCAGGGACAATAAGTAAAGGGACTGAAGGGCAGCATAGGCTTAGCTGAACTTTGTGTTCTTGACCGCAGATTGCCGGTTCCAACTGCTGCCAGAGACCCGGAATTCCACATGGGTTGTGTGTGCAGGGTACATTAGAGGGAAGACCGATTTTTGGGATGTCTCCTGGTCTGACAAACCTACCACAGCAGATGCGGAAGGCCGAAATCAGTGTATGCGGTCGATATGAAAAATTAAATAAAATAAAAACCATCTCTAGCATAATCAGACTGATTTTGATGGGGATTATTGTATTATGTTAATTAGACTGACACACTACTGCATCAATTGACTCTATGGGTTTTTCTTATGCTACACAAAGATGAATAGCATACAGTTTTCTAAACTAATCCAATCAGTTAGTTTTTTTTTCACCCGTTACTGAAATTTTTGTTCCAGTTTAAATGCCTTTGGTAGTCTCCTCACAATGTTCCTAACCCTGGCACTCATTCTGAATGCAGGTTGCAGGTGAATACAAATTCCAGCTGTTGAATATCTTAACTCTGGATGGAATCCAATAGGAATTACACATCAGTTAGCAAGCCATTATAATGGGAATTGCAGGCAGAGTTGCAAAATTCGGGTAACTTTTTTACCAGGCGGTGTCAGAGGAAGGCCCTAAAAAGACTCCAGCCACACTAGTCATGGACTGTTTTATCTGCTACCGCACGGCAAGCGGTACCGGAGCGCCAAGTCTAGGTCCAAAAGGCTTCTTAATAACAGCTTCTACCCCCAAGCCATAAGACTCCTGAACAGCTAATCAAAGGGCTACCCAGACCCCTCTTTTACGCTGCTGCTAATCTGTGTTTATTATCTATGCATAGTCACTTTAACTCAACCTACATGTATATATTACCTCAATTACCTCGACTAACCGGTGCCCCCGCACATTGACTCTGTACTGGTACCTGCTGTATATAGCCTCACTATTGTTATTTTACTGTTGCTGTTTAATTATTTGTTACTTTAATTTTCAACTTCTTAAAGCATTGTTGGTTACAGTGAAATGCTTGTAAGTAAGCATTTCACTGTAAGGTCTACTACACCTGTTGTATTCGGCGCATGTGACAAATAAAAGTTGGTTTGATTTCCCCAAATTCTCAGGTTTTCCACAAATCCTGGTTGGAATTTTCCTGGAAACTGAAGCAGGAAATCTGAAATCCTTCAACCAGCATTTTTAGAAAATCTGGGCATTTTGGGAAAGTCACTGGATTTTGCAACCCTACTTGCAGGCCTGATGTGGTTGAGATATGAACTGGGATACAATTATGCAGTAATAGCTAAAGTTACAAAGGATGACCTTACAGGGTACCACTAAAGTGAAATGTGTTTGTACCCCTTTTATCTAAACCTTTTATTCACCCACAACCTTTATTTAGAATGACTGCCAGGGTTGGGAAGACTATGCTATGGGACTATCTAAAGCATCTAAACTGGAACAAGCATTTCAGTAATGGGTGCAATAAGTCCAAGTAACATATTGGATTACTTTAGACATTTTTTGTAATTTATATTTGAGTAGTAATTAATTATAATTAAATAGTAGTAATTCATTATTCTTAGTAGTAATTAAGAATAATTAATTACTCAATAAATCAATCAATGTACATGCACAAACAGGGATATTGAAACAAACAATTCAAAAAAATCAACCTGCAATAGAGCATGCATGCAAATATGATAATAATGGGTGTGGTTTTGGTTCAAAGTGATGTGTATGAGTTTCAGGCCCCTTTATTAGGGTAAAACTAGGCCCTCAAATTATGAATTACATATGATAGGCTGTGTTTACTCAGGCAGCCAAATTCGGATATTTTTTTCACTCATTTGTTTTTTGACCAATCAGATCAGCGCTGAAAAAGATCTGATGTGAAAAGATCTGATGTGATTGGTCAAAATACCAATTACTGAAAAAAGATCAGAATTGGGCTGCCTGTCTCAACATTGCAGTACTGTGTTAAACGTCTTCTTTTTTTTTTTTTTTTACATATTCAGTTAGCATCTCACTTGGTGAAGTCCAAAGGACCCTAAAATGGATGGATGCAACAATGATATCTCTGTTACTAACAAATACAGTCATGGGTGGTAAACTCTACAATTTACTCGAAAGGCACTCTGGGAAATATTTGAATAAGGCTTTACACTAAGCAGTGTGTTAATTTAACACTGTTCCGGTGTGTATATGGGTCTACAGACTCCACACGTTCAGTGTTGATTTAACACACAGTGTTAATTCTTTTTTAATTTTTTTTATATTGGATCATTTGGTGTGTATTAATCCACTATGACCATTGGCTACAATGTTATGTTCTACCCTGGTCACCATACAGTAGATGTTTTATTTATCTGAGCATATGAGGGCCTATCATGGTTGTCCTCACAATAAATCCCAACAGTGGGTGAATCATTTGACTTGGTAATGTAATTAAGCAACAAACAAACCACAGTACAGCAGCACTCGTACAGCCCTTTAACATCCTAGCGTGACACTCCTGATCTAGGTCACTTGTCCTGAATTCCAGCAGATCCAACTAATTCAGTGAACTCTCGCAAATCAAGGATCTTCCTTTATTTTGTGAAATAAGATTAGTATCTTATTGTAGCCTCTGAGCTTTCACAATCTCTTTGATCGATATCGCCTATTGTATTTTAAATGCAGAGTCCGTGCATTAAAAAAAATGATAAATTAGCTGATTTCAAGCTAGGTATAATGCTTTTTTAGAAAGGTCTTGGTGTTATGATTATGAACCATCTCCATGGATCCATAATCCACAAGCTTTAAAATGATGGCATTGTAACCTTGTGCAGATACACATGGCACTTATCAACTAAGGCATTTAAAAAACAATTGGATCCCCATTAGTCGACATCAATGGCGACAGCTAGTCTTACTCGGATCCGACAGATAACGAAAAAGACATTATAGACAAAAGATTTTACAATTTACATGCATTTAAAAACATGAACATCTAGTGTGTGTGCATCTATTAGTTACTCGTACATGTCAGTACATACACATAACAAGTAGGTCACATGGGGGAGAGGCGTTGTGCCATGAGGTGTGGCTTTATTTGCTTTTTGAAACCAGGTTTGCTATTCACTTGCGCTATATAAGATGGAAGGGAGTCCTGCCCATGGCCGAATACTGTACGTTTCCTTGAATTTGTTGTGGACATGGGACATAAAAAGGTAAATTCCAGGTCATTCATAATTGCATGTCAAAGGTTCATGCTCTTGGACTGAGCGCTCCCTCTGCAGGGGATAATAGAGCAAAAAGATAATTGATAATGCTATATGAGGCAACCTGTTATATAATGCCCCTACTAAGACTGCGTTTAATAACCAGTAGTATGGTGCGTTTTCACACCGCATTTTTAAGAATAGTAAACTATTTGTCCTATCCTTTTTTATGTATATTGCCAATACACAGAATATCCATAACAGTGACAAACACATAGACATAATGCTAATACAAGAGGAAACATGCTGGGATGAAATCAAATGTGTCACATGACATGGAGCCCTGATGGTCTAGTAACCGATGGTGTTCACCACTAGATGGAAGTGGTGACCCAGGTTATAGTCTATATTGTCAGGCACCTGATCTTGGCAACACAGACAGAAAAATTATACAAAATTGACATTAAAATGTATGTCTCGCACATTTGTAGTTAGACTGTAAATGTTTGGTAGATACTTCCAGAGATTCATTTGGTTCCTATCCAACAAGATTAAACTCTAAAAAATAAAAAAAATTAAATCATTGCATAATTTTAAGTTGCATACAGGTATAAGGAAAATATCTGTGACTGGGAAAGATTGTTGAGTGAGTCAATGAACCAACATTTTACTGCAATTAGCTCATACATACTATCACAGAGCTGACATTGTCTGGAACACACTAAAGGTTGTGTTACACGTGACTCATTGGTTTTGGAGGCACATTGGTTTCGGATCTTTACAATTACAATTCTGTGATTGTTACATCCATTTTTGGACTTTTCAGTTAATGATATATACCCATTTATTCTTGAAGAATATAACTTTTAGAAATGCCTCCATGAGGTTAGTTCAACTGTCATACCCCACCAGAGCCCCAATCTAAGCTTGTTTTACTCCAAAATTGATAAACAATGTAATTGTAAACAAACACTGTATAGCCTCAAAACATGGTTAAAACTATAATTTTGATATAATGGATGGTCAGTAGTTTACCAAAACAGTGGTGGGGTGTCTGCTTTGTTATTGTTTGAACAGCAGATTGCCCCTTTAAATTAACCTTTGGGGTTTTTGTTTAGGTTGGTCAGATGTGAGGTGGTCATTTTCAGTAGGCCTTGCCAGTGGAAAGGACCGCATAAATAATAATATAATTGTACCAAATGTTATGACTATTACCGTCAGTAATTACGGCTTTGTCATGACCCATTTCTGATCTGCTATGTACTAGGCTAATAACGCTTGCCCTTTTCCTCATAGCCTAAATTATCAGATTGGTTGAAGCTTAATGTTAACTTTAAATTTCCCTACCATCATACCTAACTCAATATGACGCCAATGTAGATGAAAATTTGCAAATCACCTTGATAGGAGAAACACAACATACTCCCCGCCTCTCGTCATGAGCCTTGCAGCCATTAACCTCTTACATCTAGACGTTCCGCTAGCGGAACACCTGCTCCAATATCCAATGATAGGCGTGGCGCGAATTACAAATTCCTCAGAAATACAAAAACTTCAATTTTTCAAACATATGACTATTTTACAGCATTTTAAAGACAAGACTCTCCTTTATCTAACCACACTGTCCGATTTCAAAAAGGCTTTACAGCGAAAGCAAAACATTAGATTATGTCAGCAGAGTACAGCCAGAAATAATCAGACACCCATTTTTCAAGCTAGCATATAATGTCACAAAAAACAAAACCACAGCTAAATGCAGCACTAACCTTTGATGATCTTCATCAGATGACAACCCTAGGACATTATGTTATACAATACATGCATGTTTTGTTCAATCAAGTTCATATTTATATCAAAAAACAGTTTTTACATTAGCATGTGACGTTCAGAACTAGCATACCCCCCGCAAACCTCCGGTGAATTTACTAAATTACTCACGATAAACGTTCACAAAAAACATAACAATTATTTAAAGAATTATAGATACAGAATTCCTTTGTGCAATCGAGGTGTCCGATTTTAAAATAGCTTTTCGGTGAAAGCACATTTTGCAATATTCTGAGTACATAGCCCAGCCATCACGGCTAGCTATTTAGACACCCACCAAGTTTAGCCCTGACCAAACTCCGATTTACTATTAGAAAAGTTTGATTACCTTTGGTGTTCTTCGTCAGAATGCACTCCCAGGACTGCTACTTCAATAACAAATGTTGGTTTGGTCCAAAATAATCCATCGTTATATCCAAATAGTGGCGTTTTGTTCGTGCGTTCAAGACACTATCCGAAGTGTAAATAAGGGTCACGAGCATGGCGCAATTCGTGACCAAAAAATTCTAAATATTCCATTACCGTACTTTGAAGCATGTCAACCGCTGTTTAAAATCCATTTTTATGCCATTTTTCTCGTAAAAAAGCGATAATATTCCGACCGGGAATCTGCGTTTAGGTAAACAGAGGAAAGAAAACAAAGCATTTGGTCGACGCGGGCACGAGCCTGAGTCTCACAGCCCTATAACCAGCCACTACCCAAACGCGCTACTTTTTTTCAGCCAGAGCCTGCAAAGCCACGATTCAGCTTTTTGCCACCTTCTGAAAGCCCATGGGAGCCGTAGGAAGTGTCACGTAACAACAGAGATCCTTTGTAATGGATAGAGATAATCAAGAAGGGGAAGAAATTGTCAGACATGCCACTTCCTGCATGGAATCTTCTCAGGTTTTGGCCTGCCATATGAGTTCTGTTATACTCACAGACACCATTCAAACAGTTTTAGAAACTTTAGGGTGTTTTCTATCCAAAGCCAATAATTATATGCATATTCTAGTTACTGGGCAGGAGTAGTAACCAGATTAAATCTGGTACGTTTTTTATCCAGCCGTGTCAATACTGCCACCTAGCCCTAACAGGTTAACGAGAACCACATACCAGATTTTTAACAGGGTTGTTAGCATAGGGAAATTGTTATCTCAATATCTAAGCATCGGATAAGAACGAGACTACAGCGTCCATTAAGTGACCATTAGACTTGCCACCTTTTGGACTGAATAAGTTTGTAGGGTCAAAAGTTTTGATTTACATTTATAATTTATCGCTCTCACATGCTAATTGAGAATCAACGATGTGCTACCTTTTTGTAACATTTCTGACAATGCTATCATCTTTTCAGCCAATTCTGAATTTGAGTTCTATCTAATCGGGACAAGCAACTCGGTTACTGCGCAACAGCACCAGCCAGTTAGTAGCAGGCTAGCAGCTGTAGCTGGCCAGCTAGCTAACACCAGTTGGATGAGAAGGAAGCTACAAGCGAAGGAAGCTAGCTAGTTGGTTATATTTTTCTATGGAAGGTTTTTCATATGGCTGAAGTCATCTGTGTATAAATTAGAGCACAAACTAATAAGCTAGCAATCTTCCTTGGCTGTTATTATAGACAGTTAGCTAACCAACTAACATAGCTACCTGCCAACAAGACTGTGACATAGCTGTAACGTTATAGATCCTGCAACAACAACTCAATGTTGACAATATATCCTAGCTAGCTACATTCTTCCATAAAGCATAGCTAGCTAACTAGCTAGCTAAGTAAAGTTCATAATCAACACCGAGCTTTGAGAAACTGCCACGCTGCTAACTTATAAAACATGCAATGGGAATTGCTCATCTAGCTACTCTGGCATGATACAGTCAAACTGGCTAGCTAGCTTCATATGCAGCTAGATGTCAGTTTCATCACAAACAGCTCCTAGCTAGCCTACATTTCCTCAACCAAGACCAGCCTCTCACAACACAAACATTTGCTGATAAAACGATTTGTCTTGCTAAGAAACAGTTAGCTATGTTGAATCTAAACCTGGCCAATGCACATGCAAGTAGTGCATCGGCTGCGCATTGCAGTGTGTACACATGCTAGCCAGCTAATTTGCTAGGTCAACACACGAGACAAATATGTTGCATTTCGAGCATCCAGAACAAATTCCAGCTCTTACCTTATGATGCATTATACAATGGGTGGGTCTAATCCTGAATGCTGATGAATTAAAACCGCATTCCAGAAGGGGTCTTATTCCACAAGTTAGCACCCGCTAAATCTATGACGTTAAAATGCCTATTTACGCTGTTCCATCTGACTGCACAATCCACTGTCTCATCAGCCCAGCCAAGCAATTTATAATCTTTATCTCCACTATAAAACCATCTAGACATTCTCACATTTCTTTTAGACTAACGTTTAGTTTTCAACAGCAGAGATTTGTATTAACCTTGCTGTTTGTCTCTTCGACTTTTGCAACATTGTTTAAATATTCAAATTCTATCTCCAGCTGTCCCATAGCAATGAATGTGTCAGGACGAGACAGGCAGGCAGTTGTTTCGGAGTATCGTTGATAGGTAATCAACTAGCTGAGCTGTTCCCTGGACCCCGTATGTAGGGACTTGTACAATGCTTGAACATGGCTATTGAACTTGAGATTTGTGTCTGTCTTTAATCTAACATATCATACAGAAACACTATCAAAAGTGGCTCGGAAACCACACATTTGTTATTTTTGTAGCTAAGTACAGTATAGGCACAGTTACATTCCATATGCAAACACGCCGTTTCCTACTGCTAACATTAGTCACACCACTGATCAACTTGTTAGCTGGCTAGCTAGCATCACTACCTACCTCGATGGCTGAAGGCAAAGAGACCTATTCCATCACTATGGCAGCGAACCTTCCGCCACCAAAACCCATGGTTCTCACAGGGGACTGGTAAACTAATTGGGACAACTTCAGGGATGAATTTGAGAACTATGCACCGGCGACTGGTCTACATGAAAAACCCAACGAGGTCGAAGTGGCAACTCTGAGGTGCTTAATGGGCAGCGAATGCAGGCACATTTACTGGGACAATCTCACCCTCACAGCACGACAACAGGGTGATGCAAAAGACATACTGGATGTATTGGAGAATGACTTAAAACCCGCCAGGAACGTCATTTACGAGCGGTTCGTTTTTGGAAGCAGCAAACCGGAAGAAGGTGAGTCAGTACACAATTTTGTAACCCTTTTGAGAGAAAGATCCGCTACTTGTGAATATGGGGGATTTAAAGATGAACTGATTTGTGGCAAAATAGTACTGGGAATTGCAAATGAGGACACACCGGCGTCTACTAAGAGAGAGAGGCTAAACATTAGTAACTGCCATTAAAATATGCCGCACTGCCGAAGTCACTGACATGAGAATGAGAGCAATGGAAATCGAAACCCCAAGCACAGGCGCTGATACTTTTCACGCTGTTGCCAGGCAAACCATTCAGAAAAAAACTATCAAGGCAGAGTAATTCACCAGAACGGTGAAAACAGACAGCCCCATAGCATGCAAATACTGTGGAAATGCACACGCAAGAGGGAAAGAGCACTGCCTGTGGAAAACAATGCAGAGCTTGTGGAACTAATAATCATTTTGCAAAGGTGTGTCTCAAAAGCAAAATAAGAGGTGAGTTGATGATATCGCTCAGTGTTCGGAGCAGGACAGTGAAAGTAACATTTAATGCATGAATCCATTGGGGCTGTACACTCGAGGGAAGAAATGGTTTGTGACACTACGATTACACAACAAACTGCAACAAAGTCAACTGGATTATGTTGCTACGTGCAACGTTATGAGCTACAAATTCAAAATCAATCTGGCACCTGAGACACATCTCTTACCCAACGATACTAGACTAAAGCTGTACTCAGGAGAGCTAATGAGCTCTATGGGTTATTTGGGGACACAAATACAAGCTGGAGTTTGAGATTGTGAAAACCAGCGAACATCATCTCCTCTCAGGCTCTGCATGCGAACGCCTGAGACTGATGCAGTTCACCGTACCAAGTGACCTGCACATCGTGGAGCATGTCCAGCAAGGACCCCTGTCCAAAGAACAACTGCTCAGCAGATATGACGATGTACCTGGGGAGGTACACTTTGAATTGGATGAGCGCGTCACTCCAGTCCAGTGTGCTCCTCGCAATGTGCCCATTGCAATAAAGTGGCTGTGAAGGCCCAGCTGGACAAGTATGAGGCCGATGGCCACAACATCTGTGACTGAAACCAACTGACGGGATCAGCAATATGGTCATAGTGCAAAGGCCAGAGAAGCTGAGGGACTGCATCAACCCAAAGCATCTGAACCAAGCACTGAAACGCTCCCACTGCATCATGCCGACACTGGAGGATGTCCTCTACAAGCTTCCCAAGGCCAGGATTTTCACCTTGGTGGACGCCAGAGATGCATTCCTGCAGTTCAAGCTGGATGAAGAAAGCAGCTTCATGACTACCTCCTGGACCCCTGGGGTTGGAAACACTGGCTCAAGCTCCCGTTTGGTGTCTCCGTGGTGCCTGAAGTATACCAACGCAAGCAGCACGAGTTACTGGCTGGGCTCAGGGCATTGAACCCATCGCTGATGATGTCCTGATCCTAGGCTGTGTTGACAGAAACGAAGAGGCAGAACGCGACCACAATGTGAAACTCCTGGCACTGATGGAGCGTTGTCGATCAGTTAAGCTGCACCTTGGCCTGAAGAAACTGTAATTCAAGTTGAAAGACATCCACTTCCATGGCCACAAGTCAGAGCGATCCTCAACATGCCAAACCAGTCTGATGCCAAAGGAGTGCAGCATCTCATCGACTTTACAAACTATCTTGCAAAGTTCATGCCACACCTATCAGCAGTCTGTGAGCCTCTGCGCCGGCTGCTGGACAAAGACACTCCATGGCACTGGCTACCCAAATACGAGGCCGCAGTGCAGGAGATGAAATCTCTGGCTTCATCCATGCCAGTGTTGTGCTACTACAATGTTACAAAGCCCGTCACAATCCAGAGCAACTCCAGCCAAAGTGGACATGGATGCTGCCTTATGTAGGAAGGCCAGCCCATTGCGTTTGCTTCGAGAGCGCTCACCCCCACCGAACAAAACTATGCCAACTTGAGAAAGAGTGCCTCAGCATCGTCTTCTCCTGCGAGCGCTTCCATCACTACTTACATGGTCGAGAACTCTTCACCAAAACAACAGCCTGAAGGTTGTCTACAAGCCAGGACAAAAAGATGTACATCAGCGACACACTGAGCAGGGCAACAGCACAATGTGCAGGCAGAGGCACTACATATCAGTGGCATGCCATCTGTTCACTACAGCAGGAACAGCAAGATGTTCAACAGATCAAGGCAGACTACTTAAACGTCACAGATCACCGCTTAGCCCAGATTAGGCAACACACTGACAAGGACGAACACCTACAGTTACTGAAGTCCATGGTTCTCACAGGTTGGCCGTACCTGAAAGAGGAGACACCTTTTACAGTGAGAGAATACTGAACCTTTCGAGATGAGATCAGTGTGCAAAATGGCACCTTGTTCAGAGGTCAGAAGGTCATTATCCCCATATCACTACATCCAGAGATGCTTACCCGCATACACTCCAGTCACGTTGGAGGTGACGCATGCTACCGCCAGGCACGTGAAACCATATACTGGGCAAACATGCAAACTGAAATTAAAGACTTTGTCAGCAGCTGTACCACATGCATCGAGTACGCTCATGAACAGCAAAAGGAAACCATGATGTCGCACAAACTGCCCACAAGGGCCTGGCAAATCGTCAGCATGGATTTATTCAGCAACAGACAAAAGGACTATCTTCTAATTGTTGATCACTACTCTGAATTTTGGGAAATTGAACTGCTCCCTCACCAGTCTGCAGAGATGGTCATAAAGCACTGCAAGGCGCAGTTTGAAAGGCAAGGCCAGCCTGACAAGGTCATCACGGACAATGGCCCACAATTCACTGCACAGTTCAAGCGTTTCGCCTCAGAATGGGAGTTTGACCACTTGACCTCCTCTCCAAGGCACCCAAAGGCAAATGGTAAGGCAGAGTCAGCTGTCAAGATTGCAAAAAGTATGTTACGCAAGGCAGCAATGACCCCTGGAAAGCCATTTTACAGTCTAGTAACACACCGACCGAAAACATGGACAGCAGCCCAGCGCAACGCCTTCTGTCCAGATGTCTGAAGACTACATCCCCAGTGCTAACAAGCTACTTGAGCCCTGTGTCATGGTTGGCGTAACGGACAATTTCATTTGTTACGACTTGACTGTTAAGAACTTAATGTTGTGCTGTTATGTTTGCACTTTCTTTTGAAAAGGATGTTACAGAGTCCAGTTGATAGGGAATCAACTATTTGGGCTGTTCCCCAGACCCCGCATGTAGAGACTTGTCCAATGCTTGAACATGGCTATTGAACTTGACATTTGTGTCTGTCTTTATTCTTTAATCTAACATATCATACAGAAGCAGCAGTGTTTCTTAGCCAGTCGAAATCATCTAGAATATTTTTTATGGATATATATATACAAAGAAATGCCAATTAAAAAAAGGTAAAATGAAGTGCACCTAGTTTGCAATCTTTCCAGCTTTAGTTTGAAGTGATTGTGTTAGCTGTATGGTTGGCTAACTCCTCTGAACAACAGTGTCCTGAGGAATGGGCACATTTTCTATGCCAGGAGAAATCGCGCCTCATTAGCTCATTGTTATGCATGTAGCCAAATAAATGTCACTAGAAAACAGCTTAAACAAATGCACTTGCAGCTAATTTGTTGTTATTCTGGCTGCACTTTTTGACGTGACTGTAAGTTAGCCATAGTTGGCTAGTAAGCAAGGTATGGCAATGGAACATTTAGAACGAACAACTGGGTTGTGGTATCTTGTTTGACTTTGTCTCAGGCCTAACAATACCCATGCCAATATATCCTCCAAACACTAGCTTCTCAGGCACTATCACTTTTTGTTCATATGTATATTTAACCTTTATTTAACTAGGCAAGTCAGTTAAAACCTTTTTAGGCAGTATTTTCACTTTTGGATGAAAAGCGTGCCCAGAGTAAACTGCCTAATACTCGGGCCCAGAGTCAAATATTTGCATATTATTAGATTTGGATAGAAAACACTCTGACGTTTCTAAAACTGTTTGAATGATGTCTGTGAGTATAACAGAACTCATATGGCAGGCAAAAACCTGAGAAACATCCAACCAGGAAGTGGGAAATCTGATGCTTGTAGTCTTTTCAAGTCATTGCCTATCTAACACACAGTGACTTAGGGTTCATTTTGGACTTCCTAAGGCTTCCACTAGATGTCAACAGTCTTTAGAAACTTGTTTCAGGCTTTTGTAGTGAACAGAGAGCGAACAAGAATGCCGGGAAGTTAGTGACTTAGAAAATGAGATGAGTTCAGTGGCGCACATTCATGTGATGAGGTAGCTGTGTTCCATAACATTTTTCAAGACATTGGAATTGTCCAGTTGGAATATTATTGAAGTTTTATGTTAAAAATGCCCTAAAGATTGATGCTATACAACATTTGACATGTTTCTATGAATGTAAATACAACTTTTTTGACTTTTTGTTGTGAACTTTTCAGCGCGCTTCCTACATTTGGAGTAGCTTACTGAACGCGCAAACAACAAGGAAGTATTTGGACATAAATTATGGACTTTATCGAACAAAACAACATTTATTGTGGACCTGGGATTCCTGAGAGTGCATTCTGATGACGATCATCAAAGGTAAGTGAATATTTATAATGCTATTTATGATATTAGATGACTCCAAAATGGCGGGTATCTGTATTGCTGGTTTGGTTTTCTGAGCGCTGTACTCAGATTATTGCAAAGTGTGCTTTCCCCGTGAATCTTTTTTGAAATCTGTCACAGCGGTTGCATTAAGGAGATGTTTACCTATAATTCTTTGAATAACAGTTTAATATTTTATCAACGTTTATGATGAGTATTTTTGTAAATTGTTGTGCTCATTCACCAGAAGTTTTGGAGGCAAAATATTTTCTGAACATCACGCGCCAATATAAAATGTTTTTCTTTGGATATAAATATGAACTTTATCGAACAAAACATACATTTATTGTGTAACATTGAATCCTAGGAGTGTCATCTGATGAAGATCGTCAAAGGTTAGTGCTTAATTTTAGCTGTATTTCTGGTTTTTGTGACGCCTCTCCTGCTTGGAAAATGGCTGTGTGGTTTTTCTTGTTTAGGCTCTGTCCTAACATAATCTAACTTTATGCTTTCACCGTAAAGCCTTTTTGAAATCGGACAATGTGGTTGGATTAAGGAGAAGTGTATCTTTAAAATGGTGTAAAATAGTTGTATGTTTGAGAAATTTGAATTATGAGATTTTCAATTTGCCGCCCTGATATTTCACTGGCTGTTGATAGTGTGTACCACGGGGGGGACGCTAGCGTCCCACGTAGCCCAGAGAAGTTTTAAGAACAAATTGTTATTTACAATGACAGCCTAGGAACAGTGGGTTAACTGCCTTATTCAGGAGCAGAACGACAGATTTTTAGCTTGTCAGCTCAGGGATTCGATCTAGCAACCTTTCGGTTACTGGCCCACCACTCTAACCATCAGGCTACCTGCCACACTTCATTAATTCAGTACACTCTATGTCAATGCAATTTTCTTAATTTCATTTGAATCCAAATTTTCTCTGACTGATTAACAGTGTCAACTAATTTTCAGTGTTCCCAAAAATATGAACCCGGTAAGCAAAATTTGCTTTATTTTTCAGACGCTGAAGTTAGGTTAATTTTTGGTTCGAAAGAAAGGTGAAAAGACGTTGACTCTGATATAATTTCGGATGCCGACCCAATATAATTTTGGATGCATTAAGGGAATGATAATCTCATACTGTTAAAATTAAATCTGAGTTAGAAATTGAAATAAAAGATATCGCTATTTTAGAAAGCCCATAAAAAATCTTTACAAGGTAAAGAAGAAAATACAATTTCTGACTTTAAGCAGGATTATGATCCTTAACTTTTGAAGAGAGCCAACAACTTCAAGGTTAAACTCAAATAAAGCATACTACTTCATTGAAAATAAACCTGCTAAACATCTGGCAGCCCTCACAAAATGAATTCTGTACATGCCAAACCAGTTATAATTTTTTAAGATAAAGATACAAATGCGTTAATTAGAAACAACACGATTAATTACAATTTTAAAAGCTTCTATGAACATTGACATAAATCAAAATTAAACAGCAGTTGGACTGATCCTACAGCCTTTTTAGACTCAACAACCTTGAAGCAATTATCAGCATAAACAATGTATCACTAAAAACAGAGATAACCAAACAATATACTGACCAAAAATATAAAAGCAACATGCAACAATTTCAATGATTTTACTGAGTTACAGTTCATATAAGGAAATCAGTCATTTGAAATAAATTCATTAGGCCCTAATCTATGGATTTCACATGACTGGGCAAGGGTGGGCCTGGGAGGGAATAGGCCCACCCACTGGGGAGCCAGGCCCATCCTAACAGAATTAGTTTTTCTTTTATTAGGATCTCAATTAGCTGTTGCAAAAGCAGCAGCTACTCTTCCTGGGGTCCACACAAAACATGAAACACAATACAGAATGACATAATACAGAACATCAATAGACAAGAACTACATACATTTTAACTACATACAAAAAGGGCTTTATTACAGACAGAAATACTCCTCAGTTTCATTGGCTGTCCTGGTGGCTGGTCTCAGACCATCCCGCAGATGAAGAAGCCGGATTTGGAGGTTCTGGGCTGGCGTGGTTACACGTGGTCTGTGGTTGTGAGGCTGGTTGGATGTATGGACAAATTCTCTAAAACGACATTGGAGGCGGCTTATGGTAGAGAAATGAACATTCCTGCAGTCAGCATTCCAATTGCATGCCCTCTGAACTTGAGATGTGTCATTATGTTGTGTGACAAAACTGCATATTTTAGTGGCTTTTTATTTTCCCCTGCACATGTTGCACCTGTGTAATGATCATGCTGTTCAATCAGCTTTTTGATATGTCACACCTGCCAGGTGGATGGATTATCTTGGCAAAGGAGAAATGCTCACTAATAGGGATGTAAACAAATTTGTGCACACAATTCTTGAGAAATAAGCGTTTTGTGCGTATTGAACATTCCTAGGATCTTTTATTTCAGCTCATGAAACATGGGACCAACATGGGACCAACACTTTATGTTGCGTTTATATTTGTGTTCAGTATAAATATTAGACACTGTTAAAACATTTGCGTGGAGAAAAGCATCAGGAATGGATGGGACAAAGTAGTGCCACTATTTACACAAATGACAATACACATGTCACTCAATTCAGTGCTTCCTAAACAGTTATTTCAGTTATATTAAAGCCAGGAAAATCTGGAGAGTCCCCTGCTGATTACAGACCCATAAGTTTAATAAATTGTGACAATAAAATATTAACAAAGCTCACAAGCAATATAATGGCAAAAGAAAATAGACACAAACAAATATAAAAACATGTTTCAGTTTAATACACTAAAAAACAAAATACAGATTTATCAATAATGGCTATTCATGCATAAAAGGCTGTCGACCGTCTTGAATGGCCTATTCTATTCAACACTTTGAAAGCTTTCAACTTTCCAGCAAAAAACAAAAAAACATTTAATAAAAATATTATATAAATGTCCTAAAGCAAGAAATATACACAAATAATACATTATTTGATTAAATTGCTTTAGAAAAGGCGCACAAGACAGGGAAGTCCTCTCTCCCCCCTCCTGTTAGACTGGCAATTGAACCACTTGCAAAAATAATTAGACAGGACCCAAACATAACAGGTGTTAGAATTGGTATACATGAATATAAACTAAACTTATTTGCAGATCTCCTGATATACCTGACCAATATTGAAAACAAAATGCCCCACCGGCTAAAAATATTTTAAGAATACAAAAAAATCTCATTACGTAAAAGTAACGTGGAAAAAATGCAATGGCAAATAATAGCAATAGGAAAAAGATAAATAGTAAATATCTACAGCAATCCTTTAAGTGGACCACAAAAAATATGAAATACTTATAATGCTTGACAACAAACAACAAATGTATAAAAATAACTTTATCCCATTAGTCAACAATATGAAAGCAGATCTAATTAAAATCTTCCAAAAAATCTTACAGGTTGAATACACCTCTTCAGAATGGCATGGCTCCCAAAGTTTTTTCATATTTATTCTTGGTAATACCAATTACCCCACAGAAGACAATATATAAAAAAGTATACTCAGTCATAAGACTTTATATGGGTAAATAAAACTCATAGAATAAAAAGGAAAGTTTTAGATCTCCTAAGTCGGAGGGTAGTTTAACCTTCTAGACTTGGAATTGTATCATCTCGCCACCCAGGGCTTTTACTTGCGACATACAGTGCCTTCGGAAAGTATTCAGACCCCTTGACTTTTTCTACATTTTGTTACAGCCTTATTCTAAAATGGATTAAATAAAAACAATTCCACAGCAATCTACACACAATACTCCATAACGACAAAGCAAAAACAGTTTTTTATACATTTATGCAGATGTATTAAAAATAAAAAACAGATACCTTATTTACATAAGTATTCATTTGAGCTCAGGTGCATCCTGTTTCCATTGATCTTCATTGAGATGTTTTTACAACTTCATTGGAGTCACCCTGTGGTAAATTCAATTGATTGGACATGATTTGGAAAGGCACACACCGGTCATTATAAGGTCCCACAGTTGACAGTGCATGTCAGAGCAAAAACTAAGCCATGAGGTCGAAGGAATTGTCTGTAGAACTCTGAGACAGGATTGTGTTGAGGCACAGATCTGGGGAAGGGTACCAAAACATTTCTGCAGCATTGAAGGTCCCCCAAGAGCACAGTGGTCTCCATCATGCTTAAATGGAAGAAGTTTGGAACAAACAAGACTCTTACTAGTGCTGGCTGCCTGGCCAAATTGAGCAAGTCGTGGAGAAGGGCTTTGGTCAGGGTGGTGACCAAGAAGCGAATGGTCACTCTGACAGAGCTCTGGACTTCCTCTGTGGAGATGGGAAAACCTTCCAGAAGGACAACCATCTCTGCAGCACTCCACCAATCAGGCCTTTATGGTAGAGTGGCCAGACGGAAGCCACTTCTCAGCCTGCTAGATGTTTGCCAAAAGGCACCTAACGACTCTCAGACCATGAGAAACAAGATTCTCTGGTCTGATGAAACCAAGATGGAACAATTTGGTCTGAATGCCAAGCGTCACGTCTGGAGGAAACCTGGCACCATCCCTATGGTGAAGCATGGTGGTGGCATCATCATGCTGTGGGGATGTTTTTCAGCGGCAGGGACTCAGAGACTAGTCAGGATTGAGGCAAAAATGAACGGAGCAAAGTACAGAGAGATCCTTGATGAAAACCTGTTCCAGAGCGCTCAGGACCTCAGACTGGGGCGGTGGTTCACTTTCCAACAGGACAATGACCATAAGCATAAAGACAATGCAGGAGTGACTTTGGGACAAGTAGATGAATGTCCTTGAGTGGCCCAGCTAGAGCCCGGACTTGAACCCAATCGAACATCTCTGGAGAGATCTGAAAATAGATGTGTAGCAACGCTCCCCATCCAACCTTACAGAGCTTGAGAGGATCTGCAGAGAAGACTGGGAGAAACTCTCCAAATACAAGTGTGCCAAGCTTGCAGCGTCATACCCAAGAAGACTTGATGCTGTAATCGCTGCCAAACGTACTTCAACAAAGTACTGAGTAAAGGGTCTGAATTCTTATGTAAATGTGATATTTCATAATTGTTTTTTGTATAAATTAGCAAAAAATATATGTTTTTGTCTTGTTATTAGGGGGTATTGTGTGTGGTTTGAGGAAAAATAGCAATTAAATCAATTTTAGAATAATGCTGTAGTGTAACAAAGTGTGGAAAAAAGGAAGGGGTCTGAATACTTTCTGAATGCATTGTATACAGTAGTTAAATGCACTAAAGAGGAACAATGGTTACATATCCCTAGAGTCTATTTTCAAAGGACAACGCTAAGAATATTAACAACTTCATAGTTAAAAACACAATAAGATTATGGAAGAAAATTAAACCTATTCTGCAAGAACCAATATCACTCCCTAGAAACACAACCCTATAGAAAAATCCTTGGAAAGCATTTCATAATTCACCAATAAATTGGTCAACATAGAAAACTAAAGGCAAAGAAACCATAAATTACTTGGTAATAAGAAGACATTTATTTCAATGATAGAATTAAAAAAAGGATATTCATATGATAGGTAAGATATACAAAACCGTGCAGAGAGCCTATCCAACTGACAATCTTTTCAATTTTTTGGAACCAAGACTTAAAAAGAAATTATATTGGCACAAGAACATAAGTAACAACATTACAGTTAAGTAAAATGTATTCTTAATCTAAATGAATGTATAGAATGTATTACACAAGACAAAATTAACACTCTACAGCACAACAGCAGCCATGCCTTAAGTGTAAAACTAACAATGACTCATTTTTCCATGCCTTCTGGGAACGCTATGAAGTTCCAAAGTTATGGGTGGAGTTAGAAAGATGTCTGTCAGAAGTATTACAATGTAAATTTACTTTGAATCCGTCTGTTTGCATATTTCAAGACATGGCATATGAGATATAAGGGTGCTGTGAGATACACGGTGGGTTGGATGATACTTTCTCGTCAATCATCTTAAAATGATAAACCCTCGTTAACACAAAGGAAAGGTCAAATTATTTATTATTTAAATGTTTAAAGTGCATGGGCGACGGAGAGAAACAAAATTGTGCAGTTTGAGGCCATGTGTTGGAGAATGATGCGGGCCCTGGAGAAGGAGGTGTGAGCAGGTGGGTCTGGGCAGGGGTGATGTTGTGGATGTTTGTATGCAAATTTCAAATCAAATTTTCAAATTTATTTTTATATAGCCCTTCGTACATCAGCTGATATTCTCAAAGTGCTGTACAGAAACCCAGCCTAAAACCCCAAACAGCAAGCAAAGCATGTGAAAGAAGCACGGTGGCTAGGAAAAACTCCCTAGGAAAAACTCCCTAGAAAGGCCAAAAACCTAGGAAGAAACCTAGAGAGGAACCAGGCTATGAGGGGTGGCCAGTCCTCTTCTGGCTGTGCAGGGTGGATATTATAACAGAACATGGTCAAGATGTTAAAATGTTAAAAAGTTCATAAATGACCAGCATGGTCAAATAATAATAATCATTAGCCTTCCCTGTAGCTCAGTTGGTAGAGCATGGTGTTTGCAACACCAGGGTTGTGGGTTCGATTCCCACGGGGGGCCAGCACAGGAAAAAAAACAAAAAAAAAATGTATGAAATTGTATGAAATGTATGCATTCACCACTGTAAGTCGCTCTGGATAAGAGTGTCTGCTAAATGACTAAAATGTAAAAAAATGTAAATTCATAGTAGTTGTCGAGGGTGCAACAAGCACGTCCAGTGAACAGGTCAGGGTTCCATAGCCGCAGGCAGGACAGTTGAAACTGGAGCAGCAGCACGGCCAGGTGGACTGGGGACAGCAAGGAGTCATCATACCAGGTAGTCCTGAGGCATGGTCCTAGGGCTCAGGTCCTCCGAGAGAAAGAGAGAATTAGAGAGAGCATATTTAAATACACACAGGACACCGGATAAGACAAGAGAAATACTCCAGATGTAACAGACTGACCCTAGCCCCCCGACACATAAACTACTGCAGCATAAATACTGGAGGCTGAGACAGGAGGGATCAGAAGACACTGTGGCCCCATCCGATGATACCCCCGGACAGGGCCAAACAGGCAGGATATAACCCCACCCACTTTGCCAAAGCACAGCCCCCACACCACTAGAGGGATGTCTCCAACCACCAACTTACCGTCCTAAGACAAGGCCGAGTATAGCCCACAACGATCTCCGCCATGGCACAACCCAAGGGGGGGTGCCAACCCAGACAGGAAGACCATGTCAGTGACTCAACCCACTCAAGTGACGCACCCCTCCCATGGACGGCATGGAAGAACACCAGTAGGCCAGTGACTCAGCCCCTGTAAAAGGGTTAGAGGCAGAGAATCCCAGTGGAAAGAGGGGAACCGGCAAGGCAGAGACAGCAAGGGCGGTTCGTTGCTCCAGCCTTTCCGTTCACCTTCACACTCCTGGGCCAGACTATACTTAATCATAGGACCTACTGAAGAGATAAGTCTTCAGTAAAGACTTAAAGGTTGAGACTGAGTCTGCGTCTCTCACATTGGTAGGCAGACCATTCCATAAAAATGGAGCTCTATAGGAGAAAGCCCTACCTCCAGCCGTTTGCTTAGAAATTCTAGGCACAATTAGGAGGCCTGCGTCTTGTGACCGTAGCGTACTTGTAGGTATGTACGGCAGGACCAAATCGGAAAGATAGGTAGGAGCAAGCCCATGTAATGCTTTGTAGGTTAGCAGTAAAACCTTGAAATCAGCCCTTGCCTTAACAGGAAGCCAGTGTAGGGAGGCTAGCACTGGAGTAATATGATCAAATTTTTGGGTTCTAGTCAGGATTCTAGCAGCCGTATTTAGCACTAACTGAAGTTTATTTAGTGCTTTATCCGGGTAGCCGGAAAGTAGAGCATTGCAGTAGTCCAGCCTAGAAGTAACAAAATCATGGATACATTTTTCTGCGTCATTTTTGGACAGAAAATTTCTGATTTTTGCAATGTTACGTAGATGGAAAAAAGCTGTCCTTGAAACAGTCTTGATATGTTCTTCAAAAGAGAGATCAGGGTCCAGAGTAACGCCGAGGTCCTTCACAGTTTTATTTGAGACGACTGTACAACCATCCAGATTAATTGTCAGATTCAACAGAAGATCTCTTTGTTTCTTGGGACCTAGAACAAGCATCTCTGTTTTGTCCGAGTTTAAAAGTAGAAAGTTTGCAGCCATCCACTTCTTTATGTCTGAAACACAGGCTTCTAGCGAGGGCAATTTTGGGGCTTCACCATGTTTCATTGAAATGTACAGCTGTGTGTCGTCCGCATAGCAGTGAAATTTAACATTATGTTTTCGAATGACATCCCCAAGAGGTAAAATATATAGTGAAAACAATAGTGGTCCTAAAACGGAACATTGAGGAACACCGAAATTTACAATTGATTTGTCAGAGGACAAACCATTCACAGAGACAAACTGATATCTTTCCGACAGATAAGATCTAAACCAGGCCAGAACTTGTCCATGTAGACCAATTTGGGTTTCCAATCTCTCCAAAAGAATGTGGTGATCGATGGTATCAAAAGCAGCACTAAGATCTAGGAGCACGAGGACAGATGCAGAGCCTCGGTCTGACGTCATTAAAAGGTCATTTACCACCTTCACAAGTGCAGTCTCAGTGCTATGATGGGGTCTAAAACCAGACTGAAGCGTTTCGTATACATTGTTTGTCTTCAGGAAGGCAGTGAGTTGCAGTGCAACAGCTTTTTCAAATTTTTTTGAGAGGAATGGAAGATTCGATATAGGCCGATAGTTTTTTATAATTTCTGGATCAAGATTCGGCTTTTTCAAGAGAGGCTTTATTACTGCCACTTTTAGTGAGCTTGGTACACATCCGGTGGATAGAGAGCCGTTTATTATGTTCAACATAGGAGGGCCAAGCACAGGAAGCAGCTCTTTCAGTAGTTTAGTTGGAATAGGGTCCAGTATGCAGCTTGAGGGTTTGGAGGCCATGATTATTTTCATCATTGCGTCAAGAGATATAGTACTAAAACACTTTAGTATCTCCCTTGATCCTAGGTCCTGGCAGAGTTGTGTAGACTCAGGACAATGGAGCTTTGGAGGAATACCCAGATTTAAAGAGGAGTCTGTAATTTGCTTTCTAATGATCATGATCTTTTCCTCAAAGAAGTTCATAAATTTATTACTGCTGAAGTGAAAGCCATCCTCCATTTGCGAAGGCTGCTTTTTAGTTAGCTTTGCGACAGTATCAAAAAGAAATTTCGGATTGTTCTTATTTTCCTCAATTAAGTTGGAAAAATAGGATGATCGAGCAGCAGTAAGGGCTCGTCGATACTGCACGGTACTGTCTTTCCAAGCTAGTCGGAAGACTTCCAGTTTGGTGTGGCGCCATTTCCGTTCCAATTTTCTGGAAGCTTGCTTCAGAGCTCGTGTATTTTCTGTATACCAGGGAGCTAGTTTCTTATGACAGATGTTTTTAGGGGTGCAACTGCATCTAGGGTATTGCGCAAGGTTAAATTGAGTTCCTCGGTTAGGTGGTTAACTGATTTTTGTCCTCTGACGTCCTTGGGTAGGCAGAGGCAGTCTGGAAGGGCATCAAGGAATCTTTGGGTTGTCTGAGAATTTATAGCACGACTTTTAATGCTCCTTGGTTGGGGTCTGAGCAGATTATTTGTTGCAATTGCAAACGTAATAAAATGGTGGTCCGATAGTCCAGGATTATGAGGAAAAACATTTAGATCCACAACATTTATTCCATGGGACAAGACTAGGTCCAGAGTATGACTGTGGCAGTGAGTAGGTCCAGAGACATGTTGGACAAAACCCACTGAGTCGATGATGGCTCCGAAAGCCTTTTGGAGTGGGTCTGTGGACTTTTCCATGTGAATGTTAAAGTCACCAAAAATTAGAATATTATCTGCTATGACTACAAGATCCGATAAGAATTCAGGGAACTCAGTGAGGAACACTGCATATGGCCCAGGAGGCCTGTAAACAGTAGCTATAAAAAGTGAGTGAGTAGGCTGCATAGATTTCATGACTAGAAGCTGAAAAGACGAAAACGTCATTGTTTTGTTTTTTTGTAAATTGAAATTTGCTATCGTAAATGTTAGCAACACCTCCGCCTTTGCCGGATGCACGGGGGGTATGGTCACTAGTGTAACCAGGGGGTGAGGCCTCATTTAACACAGTAAATTCATCAGGCTTAAGCCATGTTTCAGTCAGGCCAATCACATCAAGATTATTATCAGTGATTAGTTCATTGACTATAACTGCCTTGGAAGTGAGGGATCTAACATTAAGTAACCCAATTTTGAGATGTGAGGTATCACAATCTCTTTCAATAATGGCAGGAATGGAGGAGGTCTTTATACTAGTGAGATTGCTAAAGCGAACACCGCCATTTTTAATTTTGCCCAACCTAGATCGAGGCACAGACACGGTCTCAATGGGGAAAGTTGAGCTGACTACGCTGACTGTGCTAGTGGCAGACTCCACTAAGCTGGCAGGCTGGCTAACAGCCTGCTGCCTGGCCTGCACCCTATTTCATTGTGGAGCTAGAGGAGTTAGAGCCCTGTCTATGTTCGTAGATAAGATGAGAGCACCCCTCCAGCTAGGATGGAGTCCGTCACTCCTCAACAGGCCAGGCTTGGTCCTGTTTGTGGGTGAGTCCCAGAAAGAGGGCCAATTATCTACAAATTCTATCTTTTGGGAGGGGCAGAAAACAGTTTTCAACCAGCGATTGAGTTGTGAGACTCTGCTGTAGAGCTCATCACTCCCCCTAACTGGGAGGGGGCCAGAGACAATTAATCGATGCCGACACATCTTTCTAGCTGATTTACACGCTGAAGCTATGTTGCGCTTGGTGACCTCTGACTGTTTCATCCTAACATCGTTGGTGCCGACGTGGATAACAATATCTCTATACTCTCTACACTCGCCAGTTTTAGCTTTAGCCAGCACCGTCTTTAGATTAGCCTTAACGTCGGTAGCCCTGCCCCCTGGTAAACAGTGTATGATCGCTGGATGATTAGTTTTAAGTCTAATACTGCGGGTAATGGAGTCGCCAATGACTAGGGTTTTCAATTTGTCAGAGCTAATGGTGGGAGCCGTCGGCGTCTCAGACCCCACAACGGGAGGAGTAGAGACCAGAGAAGTCTCGGCCTCCGACTCCGACTCGCTTAATGGGGAGAACCGGTTGAAAGTTTCTGTCGGCTGAATAAGCGACACCGGTTGAGCATTCCTACAGCGTTTCCCTCCAGAAGCCATGAGAAAGATGTCCGGCTGCGGGGACCGTGCGAGGGGGTTTATACTAACCTTACTATCTGTACTTACTGGTGGCACAGACGCTGTTTCATCCTTTCCTACACTGAAATTACCCTTGCCTAACAATCGCGTCTGAAGCTGGGCTTGCAGCACAGCTATCCTTGCCGTAAGGCGATCGTTCTCCTGTATATTATAGGTACAACGACTGCATTTAGAAGGCATCATGTTAATGTTACTTAGCTTCGGCTGTTTGAAGTCCTGACGAACCATGTCCAGATAAAACCTCCGGGGTGAAAAAGTTGAATGAAAAAAGTTGAGTGAGGGAAAAACCAAAAATATACGGTAATGAAAAAGTAAAAAACCGTCAGGTAGCAAAGTAAGATCGGCAACAAAACGCACAGCAGCGTAAACAAGTCTGCAAGTTGTGACCGGAAACAGGCATAGGGGCACGCTCCTATGCGTCTGTATGTTGTTGTTTGTATGTGGATGTCTTGTATTGGGGAACAAAAATGAAGATACATTTTTTTTACAAATAATAAATAAAGGAAAATGTAAAAAGTATTTTCCGGATGTTGAAAATCTGTATTTCTCTAATGTACTGTACTGGTGCTGTGCAATCTTGTGAAACATAGATGTCTATGATTGGTTCAGATTTGGTCTATGTTTGGCCCAAATCAAGACCAGTCCGGATTTGAGCAAATCTGAACCTAACATAGACGTCTATGATTGGTTAGATATGATCAGGACTGGACCAAAATCCAACGTGGTTGGACGAGATTCCCTAAAAACATGCCACTTTGACAGAGCTACGACTTTTTTCGTAGCAGGTTAAGAGAACTTACGCAGCAGGTTGGGAGAATGAACGTAGTAGGTCAGGAGAATTAGGTTAAGGTTAGGAAAAGGGTTAGAGGAAATGCTCTCTTAACCTGCTATGAAATGTCACTTGTATCAAAGTGGTGTGTTTTTAGGGAGTCCCGACAGTGAACGTGGAAATTAAGTCCAGTCCGGACAGGAAAAAAAAAACGACATCCAAAAGACATTGGCGTAGGTTCCCTTTATGGGAAGTAGCCATTGACAAGTCAAAAACATTGGAGGTGAGTCTGGGTCGACAACCCTGGATGTTTAAATGTATTTATTTCCAAATGCTCAATCAGCCAACTTACTCACTATGAGAGTAGGAACAGGAACTGATATGTGCTTAATGTAAAGCAGCTGTTGATATTCATGCCCCTCCCCTCTTTAATGGGAGAATCAATATGTTTTACATAAATGTAAATAGTCATTTATACAAAGTAATAGTCAGGGCTTGGTTTCCCGTAAGTGCGTCGTTAAGGCATGTTTCGAAACTAATAGGTTCGAAAGAAAGGCAGTGCTGCTCTCAGATCAGCGTTCTCCATTCAAATCCTACCTTAACATTAGATACTGACGAAAGATCAGCTCCAAGAGAGAAATTATCACCTATGGCTGCAAATATTGAGGCAGCTTATTCTAATGCTTAGGCTATACATTAAATGTAATATTTGACACATCGTTGCACACATTTTGTTAGGCCCACACATCATGAAATTGAGGCAAAAATTATAGACAGTAGCCTATCATTTCAGCCGTTGGAAAAGCTCATTATTGTGAATAAAAGAGTGCCAAGGTGAGGGTTAAGGAGTAAGGGTGAGACTTGACTTGTGCAGGGTTGATACTTTACTAGGGCTGTGTTGAAGATTGAGAAGGATGAATGAGGACGTTTCTAATATGTATTCCGTACGTTTGCTTGTTTCGAACAGCTTTGGATACATTGTTTCCCTTATAATGTTCAAATGTAAATGTATTCCATTTTGGAATGAAACAAAAATGGCAGCCTAAAGTTCCAGAACCTGAAATTATAGTCCAACACATTGCTCTTAGACTGATTGACAGATTAGAGTAGCCTAAAAATGGCAAATTAAAGAGTAAGTTGGTGTTTCTCATAGTAGACTGATGTTCATGCTGGGAATTTTACATAGACTAAAGAAAATTAAACCTAGTATTTCTATCAGTGGAGGCTGCTGAGGGGAGAACAGCTCATAATAATGGCCGAAACGTAAGCCTTGGGAAAATAGTGTCACAAGCATGGGAGCCTATCTGTTTTCAAAGTAGTAGGGTAGGCCTACGCTCATATGACTTTGTTTGAACTCTGTGCTGCTTGTTATTGAACTTCTAGGCCTGTTAACAAAACTCTCAAAACTTCAGTTTAGAAAAGTATGAGCAACTCTGAATGAAGAATAGCCCAACAGCATCTTGATGTTGCTTTGATGGATGCTGTAAAAAATAATAATAAGGAAAAATACTGTAGCCAACATCAGGTGGAGTGAATCGCATACAAATTAGGCATATTCTTTAAAAACAAATATTAGATGAATTATGGTTACGAAACGCGTCATTCATCAGTGATTTGTCTTGTAACTTATTATCTGCTCTACACAGTTATTTTCACAGGAAATAGTTTGGTTGGTACACTCTTAGGGAAAAAAGGTGCTATCTAGAACTTAAAACGTTTTTTCGGCTGTCCATAGAACCCAAAATATTTCTACCTGGAACCAAAAAGGGTTCTCTTATGTGGACAGCTGGAGAACCCTTTCTGGAACCTAGACATGTTTTTCCGATAAAACGTCCTTTGCCAGACTAATTTTGCTGGCAGATACAACTCTTATTTTAAGATATGGCCACATCTGCATTCCTCCCTAAAGGCATTTTTCCAAATGTCATGAGTTGGGATGTAGTCATTTTTTATTTTTTATTTTATTTCACCTTTATTTAACCAGGTAGGCCAGTTGAGAACAAGTTCTCATTTACAACTGCGACCTGGCCAAGATAAAGCAAAGCAGTGCGACCAAACAACAACACAGTTACACATTGAATAAACAAACGTACAGTCAATAACACAATAGCCACTTTAAACAATGCCACTTCATATAATGTTTACATACCCTACATTACTCATCTCATATGTATATACTGTACTCTATACCATCTGCTGCATCTTGCCTATGCCGTTCGGCCATCACTCATTCATATATTTTTATGTACATATTCTTATTCATTCCTTTACACTTGTGTGTATAAGGTAGCTGTTGTGAAATTGTTAGGTTAGATTACTTGTTAGATATTACTGCATGGTCGGAACTAGAAGCACAAGCATTTTGCTACACTCGCATTATCTGCTAACCATGTGTATGTGACAAATACAATTTGATTTGATTTGACAATAAAAAAGTATATATACAGTGTGTGCAAATGAGGTAAGATTAGGGAGGTAAGGCAATAAATAGGCTATAGTGGCGAAATAAAATAAATAATTTAGCAATTAAACACTTGAGTGATAGATGTGCAGAAGATGAACGTGCAAGTAGAAATACTGGCGTGCAAAGGAGCTAAAAAAAAAAATAACGATATGGGGTTGAGGTAGTTGGATAGCTATTTACAGATGGGCTATGTACAGGTGCAATGATCTGTAAGCTGCTCTGACAGCTGATGCTTAAAGTTAGTAAGGGAGATATGAGTCTCCAGCTTTAGTGATTTTTGAAATTTGTTCCGGTCATTGGCAGCATAGAACTGGAAGGAAAGGCGACCAAAGGAGGAATTGGCTTTGAGGATGACCAGTGAAATATAGTATATGGGGCTTTGGTGGGTAGTATATTGGGCTTTGGTGACAAAACGGATGGCACCGTGATAGACTGCATCCAATTTGCTGAGTAGAGTGTTGGAGGCTATTTTGTAAATGACATCGTCGAAGTCAAGGATCGGTAGGATAGTCACTTTTATGAGGGTATGTTTGGCAGCATGAGTGAAGGATGCTTTGTTGCGAAATAGGAAGCCGATTCTAGATTTAATTTTGGATTGGAGATACTTAATGTGAGTCTGGAAGGAGAGTTTACTGTCTAACCAGTCACCTAGGTATTTGTAGTTGTCCACATATTCTAAGTCAGAACCGTCCAGAGTAGTGATGCTAGACGGGCGGGCAGGTGCGGGCAGCGATCGGTTGAAGAGCATGCATTTAGTTTTACTTGTCATACCTTCAACCTGTAAACTATGGGGCTTTTACACATATTTGTGGAGTTCATCTACAGTATCAACAGTAGTTTTTTTCTTATGTTGGTGAAAAAAGTGAACATATATAGCCTACTATATTTTTTCATTGTATTAAATTATTATGCTATTCATTCCTCTTATAGCCTGAGCGATCTGAAAGCCTAGCCGGAGAACAAACAACATCTGGGCGTGGGGAGAGAGGAGAAGGACGAGGCTCAGCAAGGATATTAGCAGATGGTGTCACTGCAACAACACTTCGTCAGGTACTGTAACGCAACTTCATTTCCACCCACTCCACCTTAGGGAGCCATGCAGCATATATGTAAACCAATGCCAGGGGGGAAATGTCTCCCCTATACAAAGCAGTTAAATGATTTCCCTTCCCTAATGTGTGAGGGAATTACGCCTATAACTTATAGATGCAATATGGCAACTGGCTTCCCTGTGGCTCAGTTGGTAGAGCATGGTGTTTGCAACGCCAGCATGGTGTGTGCAACGCCAGGGGTGTGGGTTCGATTCCCACGGGGGGCCAGTACAAAAAAGAAATGTATGCACTCACTACTGTAAGTCGCTCTGGATAAGAGCGTCAGCTAAATGATTATAATGTATAATGTAATGTAACTCAAACCACACCTCACCAAACCCCAAAGCACCATAACAAGCTTACATCCATGACATTTACTGGTATGTTTGAGGAATTTCAGGTGGAAAAGATTGGAAGAATGGTACCGGAGGGGATGGCTGCCATTTTACGGGCTCCTAACCAATTGTGTTATTTTGTGTGTTTTTTTCGCATTGTTTGAAACTTATTTTGTACATAATGTTGATGCTACCGTCTCTCATGAATGTAAAGAGCTTCTGGATATCAGAACAGCGATTACTCACCTGACTGGCCGAATTGTTTTCTTTAATGAGTCTGACAAGGCTCAAATCCCCGTAATTCACATGAAGAAAAGAAAGAGGACGCAGATCAGGGTGCCTTGTGAGTATTCGTCGGCAAGTGGGTAACCCGCCTCTACTATCTGTTCTATTGGCCAACATGCAATCACTGGAGAATAAACTGGATGAGCTCTGTTCGAGACTATCTTACCAACGGGACATTAAAAACTGTATTACCTTGCGTTTCACCGAGTTGTGGCGGAACGACCACACGGAAAATATACAGTTGGCTGGGTTTTCCCTGCATCGACAGGACATAACAACAACATCCGGTAAGACGAGGGGTCGGGGTGTGTGTCTATTTGTCAATAACAGCTGGTGCGTGATGTCTAATATTAAGGTAGTCTCGAGGTATTGCTCATGGTAAGATGTAGACCACACTATCTACCAAGATAGTTTTCATCTATATTTTTTGTATATGTCTACTTACCACCACAAACCAACGCTTGCACTAAAGACCGCACTCAACGAGCTGTTTAATGCCATAAGCAAACAAGAAAATGTTCATCCAGAAGCAGGTTCTCCTAGTGGCCGGGGACTTTAATTCAGGCAAATTTAAATCTGTTTTTATCTCATTTCTACCTGCATGTAACATGTGCAACCAGAGGAAAAAAAACGCTAGAACACCTTTACTCCACATACAGAGACGTGTACAAAACTCTCCCTTGCCCTCCATTTGGCAAATCTGACCATAATTCTATCCTCCTGATTCCTGCTTACAAGCAAAAACTAAAGCAGGAAGTACCAGTGACTCGCTCAATATAGAAGTGGTCAGATGACGTGGTACATGCTATGCTACAGGACTGTTTTTCTAGCACAGAATGGAATATGTCCTGGGATTCATCCAATGGCATTGAGGAGTATAACACCTCAGTCACCAGCTTCATCAATAAGTGCATCGATGACGTCATCCCTACAGTGGCCGTACGTACAACTAGAAGCCATGGATTACAGGCAACATCCGCACCGTGCTAAAGGATAGAGCTGCTGCTTTCTTATAAGCGTCTGAACACTAATCCGGACGCTTATAAGAAATCCCGCTTTGCCCTCAGACGAACCATCAAACAGGCAAAGTGTCAATACAGGACTAATATTGAATCCTACTACACTGGCTCTGATGCTCGTCGGATGTGGCAGGGCTTGTAAACTATTATGGACTACAAAGGGAAACCCAGCCACAAGCTGCCCAGTGATACAAGCCTACCAGACAGGCTAAATGCCTTTTAATGCTCACTTCGAGGCAAGCAACACTGAAGCATGCATGAGAACACCAGCTGTTTTGGACGACTATGCGATCACGCCCTCTGTAGCCGATGTGAGCAAGACCTTTAAACAGGTCAACATTCACAAGGCCGTGGGGCCAAACGGATTACCAGGACATGTACTCAGAGCCAAATGACAAGCGTCTTCACTGACATTTTCAACCTCTCCCTGACTGAGTCTGTAACACCTACATGTTTCAAGCAGACCACCATAGTCCATGTGCCCAAGAAAGCGAAGGTAACCTGCCTAAATGACTACTGCCCCATAGCACTCACGTCATGGAGTGCTTTGAAAGGCTGGTCATGGCTCACATCAACACCATCATTACTGTAAACCCTAGACCCACTCCAATTTGCATACCGCCCCAACAGATCCACAGATGATGCAATCTCAATCGCAATCCACACTGCCCTTTCGCACCTGGACAAAATAAACACCTATGTGAGAATGGTGTTCATTGACTACAGCTTCAACACCATAGTGCCCACAGCTAACCACTAAGCTAAGGACCCTGGGACTTAACACCTCCCTCTAGGGTAAGCAACAATACATCTGCAAAGCTGATCCTCAACACGGGGGCCCCTCAGGGGTGCATGCTTAGTCCCCTCCTCTACTCCCTGTTCACCCACGACTGCATGGCCAAGCACGACTCCAACACCATTAAGTTTGCTGACGATACAAGAGTGGTAGGCCTGATCACCGACAACAATGAGACATCCTATAGGGAGGTCAGAGACCTGTCAGTGTGGTGCCAGGACAACAACCTCTCCCTCAACGTGAGTAAGACAAAGGAGCTGATCGTGGACTACAGGAAAAGGAGGGCTGAACAGGCCCCCATTCACATCGACGGGCTGTAGTGTAGCAGGTCGAGAGTTTCAAGTTCCTTAGAGTCCACATCACCAACAAACTATCATGGTCCAAACACACCAAGACAGTCGTGAAGAGGGCACGACAACACATTTTCCCCCTCAGGAGACTGAAAAGATTTGGCATGGGTCCCGAGATCCTCAAAGTTCTACAGCTGCACCATCGACAGCATCCTGACTGGTTGCATCACTGCCTGGTATGGCAACTGCTCAGCATCCGACCGTAAGGCGCTACAAAAGGTAGTGTGTACAGCCCTGTACATCACTGGGGCCATTCTTCCTGACATCCATGACCTATATACTAGGTGGTGTTAGAGGAAGGCCCATAGAATTGTAAAAGACTCCAGTCACCTAAGTCATAGACTGTTCCCTCTGCTACTGCACAGCAAGCGGTACCAGAACGCCAAGTCTAGGTCCAAAAGGCTCCTTAACAGCTTCTACCTCCAAGCCATAAGACTGCTGAACAAGTAATCAAATGGCCACCTGGACTATTTGAATTAACCTCCCCGTGTTTTTACACTGCTGCTACTCACTATTTATTATCTATGCATAGTCCCTTTACCCCTACCTACATGTACAAATGACCCAGACTAACCTGTACCCCTGCACATTGACTTAGTATTTTTATATGTTTACTTTATTTTATTTTAGTAAATATTTTCTTAAAACTGCATTGTTGGTTAAGGGCTTGTAAGTATGCATTTCACTGTAAGGTCTAATACACCTGTTGTATTCGGCGCATGTGACAAATAAAAATTGATTTGAATGGGCAAGACAAAATATTTAAGTGCCTTTGAACGGGGTATTGTAGTAGGTGCCAGGCGCACCGGTTTGAATGTGTCAAAAACTGCAACGCTGCTGGGTTTTTCACGCTCAACAGTTTGGATGGTGGACCATTCTTGATACAAAGGACCTCCAGCCAATTGACACAACTGTGGGAAGCATTGGAGTCAACATGGGCCAGTATCCCTGTGGAACGCTTTTGGCTCCTTGTATTCCATGCCCCGACTAATTTAGGCTGTTCTGAGGGCAGAAGGGGTGCAACTCAATATTAGGAATGTATTCCTAATGTTTTGTACTCTCAAGTGTATATCTCGGTGTGCCCGATGCTGCCCCTCATCCCTGATTCTCTGCTGGGCGTTCAATATGAAGAGTGTCTAGTGTGGTCTCAATAAAATTATCCATAGCCTATACTATAGGCTACAAGAACAGCATGCTCAGAGAAGAACAGGGCAAATTTATATTTACAAGGAAATGTACTTCTTTCCCAGGTTTTTGCGCTGCAATGGATAGGCTATCACAATCATGGAGCCTTGGGCTGCCCAGCTCTTGCTGATGTAAACTATTTTGTCTTGCCTAACCAATGACTGTACTGTGTACAATGGCACTTCAAGAGGCGAGTCAAAGGCTTCTTCCAGGAAAAAAATGAAATGTCCCAAAAATTCAATATCTGTGTGTGCGGACTATGCCTACTGATGTCCTGCTCAGTTTGAAAGGGAGAGTGTGAAGATGAAAAGGAGGACCAAAGGTTAGCTTGCTACTGCTATAATTGTTTTTAAAACAATATGTTTCGTTTCCCACAATGAAGCTATTTATCAGAGTTATTGACCTCACAATAAGCCATATTCAAGCAATTTACATAACTTGTATTACTATAAAGCATCAGCCGCAGAGATGGACAGCGCAAGGGTGCTGAAGTTAGGCTAATTCGAGAAGGCCTAATTCATTTAAACAGTCTTCATTTCAATTTGACTTTAGGCTACTAACTACAAGAGGGCTTTGTGTTGGAGTGTACAGTATTTCTTCCTATTCAATAAATAAGAGGTAGGTCTTCCTGTTTGACAGAAATGTATAGTCTACTATCCATAGATTTGTCAGCCAATTCCTTCAGTCACCATACACTTCTTAAATATCTTGGTGTCAGTGAAGGGCTTGGTGTGTTAAGTTCAAATCAGGGCTCGAACTGAAGGGGTATGTGAGGGTATTGTGACTTTTGTTAAAGAACATTGATAAATCTATAGGCCTACCGCTTGTTAGCTTAAGATTTCTTTTTTTAAGCTTGGCATTTAAGAAATAAATTGTGATGCATTTGTGACACGCTACAGGGTGGCAGGAGCACTCAGCATCTCAACAACACATCAACAACAGCATTTCAACAACATGTCTATACTTTTCTTATTTAGGCTGTATAAAATGATCTGTAAAAAAACATGACTTACAATTAAATAATATTGAAACGAAAATGCCTTATTAGGCTATACAGTCATTCTACATTGCCTTTGGTTTAAGGATCATGCGGTGAGCTATGCATGCCTAGTTTGTTAATTTAGCCTAGAAGATGCCTTTACAGTATATTCCTATGCCCTAATCACAGTCAACACAAATCTATTTTGTAACAACAATAGCATGGAATCAATCAATCAAATGTATTTATAAAGCCCTACAGCTGATGTCACAAAGTGCTGTACAGAAACCCAGCCTAAAACCCCAAACAGCAAGCAATGCAGGTGTAGAAGCACGGTGGCTAGGAAAAACTCCCTAGAAAGGCCAGAACCTAGGAAGAAACCTAGAGAGGAACAAGGCTATGAGGGGTGGCCAGTCCTCTTCTGGCTGTGCCGGGTGGAGATTATAACAGAACCAAGATGTTCAAATGTTCATAGATGACCAGCAGGGTCAAATAATAATAATCACAGTGGTTGTCGAGGATGCAACAGGTCAGCACCTCAGGAGTAAATGTCAGTTGACTTTTCATAGCCAATCATTCAGAGTATCTCTACCGCTCCTGCTGTCTCTAGAGAGTTGAAAACAGCAGGTCTGGGACAGGTAGCATGTCCGATGAACAGGTCAGTGTTCCATAGCCAATCATTCAGAGTATCTCTACTGCTCCTGCTGTCTCCAGAGAGTTGAAAACAGCAGGTCTGGGACAGGTAGCATGTCCGGTGAACAGGTCAGGGTTCCATAGCCATAGGCAGAACAGTTGAAACTGGAGCAGCAGCACGGCCAGGTGGACTGGGGACAGCAAGGAGTCATCAGGCCAGGTAGTCCTGAGGCATGGTCCTAGGTCCTCCTCCCCAAGATGCTCAAATGTTAATAGATGACCAGCAGGGTCAAATAATAATAATCACAGTGGTTGTCGAGGGTGCAACAGGTCAGCACCTCAGGAGTAAATGTCAGTTGACATTTCATAGCCAATCATTCAGAGTATCTCTACCGCTCCTGCTGTCTCCAGAGAGTTGAAAACAGCAGGTCTGGGACAGGTAGAATTTCCGGTGAACAGGTCAGGGTTCCATAGCCAATCATTCAGAGTATCTCTACCGCTCCTGCTGTCTCCAGAGAGTTGAAAACAGCAGGTCTGGGACAGGTAGCATGTCCGGTGAACAGGTCAGGGTTCCATAGCCATAGGCAGAACAGTTGAGACTGGAGCAGCAGCACGGCCAGGTGGACTGGGGACAGCAAGGAGTCATCAGGCCAGGTAGTCCTGAGGCATGGTCCTCCGAGAGAGAGAAAGAAAGAACGAAAGAGAGAACGAGAGAAGGAGAGAAAGAGAGAGAATTAGAGAGAGCATACTTAAATTCACACAGGACACCGGATAAGACCAGAGAAATTCTCCAGATATAACAGACTGACCCTAGCCCCTCGACACATAAACTACTGTAGCATAAATACAGGAGGGGTCAGGAGACACTGTTGCCCTGTTCGACGATACCCCCGGACAGGGCCAAAGAGGCAGGATATAACATTATGATATGCAGCTGCTGTGTTAAAAAACAAATGGCTTTTTCTCTAATTCATTTATGATACTTCAGTTGGTTCTGTTGCGCCACATTTTTTACAGTCAATACGTTGTGTATTGACTGTAAAAAATTGAGCGCACTGTTCCAAACTTAGACTATGTATAGAAATAAAAATATATACGGTGCTGCAGCATGCACCCATTCTTTGTCATGCTCTGTTGTGGTATTTAAAAAATATATTCTGCTTGTCTCCAGTCATGTAAAATGCATGAAATGCGTTTATAAAAAATGTTAGTTTCTCAGACCGGAAATAAGATGATAGATTCATGCAGTGCTTTTATTATAATGGAGATCTTTTCACGTCTACCCTTGTCCGGGGTCGTCTGCGAATCCACAAACTTCTGACTACTTTGCCATGTAATGCTTACAAAACAATGAACAGTTTCTAAAACTGCATAGGCCTATCTAAGGCTCTGGTCTGTCCTAGGAGTGAGGGTAAATGGTAGGCATGTTCTCTGCTATCGACTTTATGTTTTAATTATTATTTTGGGTCTAGAGAACGGTCGCTTGTTTTTTTCAAGGGTTCAGGGAGGGTCGGGTAAAATTATAGGGAGGGCCATCCATTTTGATTTCAGAGGTCCGATTTTCTCCTGGTATCAGTCATTATAAATAACGTAAGCTACGTAAGCTACAACATATGTGAAATGAAAAAAAATCAGAGTTTGCAAGTCTTTTGATAATTGACGTTATTAAAGGTAAAAAATAACCGAATTTGTATGACTAGTTTTTTTCTTCACATTTACATTTTAGCAGACGATCTCATCCAGAGGAGCAATTAGGGTTAAGTATCTTGCTCAACGGCATATTGGCAGATTGTTAACTAGTTAGCTCAGGGAATCGAACCAGCAACATATTGGTTACCGGTGCAATGCTCTTAAACCTCTAGGCTACCTGCCATCCTAATAATCAAGAAATAATTCAGTAGTTTGACAACCCTGTTTGTAAGCTTATAAATTATATCAAACTCAATCGTTTATCTTTTCCAGTGATGAAGACATGGATGTCTCACAGCATGGTGTGGTATGTAGAATGGATCAACTTTGAACACCTCTATCTTATAAATGTTTTGACATTCAGGTCCAAACGATAACTTTATGACCACTTCTACCATGAGCAAATATGTAGTTTAATTCAAATTTAAAAGGGGTGCGGTCAATGAGTTATTGAAATCAAATGGAACAATCCCATGGCAACCTATACAGACGTCAGACAAGGTAACCCAACCCAAACACCGTCATAACCTATTCAACCATGACCAACATATCTTTTTTTTAAAATCTTTTTACCTTTATTTAACTAGGCAAGTCAGTTAAGAACAAATTCTTATTTTCAATGACAGCCTAGGAACAGTGGGTTAACTGCCTTGTTCAGGTGCAGAACAGTAGATTTTTACCTTGTCAGCTCGGGGATTTGATCTTGCATCCTTTCATTTACAAGTCCAACGCTCTAACCACTAGGCTACCTGCCACCCCATCATGTTGATATTCCACCTCAATATCAAACTGTCTATCACCACAATAAATCTATGTTATATGAAGCCACCCGCTGGGAACACACTGGTTGAATCAACGTTGTTTCCAAGTAATTTCAATGAAATTATGTTGAATCAACGTGGACAAGACATTTTTCAATGAACAACAAAGCCAGGTGTGAACACTTCTCCAAAACGTAATATGAAGTGTTAACCATTTGCAAAAAGCCGGCACTGCATTTATTTTATATCGTTCGCCTTCTCAGTGCGTTAGAAGGGAAAATAAGGCTGCTGTTGCTGCATTCTGTCCTACCAACTATTAGACCAGTGACAAGCATGCATGCTCCAAGGGTCCAATCCCATCTACATGTGCTAAGCGAGGTGTGAGATTAGGCTCAAATTATTTATGTCTGTAAGTTAACTCACTCCTGTTGAGCTCAAGATATTACACACATCAATCAGAAGCTTGCCACTGAGTAAAACCAAACCAAAAGTTATTATTATTATCACAAATTATTCTGTCATTGTAAGTAGTAGAGGAAAGTGGAATGATGTGTAGGCCTACAATGTAAACTGACATTAATTGTATGACCTATCAGTGACAAGCATATCATCAGGTGGATGTGGAGAATTAAAAAGTAGCCTTAGTAATTTAGGTAGAGCGTATAATACCCATTTAACCTATAGGGCCAAGTGACACATGATTTTAAATGGCTTTGAATGGACAACTTCAACATAAGGGGGTAACATAATTATATTGTAAATTGTATTTCTTCACACAATAGTGTTTATTGAGTAATTCTTCCCAAATGCATAACATTTCTCAGATGGTGTATGATACTCCACAGTAGAGCTTGTCGGTTTGAGCAATGTTGGTGATTTCAAAGCATGGAAAATGTAATATTTTATAAAGCACATCCAACCAACACATTCACTATTTTACATTCACATTCACTATCTTCATGGCACTTGCTCCTCTGAACATGAACATCATATGGTGTGTGTGAGAGAGATGTTTATGCTCCTTTTTAAATGATTTAATTTGGATTCATTGTTATGATTGTAGAGTACTAATGATTCAAGTATTTTAAATGGAGTGAGTAGAAATTCCAGGGAAATTAAAGTTCCGTCCATAATTGTATTTATATAAAAAAATACAGCATTAAAGAATTACATTTCAGTCACTAATGCATAATACAAATTTAAAAACTGATCTGGAAATAAATTCTGAATAACATTTGGGATGTTGTAAAGCACTGTTACACTCCCATTGACATTAAACAATAAATATTATGACAGAACCAGAAAATCAATTAAAGCAAATGCAATATGAGGTTGTGCTAATTAGCATTGGGCCATATTTCATCAGTCAGATGGAAGTGAAACTCATAAGCTATGAACAGTGGAGAAAATCTGTTGCGTTTGAGTTTTAGAACACCACTCATTCAAGGGTTTTTCTTTATTTGTACTATTTTCTACATTGTGGAATAATAGTGAAGACATCAAAACTAATAAATAACACATATGGAATCATGTAGTAACCAAAAAAGTGTTAAACAATCAAACGATATTTTATATTTGAGATTCTTCAAATAGCCACCCTTTGCCTTGATTACAGCTTTGCACAATCTTGGCATTCTCTCAACCAGCTTCATGAGGTAGTCACCTGGAATGCATTTCAATTAACAGGTGTGCCTTCTTAAAAGTTGATTTGTGGAATTTCTATCCTTCTTAATAAGGCTAGGCGTCCCGCTAGCGGGACACCTGTCGACAACATCCGGTGAAATTGGAGGGCACGCAATTCAAATGAATAATTGTAATATTAAACATTTATGAACATACACGTATCTTATATCGTTTGCAAACTTAAATTCTTGTTAATCTAACTGCATTGCCCAATTTATAACAGGCTTTACAGCAAAAGCATACCATGCGATTGTTTGAGGACAGCGCCCCACATCAACACATTTTTCAACCAGCACAGGCTTCATAAAATCACAAATAGCGACTAAATAAATCGCTTAACTTATGAAAATCTTCCTCTGTTTGCAATCACAAGGGTCCCAGCTACAACATGAATGTTTTTTTTTTTAGATAAAATCCTTCTTTATATCCAAAAAAGTCAGTTTAGTTGGCACCATCGATTTCAGTAATCCACTCATTCAACATGCAGACAAAGGAGTCCAAAAAGCTACCGCTAAACTTTGTTCAAACAAGTCAAACTACGTTTCTATGTAATCCTCAGGTATCCTAAAATGTAAATAAACTATAATATTTCATACGGAAAGAAGTATGTTCAATAGAAAAGTACAATTATTAAGCACATCCTCTTCATCGCGTGCCAACAGACTGATATTGTACCGGGACTCTCAAAAACTCAAAATTCTTGCTCGTTTTTTAAGAAACAAGCCTAAAACAATGAACAAATACTGTTGACATCTAGTGGAAGCCATAGGAATTGTAATCTGTGAGCTGAAATTACATAGAATCCATAGCTTTCCATTATAAGAGCCTGGGAGCTAATCAGAAAACAAATTCCCGGATGGTTTTTCTTTGGATTTTTGCCTGCCATATCAATTGTGTTATAGTCTCATACATTATTTTAACATTTCTACAAACTTCAAAATGTTTTCTATCCAATTCTACCAATGATGTGCTTATCCTGGCTTCTGGGCCTGAGTAACAGGCAGTTTAATTGACGTGGAAATTCAGAAAAAGTTCTTAATGTGTTTGAGCCAATCAGTTGTGTTGTGACAAGGTAGGGTGGGGTATACAGATGATAGCCCTATTTGGTAAAAGACCAAGTCCATATTATAGCAAGAACAGCTCAAATAAGCAAAGAGAAATGACTGTCCATCCTTACCTTAAGACATGGTCAGTCAATATGGGACATTTCAAGAACTTTGAACGTTTCTTCAAGTGCAGTCCTAAAAACCATAATGCGTTATGATGAAACTGGCTGTCATGAGGACCACCAGAGGAATAGAAGACCCACAGTTATTTCTGCTGTAGAGGATACGTTCTTTAGAGTTACCAGCCTCAGAAATCGCACCCCAAATAAATGCTTCACAGAGTTCAAGTAACGGACACATCTCAATATCAACTGTTCAGAGGAGACTGTGTGAATCAGGCCTTCGTGGTTGAATTGCTGCAAAGAAACCACTATTAAAGGACATCAATAATAAGAAGAGACTTGCTTGGGCCAAGAAACACAAGCAATGGACAATAGACTGGCGGAAATTTGTCCTTTGGTCTGGTGTCTTTGTGTGGGTGAACGGATGATCGCCGCATGTGTATTTCCCACTGGAGGAGG